>NW_028261395.1:12837881-13167772 GCF_051295495.1 Thamnophis sirtalis | reverse complement strand
ATTATTAGTGTCCTGGGTTGGGAATGCTAAAAAACCAACCCATTTTGTGATCTGATGTTTCCCTGGGGAGTTGCACCCAAGTATATCTTAGAATTTGCAGAAAAACTCAATTGAACCAGAACGTGTTACTTTTGAACCAAAGCTCAGATTCGAAAAACAAAGGTATATTAGTAGTGTCTTGAGACGGGAATGCTAAAAAACCAACCCATTTTGTGATCTGATGTTTCCCTGGGGAGTTGCACCCAAGTATATCTTAGAATTTGCAGAAAAACTGATTTCAACCAGAACATGTTACTTTTGAACCAAAGCTCAGATTCGAAAAACAAAGGTATATTAGTAGTGTCCTGAGTCGGGAATGCTAAAAAACCAACCCATTTTGTGATCTGATGTTTCCCTGGGGAGTTACACCCAAGTATATCTTAGAATTTGCAGAAAAACTCAATTCAACCAGAACATGTTACTTTTGAACCAAAGCTCAAATTCGAAAAACAAACGTATATTAGTAGTGTCCTGGGTTGGGAATGCTAAAAAACCAACCCATTTTGTGATCTGATGTTTCCCTGGGGAGTTGCACCCAAGTATATCTTAGAATTTGCAGAAAAACTCAATTGAACCAGAACGTGTTACTTTTGAACCAAAGCTCAGATTCGAAAAACAAAGGTATATTAGTAGTGTCTTGAGACGGGAATGCTAAAAAACCAACCCATTTGTGATCTGATGTTTCCCTGGGGAGTTACACCCAAGTATATCTTAGAATTTGCAGAAAAACTCAATTGAACCAGAATGTGTTACTTTTGAACCAAAGCTCAGATTCGAAAAACAAAAGTATATTAGTAGTGTCCTGAGTCGGGAATGCTAAAAAACCAACCCATTTTGTGATCTGATGTTTCCCTGGGGAGTTACACCCAAGTATATCTTAGAATTTGCAGAAAAACTGATTTCAACCAGAACATGTTACTTTTGAACCAAAGCTCAAATTCGAAAAACAAACGTATATTAGTAGAGTCCTGGGTCGGGAATGCTAAAAAACCAACCCATTTTGTGATCTGATGTTTCCCTGGGGAGTTGCACCCAAGTATATCTTAGAATTTGCAGAAAAACTCAATTGAACCAGAACGTGTTACTTTTGAACCAAAGCTCAGATTCGAAAAACAAAGGTATATTAGTAGTGTCCTGAGTCGGGAATGCTAAAAAACCAACCCATTTTGTGATCTGATGTTTCCCTGGGGAGTTACACCCAAGTATATCTTAGAATTTGCAGAAAAACTCAATTCAACCAGAACATGTTACTTTTGAACCAAAGCTCAAATTCGAAAAACAAACGTATATTATTAGTGTCCTGGGTTGGGAATGCTAAAAAACCAACCCATTTTGTGATCTGATGTTTCCCTGGGGAGTTGCACCCAAGTATATCTTAGAATTTGCAGAAAAACTCAATTGAACCAGAACGTGTTACTTTTGAACCAAAGCTCAGATTCGAAAAACAAAGGTATATTAGTAGTGTCTTGAGACGGGAATGCTAAAAAACCAACCCATTTTGTGATCTGATGTTTCCCTGGGGAGTTACACCCAAGTATATCTTAGAATTTGCAGAAAAACTCAATTGAACCAGAACGTGTTACTTTTGAACCAAAGCTCAGATTCGAAAAACAAAGGTATATTAGTAGTGTCCTGAGTCGGGAATGCTAAAAAACCAACCCATTTTGTGATCTGATGTTTCCCTGGGGAGTTACACCCAAGTATATCTTAGAATTTGCAGAAAAACTGATTTCAACCAGAACATGTTACTTTTGAACCAAAGCTCAAATTCGAAAAACAAACGTATATTAGTAGTGTCCTGGGTCGGGAATGCTAAAAAAACCAACCCATTTTGTGATCTGATGTTTCCCTGGAGAGTTACACCCAAGTATATCTTAGAATTTGCAGAAAAACTGATTTCAACCAGAACATGTTACATTTGAACCAAAGCTCAAATTCGAAAAACAAACGTATATTAGTAGAGTCCTGGGTCGGGAATGCTAAAAAACTAACCCATTTTGTGATCTGATGTTTCCCTGGGGAGTTGCACCCAAGTATATCTTAGAATTTGCAGAAAAACTCAATTGAACCAGAACGTGTTACTTTTGAACCAAAGCTCAGATTCGAAAAACAAAGGTATATTAGTAGTGTCCTGAGTCGGGAATGCTAAAAAACCAACCCATTTTGTGATCTGATGTTTCCCTGGGGAGTTACACCCAAGTATATCTTAGAATTTGCAGAAAAACTGATTTCAACCAGAACATGTTACTTTTGAGCCAAAGCTCAAATTCGAAAAACAAACGTATATTAGTAGAGTCCTGGGTCGGGAATGCTAAAAAACCAACCCATTTTGTGATCTGATGTTTCCCTGGGGAGTTACACCCAAGTATATCTTAGAATTTGCAGAAAAACTCAATTCAACCAGAATATGTTACTTTTGAACCAAAGCTCAAATTCGAAAAACAAACGTATATTAGTAGTGTCCTGGGTTGGGAATGCTAAAAAACCAACCCATTTTGTGATCTGATGTTTCCCTGGGGAGTTGCACCCAAGTATATCTTAGAATTTGCAGAAAAACTCAATTGAACCAGAACGTGTTACTTTTGAACCAAAGCTCAGATTCGAAAAACAAAGGTATATTAGTAGTGTCTTGAGACGGGAATGCTAAAAAACCAACCCATTTTGTGATCTGATGTTTCCCTGGGGAGTTACACCCAAGTATATCTTAGAATTTGCAGAAAAACTCAATTGAACCAGAACATGTTACTTTTGAGCCAAAGCTCAAATTCGAAAAACAAACGTATATTAGTAGAGTCCTGGGTCGGGAATGCTAAAAAACCAACCCATTTTGTGATCTGATGTTTCCCTGGGGAGTTACACCCAAGTATATCTTAGAATTTGCAGAAAAACTCAATTGAACCAGAACGTGTTACTTTTGAACCAAAGCTCAGATTCGAAAAACAAAGGTATATTAGTAGTGTCCTGAGTCGGGAATGCTAAAAAACCAACCCATTTTGTGATCTGATGTTTCCCTGGGGAGTTACACCCAAGTATATCTTAGAATTTGCAGAAAAACTGATTTCAACCAGAACATGTTACTTTTGAACCAAAGCTCAAATTCGAAAAACAAACGTATATTAGTAGAGTCCTGGGTCGGGAATGCTAAAAAACCAACCCATTTTGTGATCTGATGTTTCCCTGGGGAGTTGCACCCAAGTATATCTTAGAATTTGCAGAAAAACTCAATTGAACCAGAACGTGTTACTTTTGAACCAAAGCTCAGATTCGAAAAACAAAGGTATATTAGTAGTGTCCTGAGTCGGGAATGCTAAAAAACCAACCCATTTTGTGATCTGATGTTTCCCTGGGGAGTTGCACCCAAGTATATCTTAGAATTTGCAGAAAAACTCAATTGAACCAGAACGTGTTACTTTTGAACCAAAGCTCAGATTCGAAAAACAAAGGTATATTAGTAGTGTCTTGAGACGGGAATGCTAAAAAACCAACCCATTTTGTGATCTGATGTTTCCCTGGGGAGTTACACCCAAGTATATCTTAGAATTTGCAGAAAAACTCAATTGAACCAGAACGTGTTACTTTTGAACCAAAGCTCAGATTCGAAAAACAAAGGTATATTAGTAGTGTCCTGAGTCGGGAATGCTAAAAAACCAACCCATTTTGTGATCTGATGTTTCCCTGGGGAGTTACACCCAAGTATATCTTAGAATTTGCAGAAAAACTGATTTCAACCAGAACATGTTACTTTTGAACCAAAGCTCAAATTCGAAAAACAAACGTATATTAGTAGAGTCCTGGGTCGGGAATGCTAAAAAACCAACCCATTTTGTGATCTGATGTTTCCCTGGGGAGTTGCACCCAAGTATATCTTAGAATTTGCAGAAAAACTCAATTGAACCAGAACGTGTTACTTTTGAACCAAAGCTCAGATTCGAAAAACAAAGGTATATTAGTAGTGTCCTGAGTCGGGAATGCTAAAAAACCAACCCATTTTGTGATCTGATGTTTCCCTGGGGAGTTACACCCAAGTATATCTTAGAATTTGCAGAAAAACTCAATTCAACCAGAACATGTTACTTTTGAACCAAAGCTCAAATTCGAAAAACAAACGTATATTATTAGTGTCCTGGGTTGGGAATGCTAAAAAACCAACCCATTTTGTGATCTGATGTTTCCCTGGGGAGTTGCACCCAAGTATATCTTAGAATTTGCAGAAAAACTCAATTGAACCAGAACGTGTTACTTTTGAACCAAAGCTCAGATTCGAAAAACAAAGGTATATTAGTAGTGTCTTGAGACGGGAATGCTAAAAAACCAACCCATTTTGTGATCTGATGTTTCCCTGGGGAGTTGCACCCAAGTATATCTTAGAATTTGCAGAAAAACTCAATTGAACCAGAACGTGTTACTTTTGAACCAAAGCTCAGATTCGAAAAACAAAGGTATATTAGTAGTGTCTTGAGACGGGAATGCTAAAAAACCAACCCATTTTGTGATCTGATGTTTCCCTGGGGAGTTACACCCAAGTATATCTTAGAATTTGCAGAAAAACTCAATTGAACCAGAACATGTTACTTTTGAGCCAAAGCTCAAATTCGAAAAACAAACGTATATTAGTAGAGTCCTGGGTCGGGAATGCTAAAAAACCAACCCATTTTGTGATCTGATGTTTCCCTGGGGAGTTACACCCAAGTATATCTTAGAATTTGCAGAAAAACTCAATTGAACCAGAACGTGTTACTTTTGAACCAAAGCTCAGATTCGAAAAACAAAGGTATATTAGTAGTGTCCTGAGTCGGGAATGCTAAAAAACCAACCCATTTTGTGATCTGATGTTTCCCTGGGGAGTTACACCCAAGTATATCTTAGAATTTGCAGAAAAACTGATTTCAACCAGAACATGTTACTTTTGAACCAAAGCTCAAATTCGAAAAACAAACGTATATTAGTAGAGTCCTGGGTCGGGAATGCTAAAAAACCAACCCATTTTGTGATCTGATGTTTCCCTGGGGAGTTGCACCCAAGTATATCTTAGAATTTGCAGAAAAACTCAATTGAACCAGAACGTGTTACTTTTGAACCAAAGCTCAGATTCGAAAAACAAAGGTATATTAGTAGTGTCCTGAGTCGGGAATGCTAAAAAACCAACCCATTTTGTGATCTGATGTTTCCCTGGGGAGTTGCACCCAAGTATATCTTAGAATTTGCAGAAAAACTCAATTGAACCAGAACGTGTTACTTTTGAACCAAAGCTCAGATTCGAAAAACAAAGGTATATTAGTAGTGTCTTGAGACGGGAATGCTAAAAAACCAACCCATTTTGTGATCTGATGTTTCCCTGGGGAGTTACACCCAAGTATATCTTAGAATTTGCAGAAAAACTCAATTGAACCAGAACGTGTTACTTTTGAACCAAAGCTCAGATTCGAAAAACAAAGGTATATTAGTAGTGTCCTGAGTCGGGAATGCTAAAAAACCAACCCATTTTGTGATCTGATGTTTCCCTGGGGAGTTACACCCAAGTATATCTTAGAATTTGCAGAAAAACTGATTTCAACCAGAACATGTTACTTTTGAACCAAAGCTCAAATTCGAAAAACAAACGTATATTAGTAGAGTCCTGGGTCGGGAATGCTAAAAAACCAACCCATTTTGTGATCTGATGTTTCCCTGGGGAGTTGCACCCAAGTATATCTTAGAATTTGCAGAAAAACTCAATTGAACCAGAACGTGTTACTTTTGAACCAAAGTTCAGATTCGAAAAACAAAGGTATATTAGTAGTGTCCTGAGTCGGGAATGCTAAAAAACCAACCCATTTTGTGATCTGATGTTTCCCTGGGGAGTTACACCCAAGTATATCTTAGAATTTGCAGAAAAACTCAATTCAACCAGAACATGTTACTTTTGAACCAAAGCTCAAATTCGAAAAACAAACGTATATTATTAGTGTCCTGGGTTGGGAATGCTAAAAAACCAACCCATTTTGTGATCTGATGTTTCCCTGGGGAGTTGCACCCAAGTATATCTTAGAATTTGCAGAAAAACTCAATTGAACCAGAACGTGTTACTTTTGAACCAAAGCTCAGATTCGAAAAACAAAGGTATATTAGTAGTGTCTTGAGACGGGAATGCTAAAAAACCAACCCATTTTGTGATCTGATGTTTCCCTGGGGAGTTGCACCCAAGTATATCTTAGAATTTGCAGAAAAACTCAATTGAACCAGAACGTGTTACTTTTGAACCAAAGCTCAGATTCGAAAAACAAACGTATATTAGTAGAGTCCTGGGTCGGGAATGCTAAAAAACCAACCCATTTTGTGATCTGATGTTTCCCTGGGGAGTTACACCCAAGTATATCTTAGAATTTGCAGAAAAACTCAATTCAACCAGAACATGTTACTTTTGAACCAAAGCTCAAATTCGAAAAACAAACGTATATTAGTAGTGTCCTGGGTTGGGAATGCTAAAAAACCAACCCATTTTGTGATCTGATGTTTCCCTGGGGAGTTGCACCCAAGTATATCTTAGAATTTGCAGAAAAACTCAATTGAACCAGAACGTGTTACTTTTGAACCAAAGCTCAGATTCGAAAAACAAAGGTATATTAGTAGTGTCTTGAGACGGGAATGCTAAAAAACCAACCCATTTTGTGATCTGATGTTTCCCTGGGGAGTTACACCCAAGTATATCTTAGAATTTGCAGAAAAACTCAATTGAACCAGAACATGTTACTTTTGAGCCAAAGCTCAAATTCGAAAAACAAACGTATATTAGTAGAGTCCTGGGTCGGGAATGCTAAAAAACCAACCCATTTTGTGATCTGATGTTTCCCTGGGGAGTTACACCCAAGTATATCTTAGAATTTGCAGAAAAACTCAATTGAACCAGAACGTGTTACTTTTGAACCAAAGCTCAGATTCGAAAAACAAAGGTATATTAGTAGTGTCCTGAGTCGGGAATGCTAAAAAACCAACCCATTTTGTGATCTGATGTTTCCCTGGGGAGTTACACCCAAGTATATCTTAGAATTTGCAGAAAAACTGATTTCAACCAGAACATGTTACTTTTGAACCAAAGCTCAAATTCGAAAAACAAACGTATATTAGTAGAGTCCTGGGTCGGGAATGCTAAAAAACCAACCCATTTTGTGATCTGATGTTTCCCTGGGGAGTTGCACCCAAGTATATCTTAGAATTTGCAGAAAAACTCAATTGAACCAGAACGTGTTACTTTTGAACCAAAGCTCAGATTCGAAAAACAAAGGTATATTAGTAGTGTCCTGAGTCGGGAATGCTAAAAAACCAACCCATTTTGTGATCTGATGTTTCCCTGGGGAGTTGCACCCAAGTATATCTTAGAATTTGCAGAAAAACTCAATTGAACCAGAACGTGTTACTTTTGAACCAAAGCTCAGATTCGAAAAACAAAGGTATATTAGTAGTGTCTTGAGACGGGAATGCTAAAAAACCAACCCATTTTGTGATCTGATGTTTCCCTGGGGAGTTACACCCAAGTATATCTTAGAATTTGCAGAAAAACTCAATTGAACCAGAACGTGTTACTTTTGAACCAAAGCTCAGATTCGAAAAACAAAGGTATATTAGTAGTGTCCTGAGTCGGGAATGCTAAAAAACCAACCCATTTTGTGATCTGATGTTTCCCTGGGGAGTTACACCCAAGTATATCTTAGAATTTGCAGAAAAACTGATTTCAACCAGAACATGTTACTTTTGAACCAAAGCTCAAATTCGAAAAACAAACGTATATTAGTAGAGTCCTGGGTCGGGAATGCTAAAAAACCAACCCATTTTGTGATCTGATGTTTCCCTGGGGAGTTGCACCCAAGTATATCTTAGAATTTGCAGAAAAACTCAATTGAACCAGAACGTGTTACTTTTGAACCAAAGCTCAGATTCGAAAAACAAAGGTATATTAGTAGTGTCCTGAGTCGGGAATGCTAAAAAACCAACCCATTTTGTGATCTGATGTTTCCCTGGGGAGTTACACCCAAGTATATCTTAGAATTTGCAGAAAAACTCAATTCAACCAGAACATGTTACTTTTGAACCAAAGCTCAAATTCGAAAAACAAACGTATATTATTAGTGTCCTGGGTTGGGAATGCTAAAAAACCAACCCATTTTGTGATCTGATGTTTCCCTGGGGAGTTGCACCCAAGTATATCTTAGAATTTGCAGAAAAACTCAATTGAACCAGAACGTGTTACTTTTGAACCAAAGCTCAGATTCGAAAAACAAAGGTATATTAGTAGTGTCTTGAGACGGGAATGCTAAAAAACCAACCCATTTTGTGATCTGATGTTTCCCTGGGGAGTTGCACCCAAGTATATCTTAGAATTTGCAGAAAAACTGATTTCAACCAGAACATGTTACTTTTGAACCAAAGCTCAGATTCGAAAAACAAAGGTATATTAGTAGTGTCCTGAGTCGGGAATGCTAAAAAACCAACCCATTTTGTGATCTGATGTTTCCCTGGGGAGTTACACCCAAGTATATCTTAGAATTTGCAGAAAAACTCAATTGAACCAGAACATGTTACTTTTGAACCAAAGCTCAGATTCGAAAAACAAAGGTATATTAGTAGTGTCCTGAGTCGGGAATGCTAAAAAACCAACCCATTTTGTGATCTGATGTTTCCCTGGGGAGTTGCACCCAAGTATATCTTAGAATTTGCAGAAAAACTCAATTGAACCAGAACGTGTTACTTTTGAACCAAAGCTCAGATTCGAAAAACAAAGGTATATTAGTAGTGTCTTGAGACGGGAATGCTAAAAAACCAACCCATTTTGTGATCTGATGTTTCCCTGGGGAGTTACACCCAAGTATATCTTAGAATTTGCAGAAAAACTCAATTGAACCAGAACATGTTACTTTTGAGCCAAAGCTCAAATTCGAAAAACAAACGTATATTAGTAGAGTCCTGGGTCGGGAATGCTAAAAAACCAACCCATTTTGTGATCTGATGTTTCCCTGGGGAGTTACACCCAAGTATATCTTAGAATTTGCAGAAAAACTCAATTGAACCAGAACGTGTTACTTTTGAACCAAAGCTCAGATTCGAAAAACAAAGGTATATTAGTAGTGTCCTGAGTCGGGAATGCTAAAAAACCAACCCATTTTGTGATCTGATGTTTCCCTGGGGAGTTACACCCAAGTATATCTTAGAATTTGCAGAAAAACTGATTTCAACCAGAACATGTTACTTTTGAACCAAAGCTCAAATTCGAAAAACAAACGTATATTAGTAGAGTCCTGGGTCGGGAATGCTAAAAAACCAACCCATTTTGTGATCTGATGTTTCCCTGGGGAGTTGCACCCAAGTATATCTTAGAATTTGCAGAAAAACTCAATTGAACCAGAACGTGTTACTTTTGAACCAAAGCTCAGATTCGAAAAACAAAGGTATATTAGTAGTGTCCTGAGTCGGGAATGCTAAAAAACCAACCCATTTTGTGATCTGATGTTTCCCTGGGGAGTTGCACCCAAGTATATCTTAGAATTTGCAGAAAAACTCAATTGAACCAGAACGTGTTACTTTTGAACCAAAGCTCAGATTCGAAAAACAAAGGTATATTAGTAGTGTCTTGAGACGGGAATGCTAAAAAACCAACCCATTTTGTGATCTGATGTTTCCCTGGGGAGTTACACCCAAGTATATCTTAGAATTTGCAGAAAAACTCAATTGAACCAGAACGTGTTACTTTTGAACCAAAGCTCAGATTCGAAAAACAAAGGTATATTAGTAGTGTCCTGAGTCGGGAATGCTAAAAAACCAACCCATTTTGTGATCTGATGTTTCCCTGGGGAGTTACACCCAAGTATATCTTAGAATTTGCAGAAAAACTGATTTCAACCAGAACATGTTACTTTTGAACCAAAGCTCAAATTCGAAAAACAAACGTATATTAGTAGAGTCCTGGGTCGGGAATGCTAAAAAACCAACCCATTTTGTGATCTGATGTTTCCCTGGGGAGTTGCACCCAAGTATATCTTAGAATTTGCAGAAAAACTCAATTGAACCAGAACGTGTTACTTTTGAACCAAAGCTCAGATTCGAAAAACAAAGGTATATTAGTAGTGTCCTGAGTCGGGAATGCTAAAAAACCAACCCATTTTGTGATCTGATGTTTCCCTGGGGAGTTACACCCAAGTATATCTTAGAATTTGCAGAAAAACTCAATTCAACCAGAACATGTTACTTTTGAACCAAAGCTCAAATTCGAAAAACAAACGTATATTATTAGTGTCCTGGGTTGGGAATGCTAAAAAACCAACCCATTTTGTGATCTGATGTTTCCCTGGGGAGTTGCACCCAAGTATATCTTAGAATTTGCAGAAAAACTCAATTGAACCAGAACGTGTTACTTTTGAACCAAAGCTCAGATTCGAAAAACAAAGGTATATTAGTAGTGTCTTGAGACGGGAATGCTAAAAAACCAACCCATTTTGTGATCTGATGTTTCCCTGGGGAGTTGCACCCAAGTATATCTTAGAATTTGCAGAAAAACTGATTTCAACCAGAACATGTTACTTTTGAACCAAAGCTCAGATTCGAAAAACAAAGGTATATTAGTAGTGTCCTGAGTCGGGAATGCTAAAAAACCAACCCATTTTGTGATCTGATGTTTCCCTGGGGAGTTACACCCAAGTATATCTTAGAATTTGCAGAAAAACTCAATTCAACCAGAACATGTTACTTTTGAACCAAAGCTCAAATTCGAAAAACAAACGTATATTAGTAGTGTCCTGGGTTGGGAATGCTAAAAAACCAACCCATTTTGTGATCTGATGTTTCCCTGGGGAGTTGCACCCAAGTATATCTTAGAATTTGCAGAAAAACTCAATTGAACCAGAACGTGTTACTTTTGAACCAAAGCTCAGATTCGAAAAACAAAGGTATATTAGTAGTGTCTTGAGACGGGAATGCTAAAAAACCAACCCATTTTGTGATCTGATGTTTCCCTGGGGAGTTACACCCAAGTATATCTTAGAATTTGCAGAAAAACTCAATTGAACCAGAATGTGTTACATTTGAACCAAAGCTCAGATTCGAAAAACAAAAGTATATTAGTAGTGTCCTGAGTCGGGAATGCTAAAAAACCAACCCATTTTGTGATCTGATGTTTCCCTGGGGAGTTACACCCAAGTATATCTTAGAATTTGCAGAAAAACTGATTTCAACCAGAACATGTTACTTTTGAACCAAAGCTCAAATTCGAAAAACAAACGTATATTAGTAGAGTCCTGGGTCGGGAATGCTAAAAAACCAACCCATTTTGTGATCTGATGTTTCCCTGGGGAGTTGCACCCAAGTATATCTTAGAATTTGCAGAAAAACTCAATTGAACCAGAACGTGTTACTTTTGAACCAAAGCTCAGATTCGAAAAACAAAGGTATATTAGTAGTGTCCTGAGTCGGGAATGCTAAAAAACCAACCCATTTTGTGATCTGATGTTTCCCTGGGGAGTTACACCCAAGTATATCTTAGAATTTGCAGAAAAACTCAATTCAACCAGAACATGTTACTTTTGAACCAAAGCTCAAATTCGAAAAACAAACGTATATTATTAGTGTCCTGGGTTGGGAATGCTAAAAAACCAACCCATTTTGTGATCTGATGTTTCCCTGGGGAGTTGCACCCAAGTATATCTTAGAATTTGCAGAAAAACTCAATTGAACCAGAACGTGTTACTTTTGAACCAAAGCTCAGATTCGAAAAACAAAGGTATATTAGTAGTGTCTTGAGACGGGAATGCTAAAAAACCAACCCATTTTGTGATCTGATGTTTCCCTGGGGAGTTACACCCAAGTATATCTTAGAATTTGCAGAAAAACTCAATTGAACCAGAACGTGTTACTTTTGAACCAAAGCTCAGATTCGAAAAACAAAGGTATATTAGTAGTGTCCTGAGTCGGGAATGCTAAAAAACCAACCCATTTTGTGATCTGATGTTTCCCTGGGGAGTTACACCCAAGTATATCTTAGAATTTGCAGAAAAACTGATTTCAACCAGAACATGTTACTTTTGAACCAAAGCTCAAATTCGAAAAACAAACGTATATTAGTAGAGTCCTGGGTCGGGAATGCTAAAAAACCAACCCATTTTGTGATCTGATGTTTCCCTGGGGAGTTGCACCCAAGTATATCTTAGAATTTGCAGAAAAACTCAATTGAACCAGAACGTGTTACTTTTGAACCAAAGCTCAGATTCGAAAAACAAAGGTATATTAGTAGTGTCCTGAGTCGGGAATGCTAAAAAACCAACCCATTTTGTGATCTGATGTTTCCCTGGGGAGTTACACCCAAGTATATCTTAGAATTTGCAGAAAAACTCAATTCAACCAGAACATGTTACTTTTGAACCAAAGCTCAAATTCGAAAAACAAACGTATATTATTAGTGTCCTGGGTTGGGAATGCTAAAAAACCAACCCATTTTGTGATCTGATGTTTCCCTGGGGAGTTGCACCCAAGTATATCTTAGAATTTGCAGAAAAACTCAATTGAACCAGAACGTGTTACTTTTGAACCAAAGCTCAGATTCGAAAAACAAAGGTATATTAGTAGTGTCTTGAGACGGGAATGCTAAAAAACCAACCCATTTTGTGATCTGATGTTTCCCTGGGGAGTTGCACCCAAGTATATCTTAGAATTTGCAGAAAAACTGATTTCAACCAGAACATGTTACTTTTGAACCAAAGCTCAGATTCGAAAAACAAAGGTATATTAGTAGTGTCCTGAGTCGGGAATCCTAAAAAACCAACCCATTTTGTGATCTGATGTTTCCCTGGGGAGTTACACCCAAGTATATCTTAGAATTTGCAGAAAAACTCAATTCAACCAGAACATGTTACTTTTGAACCAAAGCTCAAATTCGAAAAACAAACGTATATTAGTAGTGTCCTGGGTTGGGAATGCTAAAAAACCAACCCATTTTGTGATCTGATGTTTCCCTGGGGAGTTGCACCCAAGTATATCTTAGAATTTGCAGAAAAACTCAATTGAACCAGAACGTGTTACTTTTGAACCAAAGCTCAGATTCGAAAAACAAAGGTATATTAGTAGTGTCTTGAGACGGGAATGCTAAAAAACCAACCCATTTTGTGATCTGATGTTTCCCTGGGGAGTTACACCCAAGTATATCTTAGAATTTGCAGAAAAACTCAATTGAACCAGAATGTGTTACTTTTGAACCAAAGCTCAGATTCGAAAAACAAAAGTATATTAGTAGTGTCCTGAGTCGGGAATGCTAAAAAACCAACCCATTTTGTGATCTGATGTTTCCCTGGGGAGTTACACCCAAGTATATCTTAGAATTTGCAGAAAAACTGATTTCAACCAGAACATGTTACTTTTGAACCAAAGCTCAAATTCGAAAAACAAACGTATATTAGTAGAGTCCTGGGTCGGGAATGCTAAAAAACCAACCCATTTTGTGATCTGATGTTTCCCTGGGGAGTTGCACCCAAGTATATCTTAGAATTTGCAGAAAAACTCAATTGAACCAGAACGTGTTACTTTTGAACCAAAGCTCAGATTCGAAAAACAAAGGTATATTAGTAGTGTCCTGAGTCGGGAATGCTAAAAAACCAACCCATTTTGTGATCTGATGTTTCCCTGGGGAGTTACACCCAAGTATATCTTAGAATTTGCAGAAAAACTCAATTCAACCAGAACATGTTACTTTTGAACCAAAGCTCAAATTCGAAAAACAAACGTATATTATTAGTGTCCTGGGTTGGGAATGCTAAAAAACCAACCCATTTTGTGATCTGATGTTTCCCTGGGGAGTTGCACCCAAGTATATCTTAGAATTTGCAGAAAAACTCAATTGAACCAGAACGTGTTACTTTTGAACCAAAGCTCAGATTCGAAAAACAAAGGTATATTAGTAGTGTCTTGAGACGGGAATGCTAAAAAACCAACCCATTTTGTGATCTGATGTTTCCCTGGGGAGTTACACCCAAGTATATCTTAGAATTTGCAGAAAAACTGATTTCAACCAGAACATGTTACTTTTGAACCAAAGCTCAGATTCGAAAAACAAAGGTATATTAGTAGTGTCCTGAGTCGGGAATGCTAAAAAACCAACCCATTTTGTGATCTGATGTTTCCCTGGGGAGTTACACCCAAGTATATCTTAGAATTTGCAGAAAAACTCAATTCAACCAGAACATGTTACTTTTGAACCAAAGCTCAAATTCGAAAAACAAACGTATATTAGTAGTGTCCTGGGTTGGGAATGCTAAAAAACCAACCCATTTTGTGATCTGATGTTTCCCTGGGGAGTTGCACCCAAGTATATCTTAGAATTTGCAGAAAAACTCAATTGAACCAGAACGTGTTACTTTTGAACCAAAGCTCAGATTCGAAAAACAAAGGTATATTAGTAGTGTCTTGAGACGGGAATGCTAAAAAACCAACCCATTTTGTGATCTGATGTTTCCCTGGGGAGTTACACCCAAGTATATCTTAGAATTTGCAGAAAAACTCAATTGAACCAGAATGTGTTACTTTTGAACCAAAGCTCAGATTCGAAAAACAAAAGTATATTAGTAGTGTCCTGAGTCGGGAATGCTAAAAAACCAACCCATTTTGTGATCTGATGTTTCCCTGGGGAGTTACACCCAAGTATATCTTAGAATTTGCAGAAAAACTGATTTCAACCAGAACATGTTACTTTTGAACCAAAGCTCAAATTCGAAAAACAAACGTATATTAGTAGAGTCCTGGGTCGGGAATGCTAAAAAACCAACCCATTTTGTGATCTGATGTTTCCCTGGGGAGTTGCACCCAAGTATATCTTAGAATTTGCAGAAAAACTCAATTGAACCAGAACGTGTTACTTTTGAACCAAAGCTCAGATTCGAAAAACAAAGGTATATTAGTAGTGTCCTGAGTCGGGAATGCTAAAAAACCAACCCATTTTGTGATCTGATGTTTCCCTGGGGAGTTACACCCAAGTATATCTTAGAATTTGCAGAAAAACTCAATTCAACCAGAACATGTTACTTTTGAACCAAAGCTCAAATTCGAAAAACAAACGTATATTATTAGTGTCCTGGGTTGGGAATGCTAAAAAACCAACCCATTTTGTGATCTGATGTTTCCCTGGGGAGTTGCACCCAAGTATATCTTAGAATTTGCAGAAAAACTCAATTGAACCAGAACGTGTTACTTTTGAACCAAAGCTCAGATTCGAAAAACAAAGGTATATTAGTAGTGTCTTGAGACGGGAATGCTAAAAAACCAACCCATTTTGTGATCTGATGTTTCCCTGGGGAGTTACACCCAAGTATATCTTAGAATTTGCAGAAAAACTGATTTCAACCAGAACATGTTACTTTTGAACCAAAGCTCAGATTCGAAAAACAAAGGTATATTAGTAGTGTCCTGAGTCGGGAATGCTAAAAAACCAACCCATTTTGTGATCTGATGTTTCCCTGGGGAGTTACACCCAAGTATATCTTAGAATTTGCAGAAAAACTGATTTCAACCAGAACATGTTACTTTTGAACCAAAGCTCAAATTCGAAAAACAAACGTATATTAGTAGAGTCCTGGGTCGGGAATGCTAAAAAACCAACCCATTTTGTGATCTGATGTTTCCCTGGGGAGTTGCACCCAAGTATATCTTAGAATTTGCAGAAAAACTCAATTGAACCAGAACGTGTTACTTTTGAACCAAAGCTCAGATTCGAAAAACAAAGGTATATTAGTAGTGTCCTGAGTCGGGAATGCTAAAAAACCAACCCATTTTGTGATCTGATGTTTCCCTGGGGAGTTACACCCAAGTATATCTTAGAATTTGCAGAAAAACTCAATTCAACCAGAACATGTTACTTTTGAACCGAAGCTCAAATTCGAAAAACAAACGTATATTAGTAGTGTCCTGGGTTGGGAATGCTAAAAAACCAACCCATTTTGTGATCTGATGTTTCCCTGGGGAGTTGCACCCAAGTATATCTTAGAATTTGCAGAAAAACTCAATTGAACCAGAACGTGTTACTTTTGAACCAAAGCTCAGATTCGAAAAACAAAGGTATATTAGTAGTGTCTTGAGACGGGAATGCTAAAAAACCAACCCATTTTGTGATCTGATGTTTCCCTGGGGAGTTGCACCCAAGTATATCTTAGAATTTGCAGAAAAACTCAATTGAACCAGAACGTGTTACTTTTGAACCAAAGCTCAGATTCGAAAAACAAAGGTATATTAGTAGTGTCTTGAGACGGGAATGCTAAAAAACCAACCCATTTTGTGATCTGATGTTTCCCTGGGGAGTTACACCCAAGTATATCTTAGAATTTGCAGAAAAACTGATTTCAACCAGAACATGTTACTTTTGAACCAAAGCTCAAATTCGAAAAACAAACGTATATTAGTAGTGTCCTGGGTCAGAAATGCTAAAAAAACCAACCCATTTTGTGATCTGATGTTTCCCTGGAGAGTTACACCCAAGTATATCTTAGAATTTGCAGAAAAACTGATTTCAACCAGAACATGTTACATTTGAACCAAAGCTCAAATTCGAAAAACAAACGTATATTAGTAGAGTCCTGGGTCGGGAATGCTAAAAAACCAACCCATTTTGTGATCTGATGTTTCCCTGGGGAGTTGCACCCAAGTATATCTTAGAATTTGCAGAAAAACTCAATTGAACCAGAACGTGTTACTTTTGAACCAAAGCTCAGATTCGAAAAACAAAGGTATATTAGTAGTGTCTTGAGACGGGAATGCTAAAAAACCAACCCATTTTGTGATCTGATGTTTCCCTGGGGAGTTGCACCCAAGTATATCTTAGAATTTGCAGAAAAACTCAATTGAACCAGAACGTGTTACTTTTGAACCAAAGCTCAGATTCGAAAAACAAAGGTATATTAGTAGTGTCTTGAGACGGGAATGCTAAAAAACCAACCCATTTTGTGATCTGATGTTTCCCTGGGGAGTTACACCCAAGTATATCTTAGAATTTGCAGAAAAACTGATTTCAACCAGAACATGTTACTTTTGAACCAAAGCTCAAATTCGAAAAACAAACGTATATTAGTAGAGTCCTGGGTCGGGAATGCTAAAAAACCAACCCATTTTGTGATCTGATGTTTCCCTGGGGAGTTGCACCCAAGTATATCTTAGAATTTGCAGAAAAACTCAATTGAACCAGAACGTGTTACTTTTGAACCAAAGCTCAGATTCGAAAAACAAAGGTATATTAGTAGTGTCCTGAGTCGGGAATGCTAAAAAACCAACCCATTTTGTGATCTGATGTTTCCCTGGGGAGTTACACCCAAGTATATCTTAGAATTTGCAGAAAAACTCAATTCAACCAGAACATGTTACTTTTGAACCAAAGCTCAAATTCGAAAAACAAACGTATATTAGTAGTGTCCTGGGTTGGGAATGCTAAAAAACCAACCCATTTTGTGATCTGATGTTTCCCTGGGGAGTTGCACCCAAGTATACCTTAGAATTTGCAGAAAAACTCAATTGAACCAGAACGTGTTACTTTTGAACCAAAGCTCAGATTCGAAAAACAAAGGTATATTAGTAGTGTCTTGAGACGGGAATGCTAAAAAACCAACCCATTTTGTGATCTGATGTTTCCCTGGGGAGTTACACCCAAGTATATATTACAATTTGCAGAAAAACTGATTTCAACCAGAACATGTTACTTTTGAACCAAAGCTCAAATTCGAAAAACAAACGTATATTAGTAGTGTCCTGGGTCGGGAATGCTAAAAAAACCAACCCATTTTGTGATCTTATGTTTCCCTGGAGAGTTACACCCAAGTATATCTTAGAATTTGCAGAAAAACTGATTTCAACCAGAACATGTTACATTTGAACCAAAGCTCAAATTCGAAAAACAAACGTATATTAGTAGAGTCCTGGGTCGGGAATGCTAAAAAACTAACCCATTTTGTGATCTGATGTTTCCCTGGGGAGTTGCACCCAAGTATATCTTAGAATTTGCAGAAAAACTCAATTGAACCAGAACGTGTTACTTTTGAACCAAAGCTCAGATTCGAAAAACAAAGGTATATTAGTAGTGTCCTGAGTCGGGAATGCTAAAAAACCAACCCATTTTGTGATCTGATGTTTCCCTGGGGAGTTACACCCAAGTATATCTTAGAATTTGCAGAAAAACTGATTTCAACCAGAACATGTTACTTTTGAACCAAAGCTCAAATTCGAAAAACAAACGTATATTAGTAGTGTCCTGGGTCAGAAATGCTAAAAAAACCAACCCATTTTGTGATCTGATGTTTCCCTGGAGAGTTACACCCAAGTATATCTTAGAATTTGCAGAAAAACTCAATTCAACCAGAACATGTTACTTTTGAACCAAAGCTCAAATTCGAAAAACAAACGTATATTAGTAGTGTCCTGGGTTGGGAATGCTAAAAAACCAACCCATTTTGTGATCTGATGTTTCCCTGGGGAGTTGCACCCAAGTATACCTTAGAATTTGCAGAAAAACTCAATTGAACCAGAACGTGTTACTTTTGAACCAAAGCTCAGATTCGAAAAACAAAGGTATATTAGTAGTGTCTTGAGACGGGAATGCTAAAAAACCAACCCATTTTGTGATCTGATGTTTCCCTGGGGAGTTACACCCAAGTATATATTACAATTTGCAGAAAAACTGATTTCAACCAGAACATGTTACTTTTGAACCAAAGCTCAAATTCGAAAAACAAACGTATATTAGTAGTGTCCTGGGTCGGGAATGCTAAAAAAACCAACCCATTTTGTGATCTTATGTTTCCCTGGAGAGTTACACCCAAGTATATCTTAGAATTTGCAGAAAAACTGATTTCAACCAGAACATGTTACATTTGAACCAAAGCTCAAATTCGAAAAACAAACGTATATTAGTAGAGTCCTGGGTCGGGAATGCTAAAAAACTAACCCATTTTGTGATCTGATGTTTCCCTGGGGAGTTGCACCCAAGTATATCTTAGAATTTGCAGAAAAACTCAATTGAACCAGAACGTGTTACTTTTGAACCAAAGCTCAGATTCGAAAAACAAAGGTATATTAGTAGTGTCCTGAGTCGGGAATGCTAAAAAACCAACCCATTTTGTGATCTGATGTTTCCCTGGGGAGTTACACCCAAGTATATCTTAGAATTTGCAGAAAAACTGATTTCAACCAGAACATGTTACTTTTGAACCAAAGCTCAAATTCGAAAAACAAACGTATATTAGTAGTGTCCTGGGTCAGAAATGCTAAAAAAACCAACCCATTTTGTGATCTGATGTTTCCCTGGAGAGTTACACCCAAGTATATCTTAGAATTTGCAGAAAAACTGATTTCAACCAGAACATGTTACATTTGAACCAAAGCTCAAATTCGAAAAACAAACGTATATTAGTAGAGTCCTGGGTCGGGAATGCTAAAAAACCAACCCATTTTGTGATCTGATGTTTCCCTGGGGAGTTGCACCCAAGTATATCTTAGAATTTGCAGAAAAACTCAATTGAACCAGAACGTGTTACTTTTGAACCAAAGCTCAGATTCGAAAAACAAAGGTATATTAGTAGTGTCTTGAGACGGGAATGCTAAAAAACCAACCCATTTTGTGATCTGATGTTTCCCTGGGGAGTTGCACCCAAGTATATCTTAGAATTTGCAGAAAAACTCAATTGAACCAGAACGTGTTACTTTTGAACCAAAGCTCAGATTCGAAAAACAAAGGTATATTAGTAGTGTCTTGAGACGGGAATGCTAAAAAACCAACCCATTTTGTGATCTGATGTTTCCCTGGGGAGTTACACCCAAGTATATCTTAGAATTTGCAGAAAAACTGATTTCAACCAGAACATGTTACTTTTGAACCAAAGCTCAAATTCGAAAAACAAACGTATATTAGTAGAGTCCTGGGTCGGGAATGCTAAAAAACCAACCCATTTTGTGATCTGATGTTTCCCTGGGGAGTTGCACCCAAGTATATCTTAGAATTTGCAGAAAAACTCAATTGAACCAGAACGTGTTACTTTTGAACCAAAGCTCAGATTCGAAAAACAAAGGTATATTAGTAGTGTCCTGAGTCGGGAATGCTAAAAAACCAACCCATTTTGTGATCTGATGTTTCCCTGGGGAGTTACACCCAAGTATATCTTAGAATTTGCAGAAAAACTCAATTCAACCAGAACATGTTACTTTTGAACCAAAGCTCAAATTCGAAAAACAAACGTATATTAGTAGTGTCCTGGGTTGGGAATGCTAAAAAACCAACCCATTTTGTGATCTGATGTTTCCCTGGGGAGTTGCACCCAAGTATACCTTAGAATTTGCAGAAAAACTCAATTGAACCAGAACGTGTTACTTTTGAACCAAAGCTCAGATTCGAAAAACAAAGGTATATTAGTAGTGTCTTGAGACGGGAATGCTAAAAAACCAACCCATTTTGTGATCTGATGTTTCCCTGGGGAGTTACACCCAAGTATATATTACAATTTGCAGAAAAACTGATTTCAACCAGAACATGTTACTTTTGAACCAAAGCTCAAATTCGAAAAACAAACGTATATTAGTAGTGTCCTGGGTCGGGAATGCTAAAAAAACCAACCCATTTTGTGATCTTATGTTTCCCTGGAGAGTTACACCCAAGTATATCTTAGAATTTGCAGAAAAACTGATTTCAACCAGAACATGTTACATTTGAACCAAAGCTCAAATTCGAAAAACAAACGTATATTAGTAGAGTCCTGGGTCGGGAATGCTAAAAAACTAACCCATTTTGTGATCTGATGTTTCCCTGGGGAGTTGCACCCAAGTATATCTTAGAATTTGCAGAAAAACTCAATTGAACCAGAACGTGTTACTTTTGAACCAAAGCTCAGATTCGAAAAACAAAGGTATATTAGTAGTGTCCTGAGTCGGGAATGCTAAAAAACCAACCCATTTTGTGATCTGATGTTTCCCTGGGGAGTTACACCCAAGTATATCTTAGAATTTGCAGAAAAACTGATTTCAACCAGAACATGTTACTTTTGAACCAAAGCTCAAATTCGAAAAACAAACGTATATTAGTAGTGTCCTGGGTTGGGAATGCTAAAAAACCAACCCATTTTGTGATCTGATGTTTCCCTGGGGAGTTGCACCCAAGTATATCTTAGAATTTGCAGAAAAACTCAATTGAACCAGAACGTGTTACTTTTGAACCAAAGCTCAGATTCGAAAAACAAAGGTATATTAGTAGTGTCTTGAGACCGGAATGCTAAAAAACCAACCCATTTTGTGATCTGATGTTTCCCTGGGGAGTTGCACCCAAGTATATCTTAGAATTTGCAGAAAAACTCAATTGAACCAGAACGTGTTACTTTTGAACCAAAGCTCAGATTCGAAAAACAAACGTATATTAGTAGTGTCCTGGGTCAGGAATGCTAAAAAAACCAACCCATTTTGTGATCTGATGTTTCCCTGGAGAGTTACACCCAAGTATATCTTAGAATTTGCAGAAAAACTGATTTCAACCAGAACATGTTACATTTGAACCAAAGCTCAAATTCGAAAAACAAACGTATATTAGTAGAGTCCTGGGTCGGGAATGCTAAAAAACCAACCCATTTTGTGATCTGATGTTTCCCTGGGGAGTTGCACCCAAGTATATCTTAGAATTTGCAGAAAAACTCAATTGAACCAGAACGTGTTACTTTTGAACCAAAGCTCAGATTCGAAAAACAAAGGTATATTAGTAGTGTCCTGAGTCGGGAATGCTAAAAAACCAACCCATTTTGTGATCTGATGTTTCCCTGGGGAGTTACACCCAAGTATATCTTAGAATTTGCAGAAAAACTGATTTCAACCAGAACATGTTACTTTTGAGCCAAAGCTCAAATTCGAAAAACAAACGTATATTAGTAGAGTCCTGGGTCGGGAATGCTAAAAAACCACACCATTTTGTGATCTGATGTTTCCCTGGGGAGTTACACCCAAGTATATCTTAGAATTTGCAGAAAAACTCAATTCAACCAGAACATGTTACTTTTGAACCAAAGCTCAAATTCGAAAAACAAACGTATATTAGTAGTGTCCTGGGTTGGGAATGCTAAAAAACCAAACCATTTTGTGATCTGATGTTTCCCTGGGGAGTTGCACCCAAGTATATCTTAGAATTTGCAGAAAAACTCAATTGAACCAGAACGTGTTACTTTTGAACCAAAGCTCAGATTCGAAAAACAAAGGTATATTAGTAGTGTCTTGAGACGGGAATGCTAAAAAACCAACCCATTTTGTGATCTGATGTTTCCCTGGGGAGTTGCACCCAAGTATATCTTAGAATTTGCAGAAAAACTCAATTGAACCAGAACGTGTTACTTTTGAACCAAAGCTCAGATTCGAAAAACAAAGGTATATTAGTAGTGTCTTGAGACGGGAATGCTAAAAAACCAACCCATTTTGTGATCTGATGTTTCCCTGGGGAGTTACACCCAAGTATATCTTAGAATTTGCAGAAAAACTGATTTAAACCAGAACATGTTACTTTTGAACCAAAGCTCAAATTCGAAAAACAAACGTATATTAGTAGAGTCCTGCGTCGGGAATGCTAAAAAACCAACCCATTTTGTGATCTGATGTTTCCCTGGGGAGTTGCACCCAAGTATATCTTAGAATTTGCAGAAAAACTCAATTGAACCAGAACGTGTTACTTTTGAACCAAAGCTCAGATTCGAAAAACAAAGGTATATTAGTAGTGTCTTGAGACGGGAATGCTAAAAAACCAACCCATTTTGTGATCTGATGTTTCCCTGGGGAGTTACACCCAAGTATATCTTAGAATTTGCAGAAAAACTGATTTCAACCAGAACATGTTACTTTTGAACCAAAGCTCAAATTCAAAAAACAAACGTATATTAGTAGAGTCCTGGGTCGGGAATGCTAAAAAACCAACCCATTTTGTGATCTGATGTTTCCTTGGGGAGTTGCACCCAAGTATATCTTAGAATTTGCAGAAAAACTCAATTGAACCAGAACGTGTTACTTTTGAACCAAAGCTCAGATTCGAAAAACAAAGGTATATTAGTAGTGTCTTGAGACGGGAATGCTAAAAAACCAACCCATTTTGTGATCTGATGTTTCCCTGGGGAGTTACACCCAAGTATATCTTAGAATTTGCAGAAAAACTGATTTCAACCAGAACATGTTACTTTTGAACCAAAGGTCAAATTCGAAAAACAAACGTATATTAGTAGTGTCCTGGGTTGGGAATGCTAAAAAAACCAACCCATTTTGTGATCTGATGTTTCCCTGGGGAGTTACACCCAAGTATATCTTAGAATTTGCAGAAAAACTGATTTCAACCAGAACATGTTACTTTTGAACCAAAGCTCAAATTCGAAAAACAAACGTATATTAGTAGAGTCCTGGTGTTACTTCCTGGATTTTCCAGAGAGGAGGGACATGGAGGTTGGAGGACTCTCCAAAATGGTGGGAAAGTTTTAATTTGCTCAGTTCTTTGTATTAACATCTATATCATTTTGGATTGACTTGGAGTTTCTGCCTGCTGGTAAGTGTGCCGGGTTTTTTTCTTTTATTTTTTAATGCATTTTAAAATAATGTAGGTTTTTAAAAATGTGCAGCTGCTGTTTTTTTATTCAAAACAATATGTGTAACACTATGATGTGCCATGGAAAAATCATTTTTAAAAAACCCTGAAAGAACAAAAGGGTTTTTTTAGGGTATTTTCCTGATCAAAACTATAATTGTTTCTGCATGACACCCTTAATCACAAATAGCCAACTACACTTCATTCTAAATAGTTTTATTTCCTTTATTGTATGTGATTACTCAAGTCCAAAAACTGAGTTAATTGGATAAACTCAACTCCACAATTTACTAAATATACAGTTACAGGAATTTCATGTATAGTATGCTGTCTCTTAGGGTTTATTGAACATAGGAGAATAATATGAGAGGGATTTGTTGTAAAATAAGCTCTTTTAATGAATTCAAAATCAACGCAGCAGACAAGACATGGGAGTGAACATAATACACACTTTAACAATTTTTTTTTTCTTTTAGCCATCAAATACTGCAGCAAGTGTGTCAGTAATAATAGCAAGACAGGCATAGGATTTTTCCAGCCAGGTTAATTTTACTTTTTTATGGTATTGATGTTGTATTTAATTTTATCTGTATTGAAGGCTGTGCAACATTTTGAGGTGATATAGAGTATGTAAAGGCATGAATACAGTAGAACCTCTGGTCACAACCATAATTCGTTCCATAACATTGGTCGGAAACTGATTTGGTCATGAATCAAACCTAATTTTGGAAATTTGGCGCTTACAAAAAAAATGGTGCAGAAGGGGAAATCAGCAGCGGGGGGAGGGGGATGTGAATATTTTGGTCAGAAGCGTTCGTGACCAGAGGTTCTACCGTATAACATCTTCACTTAAGACTTAAGATTCACTTACGATATAACATCTTCACTTAAGATTCACTTAAGAACTGTGGCAAGAAAGGTGGTATAGTGACCAAAGTTGCAATGGCATTGAAAAAAGTGACTGATGACCATTTTTCACACTTAGTGACCATTTTCACACTTAGCGACCATTGCAGCATCCTCATGGTCCCATGATCAAAATTTTGATGTTTGGCAACAGATCAGTATTTATGATGGTTTCAGTGTCCTGGGGTCATATAATCACCTTTTGACAAAGTCAAATGGGGAAACCAGATTCACTTATGTTACTAATTTATCAGCTGCATTTATTCACTTAAGAACTGTGGCAAGAAAGGTGATATAGTGACCAAAGTTACAATGGCATTGAAAAAAGTGACTGATGACCATTTTTCACACTTAGTGACCATTTTCACACTTAGCGACTGTTGCAGCATCCTCATGGTCATGTGATCAAAATTTGGATGTTTGGCAACAGTTACAATTTATATTTGTAAATTGTAGTTATGTTGAAATAAAAAAAACATTACAATACTATTTTTGCGTTGTATGAAAATTTTTGTTGCTCCGTATAAAATTTTTAATCAACCCACCCCCCCACCCCTCCCGGTCAAAGGTGTCCCTCTTTACTAATCTGAAAATCGGGTCACCTTATTCATTCTCCTTCCCTGAAGTTCATGTAGATTTTGTGCAAATTCTCCTCCACGTGTGATGCCTGCAAGGGGACCTGGTCCTTGAGTTGGGGTCTCCCCAAAACAGAACGTTCACTTCCTCAGATTCTTATGGCTGCATTTGCCTTCTTTCCATGGACATCACCCTGCTGACTCAGATTCTGTTTCCAGTTAACTGCGATTTTGACATCATTTTCACAAACATACATATCAAATTTGGTATCCTTCATGTTTCTTCCAGTCCATCATTAATGTCCTTACATGAGACTCTATTGTTAGTCAAGTCCTACGAGATAAAAATCATTTACTTTTCTACTGCTTTTTACTTATGGACCCATCTCTGTGTGCTAATCATAAATATTGTTTCTCGAAACTTGATATTCCTCTTATAAAATTTTATTTTATTCAAAAAGGTAAAATACAAGTTTTGGAAAATAAAACTATTACAAAGGCAAAACGAAACTAGATAAAACATTAAAAACAGACAAAGACATTCATATTGTCTCCCGAATTGAATACAATACAGCAATAATAGTTTCTCCCACTTGCAAAATAGGCCCACAATTATAAACTATATATCTACTGGACTTGTCATCTATCTGCTGTGTATAAAAAACATAGACAATTGTAGAAGAAAGATTCAATCTGGAATAAGAAACAAAGTTTCCTGCTTTTCAAATTCCTGGATGTTCCCATTCTAGTTTCATCCCTTTCTGGAGAAGAATGAATTTTGGAATATTTCTGACCATAAACTGTACTTGGACCAAAATGGAGAGATAAGAGCAGATGTAGGCATTCACGGCTTCTTGGTTCTCCCCAAGGAGGAAGCCAAGAAAGAGATTCTGGTGTATTTTATAAGACAGAGATTTTCTATCAAACAAGGTGTTCTTTCACGGCTAAAATTGCTCAATAAGGTGAGAGAAATTTTGGTGTTGTTTCTCTGTTTTCCAAAGCCTGAGGTCCCATTTCAAGTGGGCAAAGCCGAGAGTCTCCAGGGTGGTTGGCATCCCATGCCAGTTGGTGTTATCTGATTGTAGTTCTTCAACAGACGGGACCTACAGTGAGTGGAGGGGCTTTGCCATGTTTTATGGAAACCTTTCAAGATCTTACTGGTCAGAGGTTTCTTTCTTCATCACAGTTTTATTCTTTATTGAAAAATCCAATGGAATAGAAATTTCCTAAATCTTTTACAATAAATTTTATTCTCAGTTTTAATATGAATATATCATCATATGTAAATCTTTTTTCAATTCCATCTCTGCTGACTTTATTAAGTAGAAAAGTCCTTTATTGTAATGTTAAATGCCAAAAGCAAAAGGGAGGAACTAAATGAAGAATCTGCCAGTAGTTAGTTATACCTCCTGCATCTTCTTAGTAGTAGTCAGGTATTTCATATATACTTACATGAAGACCAGAGGCTATTTGGCTAATGTCCGTGTCTATCTCTATTTTCCATGAATGTTGACTACTAACACATTTTCTTTGGCTTTCTTCATTTTTCTGCTCAGTCCCTGCCTCAGTCCAACTGTGCGGAAAATTGTCTTCCTGGATTTGTCAAGAGGGCTCGAGAAGGAGAGCCAGTTTGCTGCTATGACTGCGTTCCTTGTCCGGAGGGGACCTTCTCCACTCAGGAAGGTGGGTCACACTGAGGAAAATGAGGTTTTGTGGAACTTGATCCATCCAGAACCTTTTCATGAAAGTGCAAGTTAAAAGACACAAGCTCACCTTTTTTTAATTTTTAACATGCACAATTTCTTATCTAAAAGGAAGCAAATCAAAAAGTCTTTGAAGGAGGGGCTGGGAGGAGATGGGAGGAGGGGGTGGCAGACTGGGCAAGCTTTACTAACAGCAGAGGAAACATCTCTCCTGCTTTCTAGTCTGGATATGTGCTGCTAAGTTCACCTTTCTAGGAAGATCTGAGTTCATTCAAACTTGATGAATTGTTTTAGGTCCACCTTCTGAAAGACCTTGCAATTCACTGTATATTGGATCCTCCCCTTGAGGATCACTGAAAAGGTGTCACTTGTCCATAATGTGGTGCTGTGGATAGTTATGGGGGTAACTCATTGCACAAATATTCTGACAGTCTTGTAGATCGATCGATCGATCAATCAATCAATCAATCAATCAGAGTAGAGCTGGAAAGGACCTTGGAGGTCTTCTAGTACTACCCCCTACTCAAGCAGGAGACCTAATACCATTTCAGACAAGTGACTGTCCAGTCTTTTCTTAAAAACATCCAACGTTGAAGCACCCACAACTTCTGGAGGCCAGCTGTTCCACTGGTTAATTCTTGTCACTGTTAGGAAATTTCTCCTGAATTCCATATAGCTTCCAGATGTTAGAAGATACTGTAGGTATCCTCTAAGTCCAGTATATTAATTGCCATGTGGCAGGACTCTAAATATTTGTATAAAAAGATATATGATTCATTATTAACCTGTAATAATGTAGCTTCCTATGAATTACATTACACATTACACCAGAAATAATTTACATCCTAGGACTTTCCTCAACTTCATATACCTAGCTACTTAAAAAAAAAGTTACATCCCTCTTATGCTATTTTTAATGAAAAATAAAAGGAACAAAATATTTAAAAAATTGATTTTTGGTTTCTCAGATGCAGAAGAATGCACCAAGTGTCCAGATGACGAATATCCAAATGAGGAAAGAGTCCAATGTATCCCCAAAGTTATAGCCTTCCTGTCTTATGAAGAACATCTGGGCATCATCCTGGTCTCTTTTGCCCTGCTCTTGTTCCTAACTACAGTCCTTGTTTTAGTCATTTTCATTAAATATGGAGAAACTCCCATTGTCAAAGCCAACAACCGGGATCTCTCCTACATCCTCCTGGTCTCCCTCCTGCTTTGCTTCTTGTCTCCTTCTCTCTTCATTGGTCAACCAAGGAAAGCCACCTGCCTTCTCCGACAAACGGTTTTCAGCATCATCTTCTCAGTTGCTGTTTCTTCTCTCTTGGCCAAAACCATCACGGTGGTGCTGGCTTTCCTGGCCACAAAACCAGGAAATCGGGTGAAGAGATGGTTGGGGAAGAGTTTGGCCAACTCCATCATCCTGTCTTCTTCTGCAGTCCAAATTATCATCTGCTCCATCTGGCTGGGAGCTTCTCCCCCATTCCCTGACTCTGACCTTCACTCCCAGCCTGGAGAGATCATCCTGCAATGCAACGAAGGGGCCGTTGTCATGTTCTACGTCACCCTCAGCTACATGGGCTTCCTGGCTGCCATCTGCTTCACGGTGGCTTTCCTAGCCAGGAATCTGCCTGGGGCCTTCAACGAAGCCAAGCTGATCACCTTCAGCATGCTGGTCTTCTGCAGTGTCTGGGTGACTTTTGTGCCCACCTACCTGAGCACCAAAGGGAAATACATGGTGGCTGTTCAGGTCTTCTCCATCCTGGCCTCCAGTGCTGGTCTGCTGGGCTGCATCTTCATCCCCAAGTGCTACATTATCCTTCTGAGGCCAGACCTGAACACAAAGGAGCAGCTTACAGCCAGAACAAATGTAAAAGCATGAGATATAATACCATTATGATAATGGGAGAATTGTTAAAGTTTATTTTGTTTGAAAGGAGATATTCTTTCCATTTAGACAATATACAGGAGTCAAAGAAAATATTAATATATTTCAAAATAGGAAATTATTGAATTGTTCTAGCTCAATTCCCTTTCAACTTAATAAACCTTGCTGAAAGTAATTCAGTGGAATTTGCTGTTCAGCAACAGATACTGAAAGTGAGATCTTTAAAAAATAATTCTGACACTTGTTGCTACAGCTAAAAGTGTGTATGTGTGAGAGAGAGGGGGGAGGGAGGGAGGTGGAGAAGGAGAGGGAGAGATCAGGAAAAGAGGACAGGAGGAAGCTGTGGGAACCAAGTACCAGCCCTGAGAATGCTGGAATGCATTCTCTCCCTGAGAATGCTGGAATGATGTGAAATGCAATGTTTGACTGGCTCTCAGCTGGGGAGGGAAATCTTCATCCCTCTTATAGAATTCTTTCTTGATTTCCTGATAAAACCTCCTTTGCAGAAAGTGTTCAGCAGAAGAACTGTTTGGGATTTGAGTTTGGAATTGTTTTTTTTAATATGTATTTCACAGCAAAATGATAATAATAAATTCAATAAAAAATAAAATGTGTAAAGAAATTTTCACTGTATATTTTTTCTTTGCTTAACCAGGGAAATAAAATAGCAGTTTTCAGGCCCTTTAATTTCCCACTCTACAATTTCGACCTAAAGCATTTTCTCTGCTCCTCTTCCAAGCTTGTCTTGTCTGTGAAGGGCTGGAGAAGATGTCCAGAGAAAGGGGATCTTGAGACTCTCCCCAGGAGGAGGTTGAAGGGATCCTGTCTAAAGGCAGCCGCATCATTGACCAGGTCACAAACCTTCAATGCTGCATAAGATTCATCCAGGTCCAAGAAGGGGCTGAATAAGAGAGGAGGGACTTCAAGGTTTTTAGGAAGAGGCACCCATGGAAGCTCTTCTGCTCTTCAACTACAGAGATTGCAGATCAGTTGGGAATCAATGTTTAGGTTTCTGAATGGCTCCTAATCGGGAATAGAATCCCTCTGAAAATGCTATTTTAAAGAGATAAGAGAAGCTCTGATGGATCAGACCAAGATCAGTCTAAGATTCATTGACCACACAGAGGCCTCTGGTTCTCCCACAAGCAGAAGAAGGCATAGACCTATGGCTTTGCTCAACGTGGAACAGGCATTTCCCCACAATTTCACTTTCCTCCATCCCACAACACAATATTGGACACTCGGACATCTCACACTCTAGGAATCCCCAATTCTGTTATCCAACATTCATCTGAGACAATATTTCCATGTTTCAAACTCCCCGCCCCCTCTGCCCCCCATCAAAAAGTACTGGAGGACTGGAACTCAAGTGTCTCCTGATGATTGGCCCAAAGTCAGCCATTTGGCTTTTATTTTGAAGGTGGAATTAAAACTCCCGCGATTGGCAGAAAGTCCCTCAGCTGGCTTTGATCTTCACCCCAGCAGGCACCCCTTGTCCCCCCAACACAAAAGTCTCTTTCTGTGCACGCGCTTCCCTGCTCCCCCAAACAGACAGTTGTCACTCAAGCCCCTGCCCTGCCCCGCTTCCTCGCGCCCTGGTCGGGCAGTGCCACCCCCTGCTGGCAGTCTGCCTGAGCCCCCTGCCCTCCTGCCGCCTCGTCCCCGCAGAAGCCTCTTCGGGGCTGGCCGGGAGCCTTGCCAGGGAGCCGGTCGGAGCGCCGAGGGTGGCCGAGGGATCGGACAGGCTTCCTCCCAGGGGGGCTGCGGGGATGGCGGGCAGGGGCTCCCTGCGCCTCTTCCCTCCCAGGCCACGTCGGGGCTCCGGCTCCACAGGGTCCTGCGCCCCCGCCCAGGAGAGAGGCTGAAGGATCTGCGGGGGTCGGGGGTGGCTCCCGGACCTGAGAGCCGGAGAAACCCAGGGGGGTCTGAGCCCACGGGGGACCCCAGGAGGCTACAGGGCGAGCCTCCCTCGGCACCTCCCCACCGCAGACTGTGCAAGGCGGTCGCTGCGGCGGGGGCGGCGTGGGAGGAGCGGATCGGGCACCGCCGGTTGCAGGGGGCGGGCGGGGAGAAACGGTGCCCGGCTTCTCTCCTGGGGCAGGAGAGGCCAGGAGCAGTGGCTCCAAAGTTGGATGCCCTTGGAAAGGGGGTGGGGGAGGGGGCCAGGAAAGCAAACTTTGTGTGTGTGTGTGTGTGAGTGAGTGAGAGAGTGAGAGAATCTTCCCCCTTTTTAATCTGCATCCAGGTAAAGGGGTCCTTGTTTGTCCCTCTCACCCCCCTTAGTCGCTTCCCTGCTCTTCCTCTGACCCAGCACTTCAGGAGTTCAGGAGTAAGCTGTGGGAACTGTAGTAAAGTAGCAGAAAGAACCCAGAAGGCATGTACAGAAAAATTAATAAACACGGAAACCTTTGCCTTCCAACAATTGGCGACCCACGAAGGGACTCTTAGCTCACCCATCCACCGAGCCGGGCCTGAGGAATCGCTGCTCTCTTGCCGGCTGTGGATGTTTTTGTCTGCAGGACTTCCACGACTCAGCACAGCTAAAAAGGGTAGTAAAAGGAGATCCGGAGTTTGAACTCTACAGCTGTCTGAAAGGAGGTGAATACCGCTCCAATTTTTTTTTACTTAGGGTAACACGGGGAGTAAAAGAGTGTGTGTGTGTGTGTGTGTGTGTGTGTGTTAGAAGGCTCAGATCCACAAGTAGCGATCAGAATCCACCTCCCCTGCCTAACCCTCAGCCGCACCTCAGCCTGCTGCTAGTCCGAAAGGGCAGTGACCGGCAGGGGTGAGAAAGCAAAGGGGGGGGGGTTCTTGTCGGAGTGTGGAAACTGATTTGCGAAAAGGGATATCAAAGCAGCCGAGCGGGCAACAAGTGGGAAAAAAATATTGCTAAAAAGTAACGATCCGAGTGGGGGAAAACAAATCCCAGGAAAATCGTAGATTGTAGCTAAAGCCCAGAAAGGGTAGAGAAAGGAAAAGAGGAGGTGCGCATACCCGCTGATGACAGAACCCCTCCTGGGTAGCTGTACGGCCGGTCCTCCCGAGTCTTTCCCCAGGACTCGAAAACTGTTGGAAAGTCCCTGCGAGTAAGGGCGCAAAAGACCCCGTGTAGAGGGGCGCGAAGGTTCCCGCGGTGAGGAACGTGAAAAGGCCCTCCGTAGGGCGCGAAATGTCCCTCCATAGGGCGCGAAAGAGTTCCCTCCGTAGGGCAAGAAAAAGTCCCTTTAAAAGGGAGGGGTGAGAAAAGGTCCCCTAAGGACGCGAATTTTGAAGAGGGGAATACGAAGCGGCAAGCCCGGCTAGGTAGATGAAGTGAGCCCCACATCTGAGCGGGATCATGGGAAGCGGTAGCTCAAGGGCAGCCAGGGAAACTCCCCCTAGGAGAGCTGTTGGGGGGGCTGGGACAAAAAGCAGATGCCCATCCTGGCCGGAATGAAAAAAAGGAAAGCAAAGGAGATATGTAGAGAATGGGCTTTACTCAAGGACGAAACTGGGAGACCAATTTGGCCAAAGAGCTGTTCATTTAAGTTTAAAATCCTGAAATCCCTAAGACCTAGAATTAAATCTAGCCACTTACCCTACTGGTACTGCTGGGCCGAGCTAGCTAGACTTAAAGACCCCCCCCCCCCTAGAGAAACCTCTGGAGAAAGCGGATAAACCACCCTGAGAAGGAAGAAAGAGGAGTACATTTCATGGCTCCCCTCTTAAGTAAACCAGTACCAGGAAGGAATAGGGGACAGTTAGAGTATGTACTGACACATACCCCATTGTTGGCCTCAGACCTAGTAATCTGGAAGAGGGACACCCCCACATTCAGGGCCGATCCTCAAACAGGGATACAGACCATAAGGTCCATAGTGGAAAGCCATAACCCCTCATGGGGAGACATGACCCAGTTGCTGCCCGTTCCTTTAACGAAAGACGAACTCCTCAAACTATTTGAAACAACTGAGCTAATTGCCAAACGACCCGTCATAGCTGCGCCGGGGCAAGTAGCCCGGCCAAGGGTTGCTTGGCCCCTACACTGCCCCGATTGGGATTATAACGATGCAAATCACTGGGATGAATACAGTAGGGCGAAGAAAAACCCAATAGAGGCCCTAGAGGAAATAGGGACGGAGCCCCTCAACTGGGCTGAATTTCAAAGGGTCACACAGAGAGAAGTGGAAAATCTGGATGCCTTCTGGGTACGCTTGTCGGAAGCGGCCGCCACATATGCCCGCCCAGACCTCCACTGTCAGAAAGATGAAAGAATATTGGCCTCGGCGTTTGTCAATCAATCAGCCAATGACGTCCATGAGCATTTTCACTAGTGGGAGTGCCAGGGCTAGCAGTGCGAATTCCAGAAGTTTGAATAGCCTGGCATGTACCCCAGCAAAAGGTTTAAATTCGACTTCCCAGGATCTGGATGCCTTGAACAGAGAGCTGCCACAAGTTAGAGAGGCCACCTTGGAGAATCGTGCAGCAATAGACTTCCTATTGTTGAAACATAACCATGGATGCGCGGAATTCAGGGGGCTGTGCTGCTTCAATCTAGATCAAAGCTCTGAAATTGTAGAGAAGGGCATCCACCACTTAAAAGAATTGGCTCAGAATATAGGCCATGACCCACCCTGGTCATGGATTTATTCCTGGCTACCAGACTTCCATTGGCTAAAAGTACTCCTGGCAGGAATCGTCGCAGCCTGTGTCATAGGAGCCCTCATGCCTTGTCTCTGCCATTGCATTCCCCCTTGTCTAGCCTGCTTAAGGACCTGCCAACCCTCTCAAGCCCCACAAAGGACAACCAAACATCGCCGAGCAGCCCTCATGATGATCCAGATAGACCAGGACTTTCAAGGATACCCAGACGAGGCACCCAACGATACCGAGGGGCGAAAATGATTGACGTCAATTATTTTGCCCCAGTTCAGAGTGAGGGATTGTAGTAAGGTAGCAGAAATAACCCAGAAGGCATGTACAGAAAAAAATCAATAAACACGCAGCCAGGAGCCACAGCCAGAGAAAGCCCCACACGTAGCCAGGAAAAGGTTACACTCGGTCACAAAAGGAACATGAGAGAATAGGATTAGGAAGTTGGGGGAAAAACCCCAAGTCTAGCAATGACCAGTCGGAATAACACAAACACAAAATCCAATCCCAAGATAACACAAGCGTCATGACTATTTACATAGAGCAGACACCTTGGTATAAGCGCCCAAACAGGAAAACACCCTCCTCCGCGTGTCTTAGGACAGGATTAGCCCAAGGACGAGACACCGGACGGACGAAATCCGAAGACAAGAGAATCAAGATCAGAACAATCATCCGGAATAAAAGAACTTTATAAAATCCGAATTTACACAAGAGCCTGAAGCAAGAAAATCTGTATAAAAGGGGAAACCAAACTGTATATGGTGTGCTGCAGACCCGGGAACGGCAGAGCTGTGTCTCATCCTTCCTATTCGTTCTTTCTTCAATAAAAACTCATAACTTCCAGGCAGCTGTCTTCACGAAACTTTCTTTTAGCCTCGGTGGTGACTCCCAGCTGGGAACAGACTGGAAACCTTTGCCTTCCAACATCTAGCTTAGTGGAGCTTCCATATGAAGAGGCAGTCTACAACAAAAGAGCCAAAAGATGAGAAACAGGCAGCTTTGGTGATCTGTTGGTAGCTTCCCGGAGGCCTTGGGCTGGTGTTGATTTGTGTAGGAAAGGTGGAGAAGGTGAGCTTGGATCCCAACTCATCTCCTTGGGATTCTACTGGCTTGATGATGTCATCCTTCCAGCTCAACTGTCTGTTAACTGTCAATCATCTGAGTGAAGATGGCTTTCAGGAGGCAAGTAGTCTTCAGAAGGGCTCCTGGGCTCTTCCCAATTTTGTAGCCATCTTCTCAGAGGGTGGGAAATTTCACGGGTGGGAACAGCCGTTTCTTATCTTCTTAGGAAAGAAAAACTGTCCCCAATTTTTTTTCAGGGCAGTTTTCTCTTTAATTCCTAATTGGCACGAAGAGCCTGGTTTGATTACTTTCCATATGATTAGATCACATAGCATCTTTATTTATTTGTTTGTTTGTCAAACATGTACAAGATGACAAGTATAGGTATGAAGATAAAGAAGGGAACAAAGGAAATAAATACAGATAAATGGGGTCAGTAAGACAGGGAAGGTAGGTGTGCTGGTGTGCTTATGCACGCCCCCTTTACAGACCTCTTAGGAATGGGGTGAGGTCCATAGTAGACCTCTGAACTAAGAAAACCTTCTTAAAATTAGATCAACTCAACATATCTAGTCATGTAAAACCAAAACCAGGTTAAAAGCGAGGAGCTCAAGCCAAGAGTATTATTTTCCCACTCTGGTTTCTTGAGTCAGGGAGATTCTGGAAAACAGGCTTCAGTTGTTCCCTTTACTTACATCCCTTTTTCTCTCTTCTAGGGCATTTCTCAGCTGCTTCTCCTGTTTCGGAGGGAGAAGGGAGAAGGCGAGGGGCCCAGCAGCTGATGCTCCCAGTTCTCCAGCCTGCCGACTGGAGGACGTCACCAAGGCTCCCAAGAGGACATCTGTGACTTTTACTGTGGATGTGGAGCTGCAGAAAAAAGAGCGATGTGGTGAGTTGACGTTTTGGATTGGGCTAGAACATTGAGAGGAAAAGGGAAGGATTTCCTTTAGTCATGGACACCTAGATGTAGGGATATGCAGAACACAGACCTGCATCTTTGCAGATTCCAGGTGGCACAGAGGGAGGGGTCAGTGGCCAGGCTGTTCCTGACCCACTAATCATCCCTCCTTCTGCAGCTTCTGCCTCTATGTTGACTCTCCACAATTGGCTCTTTTCCTTCCAATTGGCTCTTCTCCTTTCCATTGACTCTTCTCCTTCCAATTTGCTCTTCTCCTTTCCATTGGCTCTTCTCCTTTCCATTGGCTCTTCGGCGAACCTTGAAGATGGTTCGGTGGCACTTATTCACATCTTGGTGAGTGGGCAGGGAGAATATAGAGCAAGGTTTGCCTGGGGCCTCAGTGAGAAGATGCCTCATGGCCAGGAGACTCCATCAGCTCTGTCAACCAGAGAAATCTCTCATCTGGGGGAGAGCTAAAACCTGCATCTCCTTCCCCAGATATCTCCCAAAATGACAGGATTTGAAAGAAGAAGATCCTGTTCACCAAAAGGGAGATCGAAAGTGAAGAGAACATACTCCATCAAGCTGCCTGTCATAAAAGGGACCGACAGAGGAGCCAGAAACTATGGGAAGAGATCCAGGAGAGGATGAAGAAGACAGACCAACCAGTAGGTACCCCTTGGAATTAGAGGGCCCCATAGCTAAGCTTTTCTCCCTGGTGTGAATCCCAGTCTCAATGGGGTGCAAAATATTCCCTGGGATGGAGAAAGAATCTAAAGGGTTTCCCCCTCCCTTTCTGAAAGGGAGAACACAGGGGACCCTGGGGGAAAGACACCCCACAGCCTCCCAAACTTAGAACCTGACTCTTTTCCATTGCAGCAGGAACGCAGCAGCATCCAAGGCCTCTCTTCCATCGCCACTCTGTTTAGGCAGAAGCAGAGTGGGCAAATGGCAAACAAACAGATCCCATCTCTGAAGCTCTTTCCACCCTTCCTGCATCTCTTGTTCAGGGTTTCTCCCTCTGGGAAGCCAGGTGAAGCTCTCCCTGCAGCTCCCACCAAGTCCTCACATTCAGATGGTTTCTCCCTTCTGCAGCCTTTCCTCAGAAAGAAGAGAAGGACTCAATGTGAAGATCTTTCCACATTCCATGCATTGTTCTGGTTTCTTCCTGAGGGGATCCTTTGATGGGAAGGGAGGGATCTCCTCTTTCTGAGACTCTTTCCAGCCTTCGATCATTGAAATGGCTTCTCCTCTTGGTTCTTTGGCTGCTTTTCCTCCTTTGGGGTCCCCTCATTTAGTTGGAGGGGACTCTCCTCCCAGGTCAAGTACAGTTCCTTGCAATGACATCAGATTTGGCTCTGAATAATTCTCATCAACTCCTAGACTGAAATAAAGAAAATCCCATTAAAATACAAGAAGGAGAGATCTGTCTATCTACTTTGTGTGTCTTCTTTTACCAGCAATAATGTATTTCTTCTCTTTCAATTTGTTGAAATTTGAGTAGTTTTCATTTTGACTCTGTCCCAGACAATTTAAGATATCCTTGCTAGGCCATTTGTGCATTTCACAACAGACACAGGTTGGTTTTTGTTTCTAAGTGGGTCCCGCTTCCATTAGGCTTAGAAAAGGAGAGAGGTCAGGAAAGATTGGATTCAAGGGGAAAAAACTCCATCTAAGGCTAAATACCGGCACGAGACCGATAGTTGACAAGTACCGTAACGGAAAGTTGAAAAGGACATTGAAGAGAGAATTCAAGAGGGTGTGAAACCATTAAGAGGTAAACGGGTTGGGTCCATGCAGTCCGCCCGGAGGATTCAACCCGCCGGGCAAGGTCAGCCGTGCCGTGCCAGCGGATCCCCTCCCTCCCGCCGCCCCCTCGCGGGAAGGTGAGTTCTGGGAGGGGTCCGCCGCCTGGATGGCTCCGGCCCCCATCGGGTGCATTTCCGCCAGAGCGTTGCGCCACGACGACTCCGGGTCAGCTGGGAAGGCCTTGGACGGGCAGGTGGCCCGCTGCCCTCGCTGGGTGGCGGGTGTTACAGCCCGCGGCAGCAACTCTCGCCACATCCTGGGGCTGAGGGAGAAGACCACCACCACACCCGCCTCCCCCACCGGCTCCCCGCCGCCGATCCCGCCGCTGTGGATAATTATGGGGGAACTCATTACACAAATAGTCTGCTAGTCAAGTAGATCAATCAATCAGAATAGAGCTGGAAGGAACCTTAGAGGTCTTTTAGTCCTACCCCCTGCTTAAGCAGGAGGCCCTATACCAGTGATGGAGAACCTTTTTTTGCCCCTGTGCCAAAAGGGGGGGAGCACAAGGGCATCCAGGAAACCGAGTGAAGAGACGGTTGGGGAAACGTTTGGCCAACTCCATCATCCTTTCTTCTTCTGTTGTCCAACTTGTCATCTGCTCTATCCAGGGACGTGCAGGCAGGGGAGGCAGGGGAGGCGGTGTCTCACCAGTGTCATGAGGAAAAGAAAAGAAAAATTAAAAGGAAAAGGGCTAAGGTAGTTGCTGCCAGAATGACTCTGCTTAGTGCTAACTAAGGGGGGAGGCGAGAGAACTACGGGCCTCCTTTGCATAAGGAATTTTTTGCCTTTTAACCCTTGCTCAGAGTTAAGCAAGGGTTAAAAGGCGAAAAATTCCTTATGCAAAGGAGGCACGTGGTTCTCTGCCTCCTGGTCTGGGAGCAGCAGGTCTTGCCTAAGTTGCCTTTTTCTTTTTACATTTTCATCATGGCGGACAAGAGGAGAGTTGAAATGATTCTCTGACACAGCTGGAAAAGGTGGGTCCGAGGGATGGGGAGGGGGGAGGAATTCAAAATTCCAATCATCCATCCCCTATAATATGCAGCTATAAAGTGATATTTGATGTGGGACATCATTTTGAAATGGTCAGTTTCCTATAGAAAATTATAGTTATTCTTGAACACTTCCCAAAATTCACTGCAACATGTATGTATTATTTGGTTCACCAGTTGAAACAGAAATAGTTCCCTGAAGAATATTTAAAGTGGTAAAAAGAAGCTGACTTCTTCAAATGAGGAGTCCGGACGAGGCTGGAGTGAGATCCATGGAGGTGAAAGGCAAAGAGAGGTGGGGGTGGGGTGCCAATAGCCCCCTCCCCTTTTTGCACTCCACAAGCAGGCCCGCAGCGGCAAGAGGTTCAGCTCCGCTTCTATCACCCCCCTCTGCTCCAGAGAAGCCGGCCGCGGGTGAGTCTCCACAGCCCTGGTTCCATCTCCAAGCAGCCCTGGGAGGAAACGGTACAGCCCCGCTTCCCTCCGTGGACTCTCTGGGAGCGGAGGACCCGCATTCCGCTCCCCCTTCCAAGCCCCGAGTGGCCAGCCTTTTGCCTCCGTGGCTCTCGCTCCAGCCTTGTCCGGGCTCCTCCTCGGCGGGCCTGCTGGAGCTCTGGGAAAAAGCAGCGGGAGCCAAGGCTGGCCACTCGGGGCTTGGAAGGGGGAATGGAATACGGGTCCTCCGCTCCCGGAAAGTCTGGGGAGGGAAGCGGGCCTGGCCCATTTCCTTCTGGGGCTGCTTGCAGATGGAACCAGGGCTGCAGAGACTCACCCACGGCTGGCTTCTCTGGAGTGGGGGGGGGGCGATAGAAGCAGAGCTGAGCCTCTTGCCACTGCGGGCCTAGCTTGCTGAGTGCAAAAAGGGGAGAGGGCCTCTTGGAACACTCCACCCCTCTTCGCCTTTTGCTTCTTCGGCTGTCACTCCAGCCTGGGCAGGAACCAGCACTCTTCTGCTGCGGGCGGGATGTACTCCTGGTGGCCTGCGGTTCCGGCACCTGCAAGGTGGAAGTATTTGCCCTGCAGGGCAGGCAAAAGCCGAAAGAAAGCGCCCCACCGCTTCTGTCTGACATAGAGGCGCCCCGGGCCTCACAGCTGGGTCAGACATAGCTGCTGGGGGGGGGGGGGGGGCAAAAGCCGCTTTCTTTCTTTTTGCCTCACCAGCCATAAGCTACACCGCACGTCACTGGCTCTATCTGGCTGGGAGTTTCTTCCCCCTTCCCTGACTCTGACCTCCAGTCCCAGCCTGGAGAGATCATCCTTCAATGCAACGAAGGGGCTGTTGTCATGTTCTACGTCACCCTCAGCTACATGAGCTTCCTAGCTGCCATCTGCTTCACGGTGGCTTTCCTGGCCAGGAATCTGCTTGGGGCCTTCAACGAAGCCAAGCCGATCATCTTCTGCATGCTGGTCTTCTGCAGTGTCTGGGTGACTTTTGTGCCCACCTACCTGAGCACCAAAGGGAAATACATGGTGGCTGTGCAGGTCTTCTCCATCCTGGCCTCCAGTGCTGGTCTGCTAGTCTGCATCTTCATCCCCAAGTGCTACATTATCCTTCTGAGGCCAGACCTGAACACAAAGGAGCAGCTTACAGACAGAATAAATGTAAAAGCATGAGACATAACGCCATAATACTGAAAGAATTGTAAAATTTCCTATTATTTGAAAGAAGACATTAATTATTTCCACTTAGATAGTCAAAGAAAATCATATCAACATGTTGGGAAATGGGAAATGGTTGAATGAGTGTAATTTTTGTAACTCCCTTTTCAGCTCAATAAATCTTGAAAGTCATTCAGAGGCATGTTCCTTTCCCACTTATTTTGCTTGTCAGAAGGTCAGAAATGGTGATCACATGACCCAGGGACTCTGCAACCATCATAAATACATGCCAGTTGCCCAGGATCTAAATTTGGATCATGTGACCATGGGGATGCTGCAGTGGTCATAAGAGAGAAAAATGGTCATAAATTGCTTTTCTCAGTGCCATTATAACTCTTAAGGGTCAATAGAGAAATAGTTGTAAGTTAAAGACTCCTTTTACCATTGCTAGGAGTTGGTCCTGGATGATTTGGGCCCAGGGCTGCTTTGGGGACCATAAACTCCTGAGCTGCCTCTGAGTTCCCATCTACAGATGGCCATCTGAAGTCCCCCAAGCACCATAATCTCAGGGGACTCCACCGCCCACCCAGCCCCAGAGATCTGGTGCAAGAACAGCAGCCCTCACTGACCCCTCCGGGTGCCTAACTGAAGAAACAGCCTCTCTCATCTGGCCATCTGTGGGGCAAGAGCCCTGCATGCCCCCCAAGCATCCCCACCTCCCCTTCCCTCTCCTCCCCTGGACTCTCAGCTGGTGCCAAACCCAGAAACCGTCCAGGCAGAGCTCCGTGAGCAGAATCTCCCCCTCAGTGATGCAGTCAGAGCAGCCGTTTCCTCCACCATGAAGTCCCAGATGAAGGGAGCTTTATTGCAGACTGGCATGGCATTCACCAACGGTCCAGGGCTTTCAGAACTTCCCATCCAGGACTTGGGTTTGAGTCCAAGAGGCTGGTCGGAGCCACAGGAACGAGATCCCTGTGACTCGGTCCCCATGAGTGACCCATTTCTCAACTCTCTCTGTATTTTCCTCTCTCCCCATCACTATTGGGATCCTCTGACCTGCTCTGACCCTTTTGGAGCCCTCCACCCTTCCCAGTTCATGGCCATGCGGGTCCCAGTCTGTGGCTCTCAGTTCCATCACTCAGTCGGGGCCAGGGGGGAATGTAAGGGGAGGAAGTCCTGTGGTTCTTCCATGTTATCCTCAGCACCAGAAGGAGCTCCCATCCTCCCATCTCTCCCACCCCAGAAGGGGTCTCTCCCACTGGGCAGCATGTATATACACACACACACACACACAAACACATATCAACACTTCTGTCTCTGTCTGTGACCCAGTGAGAGTTTTGTATTCTGGGGGATGGTTCAGAGCTCTGAGGCCATGAGATGTGCCTGAATTGCACTTGGGGTTCAGCCTGATCCCTGCAGGAAGAAACGGGCCCTCCTTGAGGTTGGAGTCTGCTGGTATCCAGAAAATCTTTTCCTGAATTAAAAGGAAATTTAAAAAGTGATACATTATTTAGCACATTGTGTGAACCGATTCCAGGTTTGGTATTCAGACAATAGAGCTGGGATAATGGGAGAGAGAGACAGAAACGAACATTTGTGGATGGAGAGATTTCCCACAATGTCTGGACAAAGCTTGATAGAGACTTCCAGAGATCTGTCCGTGTGTCTTCAGAGGATCAACTGGGGACTTTGAGGCTCTTTCTCCTGCTTGGAGCCTCACAGATGTTTTTGGATGCTGGTTTCCAGAATTCCCAGTTAGGCCAGGCCTCAGGATACTGGGGTTGCTCACCACAGCAGAAAAGCTAGGTGTTTATGGAGCCAAATTTAAAAGGGGAATGTGGTTATTACCCTCACTGGGTTGGCTTCCTCTCTCTCTCCTGCCAAGCGTTGGGGGAAACAATGGATGCTGCTGCTTTCAAGAGTCTTTTTCCAAGTCCTGTTTATGTCCTGCCTGAACAGCCACCAGCAGCCTTCCCATGTGCACCTTCCAAATGCGTGGACTCCAGCTCCCATAATCCTCAGCCACAACTATGCAGTCAGGTTAGGCTTTAATTGCGATATGTATCTCAAGACTCACTCTTTATAAAGCTGAATTCTTTTTACAGAGTTTGTTTTAATCTGTTTTTGGTTTCTGTTTTCTCTTCTTGTTCTCTCACAGACTTTAATTTTTCTTTCATTTTTTAAAAAATATCTTTTAAACGTTCCTTCATTTTTTCTGTCTCTTCTCTCCTTCTGATTCTGGGATTCATCTGAGCGGGATTTCCTAAAAGGTGTGTGTTTGTGTGTGTGTCAAATAAAGGGCAAAATTCAGAGCTTTGGAGGGGATGAGAAAGAGGCAAAATCTGCCAGAATTGCAGAGGGAGGGGGGCTTAAGCCCCCTCCCCAGGAAAGGCTACAATGAAGAGGGTCTCTTCAGCTGGGGGATCTGGAGGGGCCACAGGGGACCCCCATCTTCCTCAGAGTCATGGAGGGTCCCCTCCTGGTTGAGGCCTTTTTCTCCAGGACAACCCCTGATCCCCCTTGGAAGACCCAGCCCTGCATGGCTTCTCCCCCACAAGAGCCTCTCCTGGAAAGCCCAAGCGAGGCTGGAGAAACCCCAGGGGCTGCATCTCCCCAACATTCAACCCTGGGACCCATAAACCAGGTTAGTCTCTTCCCAGGAATGCCTCAGATCCCCTCCTTCTTTCTGGCCATCCTGGGACTTTTGTGCGATGAGTATTATTTTGAGTATTTATTAATACTTATAGGCCGCCCTTTTCCCTGAGGGGACTCAGGGCGGCTTACATAAAATGGGAGGGGGGTATACAGACAATAGACACAACAATACATAGAAGTAAAAATAATCGGCAACATTCATTCAACATTCGGGTGGGAACTATTATCGTTGTCCCCAGGCCTGCCGGGCTAGCCAGGACTTAAGGGCTGTACGGAAGGTCTGGACGGTGGTGAGGGTACGAATCTCCACGGGGAGATCGTTCCAAAGGGTCGGAGCTACTACTGAGAAGGCTCTTGAGATGCCCTTGAGCATTAGCTTTCAAAATTAGCTTTCAAAATTAGCTTTCAAAATAAAGTAAAAAAAATTTCTTCCAACTCAGCAGGCAGCTATTTCAGATCTGTGACATACTCTGGTATTAACTGGCCTCTGGGATTTTTCTCTTTAACCACAATGCCAACAAATGTCACATTTCTTTTTTTACTTCAGCCACAGGCACCGTGTATTCCCTCTGGGGCCAGTTTTAAGCATGGAGACCCCAAACCTCTCAATTCTAGATGACCAATTTAATTCAATCTCTGCCCCTGTTATTACGAATCACATGGGGATTATTTCCCTTCCATTTCCCTCCAGAGAATTTCCAAACAACCTTTGAGTCCAAGAACTGGTTGAATTATCCAGGGATCCCTCCTGATAAAAGTTTCAGCTCTGCTCTTTGCCAAATCCTCCAGGGGAGACTTTGGGCAGAGAAATAGGGAGTTTTGGGACAAGCAAGGTCTGTGTCTCTCTCCTTTCTAGGTGAAATGAGTGTTTCTCTGTGTTTGAATCAGGAAAGCAAATGGATCATATCCCACCTTGTGAGAGTCCTTTGAATTCTTCTCATTCTTCTTTAGAAACAGGAAGGGGATTGATTGATTCACCCCATGAATGATGGACCTCCTGCTTCTGTTTCTGCTGCTGCTTTTGTCCCATCCAGTCTCTGGGAAGCTGAGAATAAAATGCCCGCAGAGTTTGGAGCACCAGGATGGAAAACAACCACAGAGCTTTTACAGTCCAGGAGACCATCTCATTGGTATAGTCGCCACTGGAGAGGAAAGATTGCATACAAAGTTGCTTTTCAATGTGGCTCCTTCTGTTCAATTTATTTTCCATGATCCGTAAGTCATTCAGGGTGATGGAGTTGCACTCCCTCCATTCTAACACTCTCCTTCTTTTCTGTTTTTTTTTTTCATTTATTCCTATATTGGGGGATATGTCTAATTTCCTGAAAGATTTTGATTTCCTTGGTTTCTCTCTCTTGTCTGATTTTGTGAAAGAGACACAAAAAGGGGTCTGAAAAAAGCTGAAAGGGCTGCAGATTATTTTCCTCTCTCAGTGAATCCTTAATCACATGAATAATTAATTTTATTTAAAGTAGTGGTGAAATCAGTTGTTGTTGCCGTACTTCAGCCAATTTCCATATTTGTGTAACTGATCATTGCTTTTGGATCAATGTTGGCTTAAGGCTCAGTAGGCATCTGGAGGATTATATATTAAAAAACAGTATTTGTTGTTGCTGTTGATTATAATAATTTTTTTTTACAATAGGGACATTTATGGTTTTCCAAATTGCTTACGGTACATTTTCAACATTCAAGTGGTCAACAAGAATTCCCAGCTCCTGCACAATCTCACACTGGGCTACAACATCCATGACAACTATTTGAGCACTTTCCGCACTTCCGATGCCTTGCTGGACATTCTCTCCACTGGAGAAGCCAATGTCCCCAACTACGGCTGTGGAAGGAAAGAGAACCTTCTGGCTCTTCTTGATGGAACTGACAGGGAGATCTCCATCCAGATGTCAACATTAGGAGGCACCTACAAAGTCCCACAGGTTTGTGTGTGTTTTTCTACATCTGGTAAAGTGAGGGGTGGGTGGTGGTGTGTGAGCAATAGATGCAATCATGTCTTCTCCATAGAATCCAAGAGCTGCTTTTCTCCATATTAGCAAAAATGTCAATATTTTACCCCTTTAGGTTCATGTTGAGATTAATCATAAAAGGCCTGAAATGCAAGCAATTCATTCCCTGGAGAAGACATTCTACCAACTATTTAACTAATCAAAAATACACCTGGTTTGGGGGGCCTCTATTGGCATCTTCATTTTCACATATAAAAAATGTCTACCCTATCCAGTCGGATTGAAGTTGGCAGTAGCAGCATTTTATCTATCTAAAAAAGGGAATAAAAAGGACTCTAGAAATTATAGGCCAAATGGAATAGCAGATATTGTGGCTAAAATTAATGCCATGATCCTCTTAGTTAAACTTGAGAAAAATTCATTCCTTGCAGTAGAACAAGAATGTTTTAGGTAGAGTTAAAACCTGTAGATATTTTTATAATAAATAATGTTAATAATCTAACATTGGCAACAAATTTGTCTTGAAATATCTAATCTATATCAGTGAGGTAAAACAAGGTTTACATTTACATTTTACATTTTATTAAGATTTATAGGCCGCCCTTTTCCCTGAGGGGACTCAGGGCGGCTTACAATCACAGGGAAGGGGGGTGCAATACAAAAACAAACAATCTGTGAGCAAAATAAAATAGTAAAAACACAACTTGCATTCAACTCTCAACACTCGGGCGGGGTAAAATTGGAAACCTATCCCCAGGCCTGTTGGAATAGCCAGGTCTTCAAGGTTGTGCGGAAGGCCTGGATGGTGGTGAGGGTGCGTATCTCGACGGGGAGGTCGTTCCACAGGGTCGGAGCTGCAACAGAAAAGGCTCTCCTCCATGTAGTCGCCAGCCAACATTGGCTGGCGGATGGAATTCGGAGGAGGCCCAGTCTGTGCGATCTAATCGGTCGGAGGGAGGTAATCGGCAGATTATTTTGGGGACCAAAAGAAAATAAGGCCCTGTATTATTTTCGGGTAAACACAGTATCTATCATCTATCTCCCCCCCTCTCTCCATCCATCCATCCATCCATCCATCCATCTTTCTAATTTCTATACCCCAATCACACTTGTATGCCTCTGGATGGTTTAGAAATAAAACAGCAAAGTCATATAAAAGTTAATAAAGTTAAAAACCTGATTAAAAAAAGAAAGCAGCTGCAGAGTTAAAAGACAGAGGAAGCAACTTTAAGAATCGCTGAAATGAGAGGTGTAAATTCTTTGTTTCAAACATTCGATAAGCATAATTAAGAATGTGATCCAGAACCCCATGAAACCCAGAGAAATTTAATCAAAAATAAACTAATAAACACACATATTGGATGCTGTAATATTAGAGTCCAATACATACAGTATTAAATTCTACATCTCTTAGTATATTTTAATTCGGGCTACTGTTATTGTTTAGCTACATTTTTAATAGTTTCATATTTCTGCTTGCCAATAAGTGAGCAGAATTTTAGAATTAAAGCTGATAGGAAACGTGTTTGCATAAAGCTGTTTAAACCATAGAAGTTGTTTGATCTTTTTTTGACATACCATTCACACCACAGATTTAACTCATTAGCACATTGGAAGTTTTAAAGAAGAGACTGGACAAACATTTGTCTGAAGTGGTGTAGGGCCTCCTGCCCGGGTAGTGGGCCGGACCAGAAGATCTCCAAGGTCCCCTCCAACTCTGTTATTCTATTCTATTCTAAGTTCTCAGCATGGACAGTCTAAATGAATTATCAATTAGAAAGCTCATATAAAAACTGAATATGATTTTCAGAGTTGCCTCTAGGCCTTATACCACGTTGAATGGTACAGTACTGTCAAATATCAGTAGTGGCCTTCAAGAAATATTTCATGGCGTGTGTTATGTCATGAAATTCTTTATGATAATTTTTATATCCAAAAATGTTTCATAAAATTTGTCAAATTTCAGTTTCTAAGGACTTGAAGGTCCTGGAATTTGGATGCAATTTGTAAGTTAGCCCATTGGAGGCAAAAGGATTGCAGGGCTTCTCGAGGGCCATGATGGCATCACAGGAGGGTCCATGAAAGCTTGAATAATGTTGATAGATAGATAGATAGTTTGCTGGCTTTCTAGATGTTAGTGCATTTGTCATAATTAACAGAGAAATATTATGTAGGAAATTGATTGCCCTCAAAATGGAGCTCAGCCTGTTGGCCCTGATCCAGGCTCTTTCTCCAGTTCCTTGTTTAAGAGGGAGGTTTGGGCTCAATGGACCAATGAGAAGAAAGACTGATACTTACCAAGGAGGAAGGGAAGGATGCATATTTGAACCCTTGTTAATCAGTCTAGATATTGACAACTTACTTCAACGAATGAAGGATCCAAAAGCAGATATATAAATGTTATTTCATTCTTTGACAAAAATTACTAAATTAGTGCACATAGTATACAGTACTTGGATTTTAGAAAGGTTTTGACAAAGTAAACCACCATCTACCTCTTGGTAAGCTAAAAATATGTGGGACAGACAGCATCACCCCTAGATGGACTCAGCCTGTGGTCCTCAATGGATCTACGTGGAGGGAAACGAGCAGTGACAGACCTCAAGGTTCCACTTTAGGCCCAGTACTCTTCAACATCTTCATCAATGATTGGATGAGGGATAGATGGGGAACTCATCAAATTTACAGATAACACTAAACTGGCAGGAATAGCCAACACCCTAGAAGATAGGCTGAAGATCCAGATGGATCTAGATAGATTTGAACACTGGGAGTATTTAACAAAATGAAATTCAATGTAGAGAAAAGTAAAGTCTTACACTGAGGCTAGAAAAACCAAATATACAGGTACAGATTAGGTGAAACCTGGCTCAATTGCAGGAACTGTGAGAGGGATCTTGGAATATTAGTGGACAATCTCTCAAATGTGAGCCAAAAATGTGTGGCAGCAGCCAAAAAAAGCCATTGCAATCCTTGGCTGCATCAACAGAAGGAGAGAATCCAAATCACGTGAAGTATTGGTACCGCTTTATAATGTCATGGAAAAACCACCCTTGGAATAGTGCATGGATGGAGAACCTTTTCAGCACCAAGTGCTCTTGTCAGGGACACAATCTGGAAGAGGAGTTGCCCAGTGTGCATGCGCACCAGGCAGCTCCTCTTCCAGTTTCTGGCATGCACGCGTGCAATGATCAGTTGGCTGGTGCGCATGCGCTTGTGGAAACCGGAATACCACCTCTTCCAGTTTCTGGCACTGCAATGCATGCAAATGCCAGCTGATCATTGTGCACACTTGTGCACCAGAAACCCAGCCGAGCAACAGGCAAGGCTGCGCATGCCAGGCAACATGGCTTTGCGTTCCATTTAGCTCAAACTAAGAAGATCAGGCAGTGGGCACCATTTCCCCTCCTGAGGCCTCCGTGCATCTTGGGCCCCCAGAAACACTCTGCCGGCCAAACGCTTTTTTCTTAATTTTGCAGTTTCAGTACGTGGGGCTTGCGAAGGGAAGGCAAGAGCTCAGCCAGTGGGTGTCTGGGGTGATTTGGGTGGGGCAGCCTCATGGTCCCACGTGGGTCGGATTAATGGCTTCAGTGGGATTTATCTGACCTGCCGGCCATAGTTTGAGGACCCCTGGAATAGGGTCTCCTTCTTGAGCAGAGGGTTGGACTAGAAGACCTCAAAGTTCCCTTCCAACCGTTTTATTTTGTTATAACTTCTGTTATAGGTACATATGTTTAGCATGCTAAATACCTATTGGAATATAGTTAGTTATAGTTATAGTTTATTAGTTTTGTATGCCGCCCACTCCCGAAGGACTCCGGGCGGCTTACAATAAAAAGGGAAAGGGGATAAATAAGACAATACAACAGTTTAAAATACAACAACATTCATAGTTAAAGTGGGGCTGGATACTTCAAGAGCCCCAGGCCTGCCGGAACAGCCAGGACTTAGTAGCTTTACGGAAGGCAGGGAGGGTAGTAAGAGTCCGGATTTCCACGGGGAGCTCGTTCCAGAGGGCCGGAGATGCAACAGAGAAGGCTCTCCCCCGGGGGGTCGCCAGCCGACATTGGCTGGCTGATGGAATCCGGAGAAGGCCTAATCTGTGCGATCAAATCGATCTTTGGGAGGTAATTGGCAGGAGGCGGTCTCTCTATGCTGATTTACACTGTGATATTATCATACTTACACATTGGATTATATACCCTGTGAGGAAGACTTGGGTTCTTTTCTCACAATAATTATCTGACACTTAATAAATCAAGTTCAAAAGTTATGGTCTTTGGGAAATGACATCCTAGCCATAGATGGTCAGCCAATAGAGCAAGTAAGACCTTTCCTTACCTGGGGTAGTTTTCTCTGAGACTGAATCTTGGCTCCCTCATCATCAAAGGAGCTCAGTTAGATCAAAGACAGGAGTGAAAGTGGTGCTTAAAAGAAAACCTCATAGCTCTCCAGCTTCCTCAGCCCCAATTATGGAAGTATGTGAGGCCAAGGTTTCCCCCATGTTCTTACATCAATCTGATGTTTGGGGCTTCAGAGAGAAACCATCAGCAGAACCAACCCAATCCCAGCCGCTGAGGATTATCTTGGGATGGACAAAAGGACTGTAGCTGCTGCCTCTCAGAGGTGATTTGGGAATTTTCACAATTTCTGCTTTGCCTAAAATCAGAAAATATGGGTATTGGCATAAAATTTAATCTATGGAAACTGACAGACTCAGAAAATTGTGGCTGTTAGAACAGAGAAAACTTCAGTTGAAGACCAATCTTGTATTGTACAACTGACAAACTGTATTAGGAACTGACGTCTCCATGTTTCTTGTACACCTGGAGAAGAAGCTACAAAGATTCTTCCACAAAGAATCTGGGCCATAGAAGCATTAAAATATGCAGCAATCCTCAAAAATTATAGTAGGCCATTTATTGGAATAGAATACTTCAGTTGGCATTTGCACATATTAATCTAATTGAAATAAATTGTAGGGGTGAGATACAGTAATATGATTTACATTGTTTATAGTTTTTTAATTTGTTTATTATTTTCTGCTTTTATTATACAATCTTGCTAATATTCTGTGTTTAATATTTTAAACAATGTCTAATTAACAAATGATTCTAATGCTTTCCTGAGAACAAGATTGGATTTATTAAAATCTAATATTGTGGACTTGATCTGACCCACATATAACACACCATTCTTCATTGTGGAAGGTTTTTGAATGCAGCTCAGAATCTGATAAGTCCAGTGAAACTCTGAAGATGAGGCTACAGATTATCAGCTTTTATTTCTGCAGAAAGCAAAAGACTGGACGACCTTTTGGTCTCCCACTTTAACAGATCAGGCAGAGGGAGAAAAACAGGCGCATACCAAAAACTTTTCCAAACATCTTACAGCTCACACAGCTTGCACAGAACGTCATTGCTATAGAAACATATATTGATATCATGTGAATTTCATGATTTTTCTCAGTGCTCTGAGAACAATGGACTTTAGAAGGGAAAAGAAATACATTTTCTGGTGTATAACTCAGAGCTTTGTTAGAGAATGCAGAACTTACATTTTAAGTTACAAACAAGGCTCCTTGCAGAATCCACATTTTACTTTTCACAAGACGTTACTTTGCTAGGCTAAGGTTGGCAATTCGCCTATAACCAGGATGGCGAACCTATGGCACACATGCAACAGGTGGCACACAGAGCCATTTGTCAGGGCACGCAAAGTGTTGCCCTGTTACCTGGCAGGCACGGATGCCATTTCAGTTCAGCCTTTTTAAAAGCCATTTTTCACCCTCCCTATGCTCCAGAGGCTTTATAGGACCCCAAGGAGGGCGAAAACAGACCCCCCCCCCGAGTCCCTGAAGCCACCAGAGTCCAAAAAAAGGGCCCTAAGAGCAAACTGGATGCTTGGGAACAGACTTCCGGTTCGTTCGTAGGGCAGGTTTAAGCCCTCCGGAGCCTTCCGGGACATTCAGGGGGCTTCCCTGAAGCCTTGGGAGGACTAAAAATGACCCTACGAGCAAACTGGAAGTGACTTATGGTTTTCTCGTAGGGTCGTTTTTCGTCCACCGGAGCCGTCAGGGAAGCCTCCTGAGTGCTCTTGAAGGCTCCGAAGGGCTTAAACTGGCCCTATGAGCAAACCGGATGTCACTTCCATTTGCTCATAGGGTCGTTTTTAGTCCTCCTGAGGCTTCAGAGAAGCTCCTGAAGCCTCCAGAGGGCCTCCGGGGAGGTGGGGGAGGCTGTTTTCACCCTCCCCAGGCTCCTATAAAACATCTGGCGCCTGGGGAGGGTGAAAAAAGCATGCAAAAAAGGGGGGTCATAGCTGTTATGCACGCATGCACATTAGCAGGGAGATGTCACACATTGCATTATGGGTGCAGCATGCCTGCGCATGACCCCCCCCTGTGCTCCCCCGCTTATGGCACGTGAGCCAAAAAAGGTTTGCCATCGCTGGCCTAGATGTTTTATCCATGCAAGTTTGAGAGCAACACATGCAGCGCTCAGGTCATCTGTTAGTCCAGGGGTGTCAAATTCAATTTCATTGAGGGCCCCATTGTGGTTGATTTTGGAGGCCATGGTGGGCGTGCTCTCACTGCTGCTGTGCTCATTCTCCTTGGTTGCCAATGGTGTGTGCAGGAGGGCAAAGTGTGTGGGTCAGAGGGAGGCCCACACTCTCTCCTTATGAGACCTAGCTTTGTAACCAAAGCATCCTCAATGATAGGATGGGAGACCACCAGGAGAGGTCAGGAGGAGGGGACAAGGGGATGGTAAAAGGCAGCAGGACTGCTGGAGATCAAGTTCTAAGGCAAGATTAACCTCACACTTTCACTCTCTCATTATAATCTCCTTCCTTCCCTTCTGTTAGCTGCCCTCTTCATTCTTCCTTCCCCTTTTTCCCTCTTTTTGCTTCCTTGCTCTCTTCCCCTCTTTCCTTATTTTTCTTGGTCTTTCCTGTCCCGACTGGGATGCTCCAATGCAAAAGGGGAAACATTCCTTGCCTTGTGATCAAATGCCACTTTTGCTAGTAGTTTGTGGCCACTGAAAAGACTGAGAACAAACCAGGCTCAGTTTATTCCATGCTTGCATTTCATGAGAGAAAGTGTGCTTTGGCCAGGGCACCCAAACTGCTGCCAATGGTGTGGGCAACAGCTGAGCAGGGAGGCAGGTTGTGTTTGTACTTTCATCCCCATTAAAGCAGGGCCCCTAATTTCCTCCCTGGCACAGTTGGGGCATGCAGGCTGCTGCCACCTAAGCACCATGATTGCCCCCTCCCCAGCCAGCCAGCCCAAGCGGCAGTGGGCTCCACAGGACAGGCTCTCATTTCTGCACTGGGGCAGAAAACTCTGGTGGGCTGGAAGTGAGTGTGGATGGCCTCCCCCCCCCCCAAGTGCTTCCTGGCTCAGTTGGAGGCTTCCTTCAGCCTTCAAACAGTTGCAGGGTTTTTTCTTTGCTTCCAGGTTGGTGCAAGAGGCTTTCCAGGGCCAAAATGGGGGGAAAAAGCCCTGTGCTTTCTGCACCCTATTTTGGCCCTGGAAAGCCTCCTGTACCAACCTCAAAGCAAAAAATAAAAAATAAAACCCTTGCAACTGTTTTAAGGCTGAAGGAAGCCTCCAACTGAGCGAGAAAGCACTGGAGGTCCAGACCATTCATTCCAGCCCACCGGAGTTTCCTGCGCAATGTGAGCACGTACACACACACACACACACACACACTCATCCGTCCCCCACCCTGGCCCCCCCACAAAGGCCAGAAAACCAGCTGGCCGGCAGGAGGTGCGCCTGCATGTGGCTGTTAGTGGAGCTGGGCTGGGGTGGCTGGTGTGCCGGGAGAGGGTGCTCTGCATGCCACAGGTTCCCCATCATGGCTCTAATCCTTTCAATTCCTTTTCCAGATCAGTTATTTAGAAGCTTCAGAGGCTCTGAGTGATAAACGCAAATTCCCCTTTTCCCACCACATGTACCCCAAAGAAGGAATCCAGGACCCAGCAATTGTCCAGCTGCTCCTCCACTTCAGATGGACCCTGATTGGCCTCTTTGCTTCAGACACAGAAAAGGGAGAGAATTTCATGAGGACTTTTCCTCCTGTGCTTGTCAGGAATGGAATTTGTGTGGTTATATCACAACTGTTCTCAACAACTGGACATACAGCAGCCCTCAGGGATTCCCTCTCTAAGTGGAGACAAGTCAACGTCTTTGTTCACTTCATGGAATTTGAAAAAATTTGGGAGATAATTCTTCCTTTCCATTTAACTTTTATGCGTCTCCCAGGACCCATTGAGGGGAAAGTCTGGATCCTCACAAGTTTTCAAGGGTTCACAATAAACAAGCGCAGACTTCTCAAATACATCCATAGTATTTGGAGCTTTGGTTATCTGGGAAAACAAAGGCCAAAAGATTCTGCCTTTGAACCCTTTTTATTTGTGGAAGAAAAGTTTCAAGATCATTATTTTCATTGTTCTCTTTCAGAGAATGTCTTTTCTGTCAAAGGCCGCAGAAGATGCACCCAGAAAGCCCCACTGGAGACCCAGAGGAAATGGGACAGAAAAAGGGCCCCAAATGACTACAACGATTACAGTTTCACGAAGACTCTGGCCCAGGCCCTGAATGCTGCATATTCCTCCAGATCAAGGAGGGGAAGGAAGGAGGATGAAAAGATCTCGGGGTCTCCAAGGCTGCAGCCATGGCAGGTAAGGGGATCCCGATATGGATCCATTAATCTTAGATCCTTTGGAGGAGGAATCCAGAGGAGAAGGAGGGGAACCATCTCAACAGATCTGGCCAATATAATTACTCAGGGAATTAATGGTTCCAAAGAGTAGATACCATGGCATTTTTTTATTTAGCACTGCTAATTGGAAAATGCTATATTCTTTTTTAAAATCAATTCCTGTATTTATGGGTTTGTGATTAGCCTGGTGGAATTCCCCCTTCCTTCCATCCCCATTGCAGGTGGGTCTGTGTGCAGCTGGACAGGCAGCTAAGCCCCCCTATTCTCCTCCAATGAAAGGGAGCCTGGCGTGGATCTGGATGCTTTATTGGGAGAAGAGGGCAGGTGAAACTGAGGAGATGCAAATAGTGGAAATCAACTAGAAAGACGAGATAGGCAGCATTAACTAACAGCCAACAAAGGAGTATCTGGAACCTCTCCAGTGATGCTCCATGTGAGGGACGGAGGCCGTCTCTGGATGACCAGGGGTCTCAGTCACAACGGCTGCTTCCGTCTTCTCCAAAGGCTGACAGAAAATGGAGTCTGGCTTCAGACCTTAGAGTTAGGCTTATCTGCCCCCGGCCACTAGGTGCGGCTAGAGCAACAACAGCACAACAGGTACCATATTTTTCAGAATATAAGACGCAACAGTTTCCCTCAAAAAAGAGGCTGAAAATCTGGGTGCATCTTATACATCCAATACAGCTTTTTGGCCTCCCAAAGCCCCGCCCCCTTCACCAAAATGGCCGTGCATACCCTTATGCAAGCTTCCAGAGAGCTCCTCGGGGATGCGGAGGGCATTTTTGGTTGGGGGGGGCAAAAATGGACTATTTTGCCCCCCCCAACCCCAGCAGCACTCTATAAGCCTCCATATGGCTATGAATGCATTTTCTTTGACAAAAATGGGCTTGTTTTTGAGAAAAATGGGCCATTTGCTCATTCCCCCCCCACCAGGAGCACTCTGCAAGTCCCCCCAAGGCTATTCATGACTTTTTTTAAAAAGGGGGGGTCGTTTTCACAAAAACAAGCTGTTTTGGGGAAGTTTCCAGAGTGTAAAAACTTTTTTCCCCCTCTTGGAAAGCTCTTTAACTGGTTGATGAGAATTACATTGATCAAGTGCTGTGCTAGGAGAAACAAAGTCTTAAGTGCTACAGATTGTCAGCAATTTCCTTCTCCAGCACATGGATAAATACACCTGGAAACATCTACCTACCTACCTACTCTCTCTCTCTCCCTACCTACCTACTGTATTTCTCTTTCTATCTCTTTTTGTTTCTCTCTTTCTATCCCTCTATCTACCTACCCTCTCTCTCTATCCCTACCTACCTATTGTATTTCTCTATCTCTGTATCTCTCTCTATTTCTCTCCCTCTCTCTCTATCCTTTTATCTACCTCCCTACCTAACTACTCTCTCTCTCTCTCCCTACCTACCTACTGTATTTCTCTCTTTCTCTCCCTCTACCTACCTACCTACTTTTTTAAAAAAAAATTGCCTCTTCAAAACCTTGGTGTGTCTTATACTCGGGTGCATCTTATACTCTGAAAAATACAGTACATGTTCTGGCATGACAACCTTTATAAATTAGGAGGAGACCCTGAGACCATCTAGCCCAAACCCTCCTCTCTGCAGGAATCCCAGTTCAAGCTTCTCTGACTGATGGCTGCTCAGTCTTTGCTCTCAGACGATCCATGAAGAGGAGACTGAACTTCCTTGCTTTAGGCTCAGCTCTAAAACAGCTCATCCTTTTATCATATTTTTTCTCTCATTCAGTTAAAATCTCCTCTCTTGTAACTGAATTCACTTTTTCCATGTCTGACACTCTGGAATAAGAGTGAGCAGATCTTACACTCGTGTGTAACAGGAGTCAGTTATTGGAAGAGGGTTGTATCCAGTGGTGGGATTCAAATCTTTTTACTACTGGTTCTGTGGGCATGGCTTGGTGGTCATGTGACTGGGTGGGTGTGGCTTGATGCTCATGTGACTGGGTGGGCATGGCTTGGTGGTCATGTGATTGGGTGGGTGTAGCCAACCTGACATCACTCACATCAAGAGGTACCTTGCCTGGCCTCTCCTTGCATCAACAAGATACAATTTCCCTGTCTATTTATTTACTACTAATGAACATCCAAAATACACAATTTAATCCTATGTATATATGCTATATGTGTACATACATATTACAAGATATAGTGTGTGTATAGGCACACAAAAAGATACATTACTTTATACACTGTATGTGTATACACACACACACACAGAGAGCTCTTCTAAAACTATACACATTCAACCTCACTTATTGCGTTTGGAAAAACACACCCACTTTCTGGCACACATTTAACTATCACTTCTGCGCATTAGAACATTACACAGGCCTTCAGATGTTCTTCCCTAGCCTGCACATGACTGTCAGAGCCAGGAGATGTCATGGATTGAGTAAAATGTGGCAAAACTCACTTAACAACGCTCTTGCTTAGCAACCAAAATGTTGGGCTCAATTGTCATAAGTCAAGGACTGTCTCTGCCTTCCTCTGCATGGCAGCCTTGTCCTAGTAAACTCCTTCCCTTTTCTGGCAATTTTCCTCTCTGTTAGAGGCACAAAAATAATACAGAGGATATAAGGTCTCCAGCTGGAGCAGGGGGTTGGACTAGATGGCTTCCAAGGTCCCTTCTGACCTACTAGAGCAGGGGTTGGACTAGAAAATGACCTCCAAGCTCCCTTCCAGCCCTTTCAAACATTGTTGTGCTGTTTGAAAGAGTCTTCTGAAGCCATGGTTTGTGTCCTTCCTTCCTCTCATTTTCTCTCTTACCTTCCCTCCCTCCCTCCCTCCCTCCATGTATCTATTGATTCATCAATCCAACTATATCTCATTCACTTCCTCCTCCCTCCCTCTCTTTCTTTGTTTCCCTTCCTTCCATAACTCCCTCCTTCTTTCCCTCCTTTCCTTTTCCTTTTCGTTTTTCAATTTTTTCCTCTTTCTCCCCCTTCCTTTCTGCCTTCCAAAGCTAGATTCACCTGAAACAAAAACTCCTGCCCATTTTACACACACACACACACACACTTTCTCTCCCTCTCTCTCTCTTCCAACCAGCTCTGCGCCTCACCTCATTGTTTGATTTTAGTGGTGGGCCAGTGGCCGAAGTCCTTTCCAAGCGCCAGGCAGCATCGCTCCCATCCCAGGAAAGCCCGGCTGATTAACTTACTGGGACGCGCTTCGATCGGTACCTCTTCTGCACAGGCAACCTTCTCTCTCCAAAGCAGGCAGAGAAGGGGGACTTGCAGGGATAAGAGTGTGTGTGTGTGTGTGTGTGAGAGAGAGACAGAGAGAGACAGAGAGAGAGAGAGGGTGGGAAAAAAAGAAAAAGAGAGTGAGAGTAAGGAATCAGAAGCTTTTCAACCTTGTGGGCCGCCTGGGAGGAGGCAGAAACGGGGCGAGGGCCTCTCCCCATTTCCTCTGGATCTCCCTCCCTCTTCCCCAAGTTTTTCTTTCCTCCCATCCATTCTCCCCCCCCCCCATTCCTGAGAGGGAGGCGGCGCTGCTTTGCCTGGGAGTTTTCTGGGCTATGGAAGGGGCAGCTGGGGGGTGTTGGGTTCCCCAGAACTTCTTTAGGAGAAGCCTCATTCTGAACTCCACGTTGGTTGCAGAAACGCAAAGGGGTGGCCAGCCTTGGTGGGCCTGTTCACCCTTCCCCTTTTCCTCTCAAAACCAGAAATCTCCCCTCCCCCTCCAAGCAGCAACTGAGCCTGTGCAGGGGGGAGGAGGGGAGGCAGGAGAAGAAGATCTAAAAGATTCCAATTCTGCAGCAAGAGGAGTTTCTGCAATGGGGAGGGGGAGGGAGCAGCCCCAACTTCCAAAGGCCTTTTTGGCATAATTGCCATCAGAGCAGATGTTGGGGAGGGGGTCAAGGAGGAAAGGGGTCCCCTGACTCTTCCTCAGACCCCAAGGAAGGAAGGAAGGAAGGGAGGGAGGAAGGAAGGAAGGAAGGAAGGAAGGAAGGAAGAAAGAAAGAAAGAAAGAAAGGCAGGGGAAGGGAAGGGATGGGAAGGAAGGGGAGGGAAAGGAAAGGAAATGGGAAAGAAGGAAAGGATGAAAAACAGAGGAATGGGAAGGGAAGGAAAAAGGAAAAGTGAAAGGAAAGAGGGAAAAGGTGAAGAATGGCCGCTGCTGGAGTTGTCGGGAACAGCCTGAGTTGGGCATTCGGGAGCAGACCAAGATGAGCAGGAGGCCACGGCAAAGACAGGCAAACAGGCTGGGCTGCGTGGCCACGTGGTCGAGGCAAGGGAGCCAAACAGCAGCTGCAGCAATGACTCTAAGGCCCCAGCCAAGGCCTGCGAGGCAAGTAGTGGTGGGGAGAGACGTGGTCAAGCAGAATTTTTACTATCGGTTCACTATTGGACCGTCTGAATCCCACCACTGGCTGTATCCTCCCTTCCCCAACCGAGAGATTGTTTTAATTGGAAAGGGGGCTCCCAGACTCCTCTTGATCTTCAGCTCTTCTCCTTGCTGTCTTTCCTCAAGACTAAGAGCAGTTCCTTTCAACTCTTCCTTGGCTTCAACAGATTCAAATTCTCCTCCACGTGTGATGCCTGGTCCTTGAGTTGGGGTCTCCCCAAACCAGAACATTCACTTCCTCAGATTCTTATGGCTTCATTTGCCTTCTTTCCATGGACATCACTCTTCTGACTCAGATTCTGTTTCCAGTTAACTACGATTTTGAGATCATTTTCACAAACATACATATCAAATTTGGTATCCTTCATGTTTCTTCCAGTCGAACATTTATGGTCTTATATGAGACTCTATCGTTAGTCAAGTCCTAGTAGATAAAAATCAGATACTTTTCTACTGCTTTTTACTTATGAACCCTTCTCTGTATGCTAATCATAAATATTGTTTCTTGAAACTTGATATTCCTCTTATAAAATTTTATTTTATTCAAAAAGGTAAAATACAAGTTTTGGAAAATAAAACTATTACAAAGACAAAACAAAACTAGATAAAACATTAAAAAAAGACAAAGACATGCATATTGTCTCCCCAATTGAATACAATACAGTAATAATAATTTCTCCCACTTGCAAAATAGGCCCACAATTATAAGCTATATATCTCCTGTACTTGTCATCTATCTGCTGTATATAAAAAACATAGTTAACAATCAATTAACAATACAGTTAAATTTCAAAACTTCAAAATTGTCTGTTATCTGCTATTGTATTTAACTCACTGAAAATTTCTACCACAGACCAACACAATCATTACCTCTGATCCATCCATAATCTGTCCAGGGTTAAACATCTTCGTTTGATTCTTATAATAAAAATACATTTCCTCAACATTTTAATTAGAATCTTTCCCAACAACTGCTTTCCATTCCCCAAAGTTATAGGATGTCCTGTAAATGCAAACAGAACTCTTAAGACTTGTTTTCCAGTTAAATATGGCAAGTCCATTCCCCAATCTCCATCAATCTTCTTGAAAGGATCCATTTCATCAGTCATCCGTCCTGTCCACTTTGAGTCTTCAGGGTCCAGTGGCCTCTCCAGCCATCTCCAAGCAGCCTGCCTTCAAACCAGACTCCTCCTTCAGGGATGCCAGCAGTAAGTTAAGTTCCAGTCCATCCATCAAATCCATCCGATTCAACAATAGTTGCTTGTTTCTTATTATCGCCTTTAAGTTGATTTAAAACCATTGTTATTTTTAAAATGAAGTTTCAAATAAGGCTTGTAAGTTGAAAGACTTTATATTCTTTAAATCACATCAAATTAGCTTACTCTAAGATCCTATTAATCAGCTTATTAATGACAACATAGAATAATTGATGACCAAAGGCAAATTTGCATCCATCACTTTTAGGTTTCATAAGAAAGATTAAAAAGGGTTAAAAGTTATTTGAGTATAATTTTGAAGATAGTTTTTATCCACTTAGTTATCATACCATCCACCCCTCAGGTTTCTAATCCTATCGCAAAATTATTTCTGAGTCCTTTACTGAAATCCAGTTCTATCACCAGAGTTCCCATAATCTATTTAGGAAGTGTAATGATGTGTGAGAATGATTTTTGGGATGAGGAGAAGAGAGGCTGCCTAGGGAAGGATCAGATAAGAGGGGAGAATCCTGCAGCTGCATAATGGGAGAGAAAGAAACTCCGGATCCTCACTAACTTTTCAGACTGAGAAAAGAGCTGTTGGGAGATTTGTTCTTTCACATCTGCAAAAAAATTTTTTAATGTCGTATTACAATCAAGTAGAATTAGCACATTTAGAGAAGTTTTCCATCAGGATGACCAGGGAGAAGATTAGCCTGACAACTTTCTTCTTGATCAACCCATGCTTTCTGGGAAACCTGTTGTTTTCAAAGAGTTTATGGATCATCTTTTTTTCTCTATTCATTTTATTTGCCATTTGCTCTAGAATGTTCCCTAAAATTGACCAATTGTGTCGATTATATTTCCTTTATATTTTGTCACTAAATGATTGACAAATTTTTCTCAAACTTTTTCATTCACTTATGAAGATAATGGCAGTATTTTTATCCTATTTAACCATATTTGGAGATTAGACAATTGTAGAAGAAAGATTCAATGTGGGATAAGAAATAAAGTTTTCTGCTTTTCAAATTCCTGGATGTTCCCATTCTAGTTTCATCCCTTTCTGGAGAAGAATGAATTTTGGAATATTTCTGAATATGAACTGTACTTGGACCAAAATGGAGAGATAAGAGCAGATGTAGTCATTTACGGCTTCTTGGTTCTCCCCAAGGAAGATCCCAGGAAAGAGATTCTGGCGCATTTTGAAAGACAGAGACTTTATATCAACCAAGATGCTCTTTCAGGGCTAAAGTTGCTCAATAAGGTGAGAGAAATTTTGGCGTCTTTTCTCTGTTTTCCAAAGCCTGAGGTCCCATTTCAAGTGGGCAAAGCCTAGAGTCCCCAGGGTGGTTTGCATCCCATGCCAGTTGGTGTTATCTGATTGTAGTTCTTCAACAGATGGGACCTACAGTGAGTGGAGGGGCTTTGCCATGTTTTATGGAAATCTTTCAAGATCTTACTGGTCAGAGGTTTCTTTCTTCATCACAGTTTTATTCTTTATTGAAAAATCTAATGGAATAGAAATTTCCTAAATCTTTTGCAATAAATTTTATTCTCAGTTTTAATATATCATCATATGTAAATCTTTTTTCAATTCCATCTCTGCTGTTTATTTCATTTGCTGACTTTATTAAGTGGAAAAGTCCTTTATTGTAATGTTAAATGCCAAAAGCAAAAGGGAGGAACTAAATGAAGAATCTGCCAGTAGTTAGTTATACCTCCTGCATCTTCTTAGTATTAGTCAGGTATTTCATATTTACTTACATGAAGACCAGAGGCTATTTGGCTAATGTCGGTGTCTATCTCTATTTTCCATGAATGTTGACTACTAACACATTTTCTTTGGCATTCTTCATTTTTCTGCTCAGTTCCTGCTTCAGTCCAACTGTGCAGAAAATTGTCGTCCTGGATTTGTCAAGAGGGCTCGAGAAGGAGAGCCAGTTTGCTGCTATGACTGCGTTCCTTGTCCGGAGGGGACCTTCTCCACTCAGGAAGGTTGGTCACACTGAGGAAAATGGGAGGCTTTCTGGAAGTGGATCCATCCAGAACATTTTCATGAAAGTGCAAGTTAAAAGACAGATTGAAGTTCACCAGGTTTTTTATTTATTTTTAACCTGCACAATTTATTATTAAAAAGGAAGTAAATTAAAAAAAAACTTTGAAGGAGGGGCTGGGAAGAGTTGGGAGGAGGAGGTGGAAGACTGAGCAAGCTTTACTAACAGCAGAGGAAACGTCTCTCCTGTTTTCTAGTCTGGATATGTGCTGCTAAGTTCACCTTTCTAGGAAGATCTGAGTTCTTTGAAACTTGATGAATTGTTTTAAGTCCACCATCTGAAAGACCTTGCAATTCACTGTATATTGGATCCTCCCCTTGAGGATCACTGAAAAAGTGTCACTGTTCCATAATGTGGTGCTGTGGATAGTTATGGGGGCAACTCATTGCACAAATATTCTGCCAGTCATGTAGATCAATCAATCAATCAGAGTAGAGCTGGAAAGGACCTTGGAGGTCTTCTAGTGCTACCCCCTGCTCAAGCAGGAGACCTGATACCATTTCAGACAAGTGACTGTCCAGTCTCTTCTTAAAAACATCCAATGTTGAAGCACCCACAACGTCTGGAGGCCAGCTGTTCCACTGGTTAATTGTTGTCACTGTTAGGAAATTTCTCCTGAATTCCATATTGCTTCCAGATGTTACAAGATACTGTAGGTATCCTATAAGTCCAGTATATTAATTGCCATGTGGCAGGACTCTAAATATTTCTATAAAAAGATTATATGATTCATTATTAACCTGTAATAATGTAGCTTCCTATGAATTATATTACACATTACACCAGAAATAATTAACATCCTAGGACTTTCCTCAACTTCATATACCTCAAAAAAATTACATCCTTCTTATGTTATTTTTAATGAAAAATAAAAGGAACGAAATATTAAAGAAAAATGATTTTGGGTTTTTCAGATGCAGAAAAATGCACCAAGTGTCCAGATGACAAATATCCAAATGAGGCCAGAGTCCAATGTATCCCCAAAGTTATAGCCTTCCTGTCTTATGAAGAACATCTGGGCATCATCCTGGTCTCTTTTGACCTTCTCTTGTTCCTAACCACAGTCCTTGTTTTAATTATCTTCATTAAATATGGAGAAACTCCCATTGTCAAAGCCAACAACCGGGACCTCTCCTACATCCTCCTGGTCTCCCTCCTGCTTTGCTTCTTGTCTCCTTCTCTCTTCATTGGTCAACCAGGGAAAGCCACCTGCCTTCTCCGACAAACGGTTTTCAGCATCATCTTCTCAGTTGCCGTTTCTTCTCTCTTGGCCAAAACCATCATGGTGGTGCTGGCTTTCCTGGCCACAAAACCAGGAAATCGGGTGAAGAGATGGTTGGGGAAGAGCTTGGCCAACTCCATCATCCTGTCTTCTTCTGTGGTCCAAATTATCATCTGCTCCTTCTGGCTGGGAGTTTCTCCCCCCTTCCCTGACTCTGACCTCCACTCCCAGCCTGGAGAGATCATCCTGCAATGCAATGAAGGGGCCGTTGTCATGTTCTACGTCACCCTCAGCTACATGGGCTTCCTGGCTGCCATCTGCTTCACGGTGGCTTTCCTGGCCAGGAATCTGCCTGGGGCCTTCAACGAAGCCAAGCTGATCACGTTCAGCATGCTGGTCTTCTGCAGCGTCTGGGTGACTTTTGTGCCCACCTACCTGAGCACCAAAGGGAAATACATGGTGGCTGTTCAGGTCTTCTCCATCCTGGCCTCCAGTGCTGGTCTGCTGGTCTGCATCTTCATCCCCAAGTGCTACATTATCCTTCTAAGGCCAGACCTGAACACAAAGGAACAGCTTACAGCCAGAACAAATGTAAAAACATGAGCTATTAAAAGTCACAAACACACCATTATTTGCAAAAGTACTATTTTTTACCTGGCTACTAAAAGGGATTCAAAATAATTTAATCATTAAAACAGACCTATCATAAAAGTATGAGGATTCTTTTACTGTGAGAAACATTTACCAATTCTAAAAAAAATCAGTTGTTTCTACAATCATCAAGAATTGTAATATCTATCAGCAATTATAAATATATGGAACTGGCCTGGGCAACTGTTTCAATCACTACTTTAAACAAAAGTTAGCATTCAAATGATAAAGTCAAGTTTGGATGGAAAGAAGGAAAATAATCAGGAGTTGTTACAGTTTTTATTCTGTCATTTCAGCGACTTCCACAAAATAATAGAACAAGAGAGAAGCTTTGGAAATCCAGACCATGCAGGAAATTAGAGACAGGTCCTTTCATATAGGAGTAAGTGAAGTAAAGAGAAAAGAAGGAAAGTGTTAAGAGGAATGCAAACAGAGGAAAGGAAACTCCAGCACAGGGAATGACTTAGGAAGGAAACTGACCAGGAGGAGCCTGGTTGAAAGTCATTGTTGTATGCAATCTTCCGGTGAAGCTAAGGATTCTCCCAATGAGACAGTCTCCTGGTCTGGAAAAGCTCCATGGATTGTTTCTATCCTGGTGCTCCAAACTCAGCGGGTACTTCATTCTCAGCTTCCCAGAGACTGGCTGGGACACCAGCAGCACCAGAACCAGGAGCAGGAGGTCCACAATTCATGGGGTAAACCAATCAATCCCCTTCCTGTTTCTAAAGAAGAATTAGAAGAACTCAAAGGACTCCTGTTATGTTCTGGGCGAAGATTGGAGGCCAGGCCAGAGTGAATTCTAACAGCCCTTTATTCAATACTGCCTGTGAGGTATCAACTCCCTGGTTGTCACAGCACCTTTTAAAGGAAACTGATCACCCGAAAAACCAATCAGGAGAGAACATTTTCCCGCTCCAACAGAGGACCAGAATGAAAACTTCAACTGACAACTATACACTATACACCTTCTGTACCTCAAAAATAATAAGACCTCCCCAAAAATAAGGCCAAGCACTTATTTCAGGGGTTAAAAGAAAACAAGACCCTGTCATCTTTTGGGGGAAACACAGCACAATACCATATTTTTCAGAGTATAAGACACTCCGAAGTGTAAGACGCACCTAGGTTTTGGGGAGGAAAACAAGGGAAAAATATCTGCCTCTGCCTCCCAGCAATTTGCCTCCTTGCAACAAACAGTACAGACAATATACACTGCTTGTAGTGTTATATTTCAGACTATATTTATACAAGATGCTGTTAAAATTCATGTGCTTTCTGGAAGTATAGTTATTCTCTGCTATTTAAAACAATAGCACGGGGCCTCTTCAGATCAAGCATTTCTTTTAAAAAGCTTCTTCATTTTGTTAAATTGTCTAGAATAATAAAGTAGTCTTTAAAAAATAAGCCTAATGACTTGAACATTCTGTAGGCATTTGTAGTTGTTGACTTGCCTCCTTGCAGCAACCAGCCTGATTAGCGCAAGAAAAAAAATCTGCCTCCCAGCAATTTGAAAACAGCAAATTTCACTTTCCATTTCTTCCGATCATCAGCTTTTCAGGCTGCAGGGATTGCTATAGCCTATTGAAGCCCCTGCAAGCCCCCATTTGCTGCAAAGAGGTAAATTGCTGGGAGGCAGAGGCCAAAGGGTTGGGGCCAGTGGGTGGGTGGGGCTACATTCAGTGTATAAGACGCACCCAAATTTTCACCCTCTTTTGGGGGGGGGGAAGCTGCATCTTATAGTCCAAAAAATATGGTATATAACAACTCTCACAAAGTGGAATATCCAGGTGCTTTCATGATTCAAAAAGAGAGAAGCTGAGCTTCAACTGAAAAGGAAAAGCTTGAATAACAAGGATATTGACCTTCTGCTGTCCTTCAACATGGTCTCTTGTCTCCAGTGACTGCTGGGGAAGATCACCCAGAGCTATAGAGTTTGGTGCCATTCTATTTATTCTGTTCTGTTCTGTTCTGTTCTGTTCTGTTCTATTCTACTCTACTCTACTCTACTCTACTCTACTCTACTCTACTCTACTCTACTCTACTCTACTCTACTCTACTCTACTCTATTCCACTCTATTCTACACTCTACTCAGCGATGGTGGCACAGTGATTAGAATGCAGTCCTGCAGTTTCCTTCTGCTGACTGCCAGCTGACTAGGATTTGGCAGTTCGAATCTCACCAGGCTCAAGGTTGACTCAGCCTTCCGTCCTTCCTAGGTGGGTAAAATGAAGACCCAGATTGTTGGGGACAATAGGCTGCCTCTAAGTGCTATTGCTATTCTGCTCCACTCCACTCCATCCTAGTCTACTCTAGTCTATTCTATCCTTAGGTATTAAAAACCATCTGGATGACTACAGTCACTCTCACCCCAGAATTCCGGGTTCAGGCAATAAACCAGCTGATCAATTCATGTTTGTCAATCAATTCCTATTGCAACCAATGAGCAATCAACTGGGTACAAATATGAAAAAAAAAAAAACTCAATGGAAAATGTCCCAAAGGTGCTTTTTCAAGAGGCAAATGGACTTCCTTGTTTTCTTTTGAACATGATTATGTGTCTTAATTTTAAAAACAGCAGCTAGCACCATTTTTAACCAACAGAATTGAACCCAGAATCTTCTCCTGGCATACGTTTTGTCTTTGGGTTGCCATCTCGTGGCCATTTTGAGTATGACAGACTGACAGCAGTCATCTCAAAATGTAATATAAATAAGAATAAGTAATAAAAATAATTGCTTCAAAAAAAAAAAATCCATGGGAAATTGAGGGACCAATAACAGCCTGCCACCTCGTGGCCATTTTGAATATTGCAGGCGGAAGCCAGTGATGGAAAAGTTTAATGTACTGTATTTTTCGGAGTATAACAAACACCTTTTTTCCTCAAAAAAGAGGCTGAAAATCTGGGTGCATCTTATACACTGAATACAGCATTTTTTACCTCCCAAAACCTCGCCCCCTTCACCAAAATGGCTGTGCAGAGCCTGTAGGAAGCATCTAGAGAGCTCCTGGGGGCTGGGGGGGGGCAGAAATGAGTGAAAAACTGGTTTTTGCTCAATGTTGCCCCCCCCCCCCCAGTCCCCAGAACTATAATCCTCCTAAAGGCTATGCATGCCCTTTTTTTGAGAAAAATATTGGCAATTTTTTGCTCTTTGCACCCATATGAGCACTCTACAAGCCTCCTAAAGACTATTCCTGCCCTTTTATTGTGTGACAGCAATAGTGGCATTTTATTGGCCCCCACGAGGAAAGAAACCTAGTTACATCTCTAAACTTCGGAACTGCCTCATCACATTGTTCCGCTATCCATCCTGTAGCTTCCCCCTTGGTAATCCCTTCTTCCATTGTTGAGAACCTTTCTCTGTAGGAAGGTGGGGTAAGAACCTGTTGGGGGATTGCAGGTGAGACTGGACTCTGTGGGGGGAGGGGGTCAATCCCTGGGTTGGCTACTGCCCAGTTATCTGCCATGGTGCCATCTGCTGAGGGAGGGCAGGTGTCCACTGGCATCCCTTCCATCCATGACCTGGGGTTCAGACCCATCCCGGGGTTGCCTGATTCACAGGTTGCAGTTCAACCAACGACCATTTCCTTCATTTCTCTCCCTTTTGTGCTCCTTCCTATGTCACTGTTTATTTGTCTCTGATAGCTGCCTTTGGAGAATTTGCTTCCATCTGAATGGAATCTGATATGTTGGAGTGTTGACTCAAAGTGCCTCTTTTTGGATTGCTTGTTTTATTTTTTGAAGCTGTTCTTCTTCCCTCCCTCCTTTACACCTGAGTGCTTTTTTAATTTGAGAAAAAGGGAGAGAAATGAAGGAAATGGTAATAAATAGAAAGTAATGAGTATTATCACATGAAGTAGAAACTGGTTATGTTATAGGAATTTGTTCCATTGTAATATGTATATGTGTTGTGCTGCTGTAAAGGTGTTTTCCTTCTGAGCATTTGGTTGTTGGGCATTTGTGGCACATGTGCCTCTGCGAAAGCATGTGCTTCATGGGTCCTTTCAAATGCCATCCCCATTCCCTCCAGGAATTGGCAAGGAACTCAAACTACCAGAGCAATCCTCACACCTTTTGTGCTGTTCATAGGCCAATCAGGAATAACAAAAGATAAACACTGCCAGAAAGGAATCTCTCTATGTTAGGGTATATGACTGAGTTTTACAATGTAGTTAGATTATATGAACAAAGTAATTATAATATTAAGAGCTTTGGTGTAAAAGTAAGAGAAGGAGTCTGAGTAATTGTGACAAGTAGAAAGTCATGATTTTAACTTTCCTGTGGCCATTGTATATTTGGGGGGTGGGTGGGGGTGGGTGCAAAGGATTTTCTAGCTCGGACCAAAGGCAACTGGGCGGAGAAACAACCCCCCCCCCCCCGAGAGGAAACTCCACATGGAACACTTTCTCCCTCCCTCCCTCTCTCTTTCTCCCTTCCCCTCTTCTGATTGGCTGGTGGTGAACTGTCACCTGAGCCCAAAAGCCCGTGTTTCTCCCAAAAGCCCGTGAGGAAGAGCCTGGGACTGAAGAGGCAGGGTCCCATTGGCCGGAACGATCAGCTTGGGTCCTAACAGAGGAGGCAAGAGGGTGGAGGTTAATGGCTGGGGGTGGAAACCTGAAGGCAAAAAAGGGGTGGCGAAGGGTAGGAGGAGAACAGTCCCATTCCGCCTGTTTCCGCCACACCACAAATAATTCTGCACTTGGGCTGCTGCTCCCCAAACCTCCCACGTCATCCCTCAGTTGTACTCCTGCCGCACCTCACCTATGCCTGATTCTGTAGTTGGGCTGTGGTTCCCCCACCCAACACACATGTAATCCTGGACTTGAGCTGATGTTCCCTTCACCCCACAGTTGATCCTACTGTTGGGTTGCTGCTCCCCCCCAGCCCACACCTGATTGTAAGGTCAACTACTGCTCTTCCCCCAACCCCACACCTGATCATGTTGTTGTGTTGCTGCACTATCCCACCCCACATGTGACCCCTCAGTTACGCTCATGGTCTACCCCACCCCACACACAATACTGAGTTGGGCTGCTGCTTCCCCCACCTCCCCCAACTGAAGGATCATATGTGGGGTGCGATGGGCAGCAGCCCAACTACATGACCAGGTGTGGGGTTGGGGGAAGAGCAGCAGTCAAACTTACAATCAGGTGTGAGGTGGGAGGGAGCAGTAGCTCAACAGTAGGATCAACTGTGTGGTGAAGGGAATAGCAGCCTACCTGGTTCCTGGAGGGTGAGAGAGAAGCGGCAGCTGGAACGAGGTCCAGTGCGGTCCCCGGCCCTTCCCCAGAGGATCCAGGGACAGGGAGGGACCCTCCTTCTACCCCGTTGTTTTTGGGGGCGCAGAGCCCTGGGGGAGCCTGGCGGAGTGGGCGAGTCCTCCGCTCTTGTTTCTTCCTCGGCCATCCCTGTTTGGGGCATCTTCAGCGCACATCCCAAAGGTTCTTTTCAAAAGACAGCTGGAATTTCTTGGGGTTTTTCCTTGAAAACGTTTCTCTTCTCCTCCAAGAAGCTTCTTCGGTTCTGACTGAATGGTGGGGAAAGGAAGGATTTGCCCTCTTTGCAGCCGTTTGGTGGTGAGCATTGTGAAGGTCAGCTATGAGCTCTCTGAGGGGCCTTGAGGCCACCTGGGGGTTTATCTGCCCCCTCAGGGCTACCTGAATCAGAAGGCAAACGGGGGGGGGACCCTTGGAACTGGGGAAAGGACCGTGTTGCTGTCTTGGGAGAGAGCAAAGTCCACCCTCTGGACAGAGGAGACCCCTGGTTGGAAAGGGGGGGTCCAAGAGGCCATCTATCTTAAAACTGAACAGCCTTCTCTCGACAGAGGGGGAGGGGTACGATCCCTCCTCTCTCTTCTGTCTACCACACAGTCCTCCTCAACCCACCATCCCCCCTCCCTCCCTTCTCTATCCTGGATCCTCTCGTCTTCTCCTTTCTTAGAACTGACTCTATTCACTTCATTTCCCTTGAGATTTCCTATTTTGTGAGGTGGGAGGTGGGAGGCAGACGGGGCAGCTGGGAAGGTCCAAAATTGGAGGAAAGATCGGATTCCAAAGTCTTTTTGGCCCAGAGACAGAAAACCTCTTTCCCCCAAAGGGCCCAAGAGACGGAAGGAAAGAGGGCTTCGCTCTGCCCCACAGATCCTAAACTCACCCACTAAGATGGTTCTCACTTGCCCCTCCCCAGCCCCCTCCCCCTTCTAGCCAGAGCGCTGCCCTCCCCTCCCCAGAGGGACTGGTAGGTCTCAAGGGTTACGGAGTCCTTTGTGGGGAGCCTCCATGGCAACTGGCAAGTCTCCTGGTCCCCTTCCCAGCCTTCAAAGAGACAGGGAGCTTGTTCCTCTTCGTCGGGACCCTCATAGACTCCAAGCACTGGGGATCGTCTGAATGGAGCCCTGGAGTCATAGTAATGTGGAAATGGTCCTGAGAGGCCGTGTGGGACATCCTGCTGCTCCTTTCTTATATCTCTGATACACATTTTTATAAGGATCTGAAATTTTGATGGATCTCATCACTCTGTTAAATAAAGAAAGTGAAGGTGTCATTTCTGTGTGGTCTCCTGTCCAATGAGATGATCGAGGTTATCCTAATGATTGAGGAATTGAGGCATGAACTCTGTGTCAGCTGAATGGAGGGGGAGGGGAAGTTGGGAGAAGGGGAAGGCAAAGGATAGAGACATAGGAAGGGAAGCAGAGAGCAAAATGGAAGCAAACAGGTAAAGAAAGGAGAAAAGGAAGCAGAAAGGGAATTGGAAGAAGATAAAGGGAAAAAGGGAAAGAGAAAGGAGAAGAAAAGGGAACTAATAAACCCCTTCACCTTCCCTTCCCTTTGGATTATTTTGCAACTAAAAATAACTGAAGAATCAGCCAGACCCACTCAAAACTTCAGAGAGCAAACCAATCAGAAGGTCTCTTCAGAAGGGACTCACACAATGAGTCTCCCCCTCCCTCCCTCCTCATGGAGATTTCCTCCCTGATCAGCTGCCAGTGTCTGGTCAGTGTCTGCAGCCTATTTGTGACATTGTCTTATTCCGTAGCCCTTACACCGCAGAGCAAAAACCCACCTAGCTGGTCTTGTCTGAATGAGCAACCCAAAATCCCCGGGAGCCTCGATCTGCCCCGGTAAGACAGAGATCTCAGCCACAGTTGGAGAGAAAGGGATCTAGTGGGATCCCAGCTGCTTTGAGAAGTTGAGCGGGAGGAAGGAAGAGGCTCCTGTGACGGTGGAGCTGAATCCCATCAGGAAGGGCCCCCTTGCAGAGTCCCCGAGGGGCCCTTCAGCTCCGCCCGGCTGCTTGGCTGGAGTCCAAAGGGCGCTGCTAGCGGAGCATCTCCGGGGCTGCGGAGCCCTTCGGCGGGGGCGGCAGAGGGGGCCTCGGTGGGGCCGAAACCTTGGGCTAAAGGGGAGGAAGAGTGGGGGAAGGGCCACACAACCATCTGCCTTCAGTCTCAGCGGCCAGAGGCTTCCGGGCGCTCAGAGGTTTGGGGCTCTTGGGCGGGGCGAAGGGAAGGGAGGGGCTGGGATTCTGAGAAGGGGGAGGGGCAAATGCAGAGAGCCCCGCTTTCCTTTGGCGGAAGAAAGAGGCAGGAGAAGGCTCCCCTACTGATGGCCGCTTGGCTTTCCCGCAGCGCTCGCCCTGGTCGCCCCTCCAGGTGAGACTCTCCGCATCCCTGCTGGGCCCAGGAGACGCTGCAGGAGGATGGCGGTTCTTTGGCCCCTTGAACTCTCGCTTCTGTTGCGGCTCCTCTGCCGCCTTTCTCGGGCGCTTTGCCCGCTGCTCTCGCTTTCCCTCTCGTTCCCTCCCTGGATTTAAGCCCCCCCCTCCTCCAATGCTCTCCTTCACCCACACACAACACGCCCCCCGAAAAACAGCCCCCGCAACCAGCCTCCCACCAACCCCCACCCAGAATACTCTGCGCTTACCAAACAAAGAGTGCCCACCCCCGCCTCGCTCCTTTGTCCCTTCCCAAGCACAAAAGGCTCCTTCTGCCGCAGCGCCCCCTGCGCCCCCTCGCCCTGCCCGGAGCTCCAGCCGTCGCGCCCGCCCCTCGCCTGCCCCGCTCCCTCGTACCCGGGGCCGGCAGGAACAAGCCACACCCCTCCGCGAAGCCGCACTTTGAGGAGGAGCCCGGCAGTCGCCCCTTCAACCTCCCACCCGCGGAGGACGCGCCACGCTCCACCGCCAATTAATACACTCACACCGCATTTTCTCAGCTTCCCACGCTTCTAGCCCTGGTGGTGTTACCTCGATGGGTCATGAAACGTCTGCAAGAAAACCAGGAAGCTCCGACAGCCCCAAGGAGCCTCAGGTCAACCCTGAGCTACAAATATTCTCCTTTATTGGCTCCCAGTTTTGCCTCTAGGAAAAACACGCTTTCTTTTAATGCTCTCATCAGACCCCGAAAGGCATTCAGGAGGACATGAGAGCAGTCTTCCAATATTTGAGGGGCTGCCACAGAGAGGAGGGGGTCAAGCTATCTTCCAAAGCACCTGAAGGCCAGACAAGGAATAATGGAGGGAAACTGAACAAGGGGAGATTCAACCTAGAACTGAGGAGAAATTTTTTGACAGGGAGACCAATCAACCAATGGAGCAGAAGTTGCCTTCAGAAGGTGTGGGAGCTTCATCCCTGGAAGCTTTGAAGAAGAGACTGGACTGCCATTTGTCAGAAATGGTGTAGGATCTCCTGCTTGGATGAGGGCGTTGGACCTGATGACCCACAAGGTCCCTTCCAACTCTGTTAATCTTTTCAAATTTCTAGAGAGACTGGGAAGGATTCCATACATGGATGTCTGAACCTCTGAATGGAGAAATGCTTAATTCCTTCTTTGAATCTCTTTTTAGGCACAAAGTGGGGAAAAAAATATGAAAAGGATGATGAGAGAGATAGAATTGGTATACAATTCCAAATAAGCACATTATATCTAAGGTGGCTAACCAAGTGAGGAGTCCTTCATGGAACTACATCTACATGTGGCGAAATATTCAGAGGGGACCTCAAGTTTCTGCCTTGGGCTCCGGACTCTTCCATCTCTTCCCAAATGATCTATGTGAGGGGACAGAAAGGGAACTCAGCAGGTTTGCAGATGGCACCAAGCTTGTGGGAATTACTAGAACATAAGGTCAATATCCAGAAGACACAAACATTGGACGCTACCTAACAGGCAGCAATAAAAGAGCGGAAGATTCAAGAGGGAGAGAAGCGCTGGTACTACTTTCTATCTCATTGGTCAGACCTTCCTTGGAATACTTTGTCCAGTTCTAGTCACCCCGAAAAAGAAAAAGTTGTGGAGATTCTGGACAGTGTGAAGAGAAGAGGAACAAAGATGATTTAAGGTCTAGAGGCCAAATCATTTAATGAATGGTTGATGGAGTTCGCTATGTCTAGCTGAGAAAAGGTGGGAAGGATTGGGCAGCCATGATAGAATCTTCTGGCACTTTTAGGGGCTCCCACAGAGAAGAGGGGAGTGACTTTGTCTCCAGAGCCCTGGAGGGAAGGAGAAGAGGAAATTGGTGGGAGTTTGTTAAAGAGAGACCCAGTCTAAAAGTCAGGATAATTTTTCAAACAGTAGGAACAATTAAGCCATGGAATAAGTTGCATCCCAAAGTAGAGAGTGCTCCATTTCTGGAAGTTTTCAAAGTGGACAAGAGAACCATTTGACTGGGATGGTATAAAGTTCCTGCCTTTAGCAGAGGGTTGGACTAGAAGACCTCCAAAGTCCCTGCCAGTCCTATAAATCTACCTCCTATGTTCTACCTTCCCTAAGACTACTTCACCACCCACCACCCACCGGCCACTGACCAGCTCCAGTTAGCCTTGGTGGCCCCTGGCTTCTCCCTCCTGTTGCTTCTCTCTTGCAGCTTCTGGAGCAGAAGGAGTTTCTGCCTGCCCCCCCGAGACCCTCAACCCAGCCCTGTCTTCCAACTCTGCCACCAGCTCCGTCAGCCTTGTGGCCTCTGAGGTCTCCGCTACCTTGAGGCATCTCCTGCAGACCCCTTGGCTCCGAGTTCGGCTTATAGCTGTTCTCTCCTCTCCTGTGGGCTGCCCAGATCCCAGCTGCTCGGCTCGTTTGGCTGCTCGGTTCTGGCTCCCAGATCCGGCTCTGGCCAGACTCTCTGCCCTCCCCACAGCAGAGCCCTCACCCTCCTCACTGCTGCCCTTCAGACTCAGATGGCACTCCGAGGCTTGGAGTTGAGCCTGGGGATCCACCCTTACCAACCTCACCACTGCCATGGCCATCACCTCCACCCTCCTTCTTGGCTTGGAGTCCTGGGATTCCTCAGTGCTCTCAGGCCCTGATGCTCGGTGGCTGGAAGGGTTTCAGCTCAGCTGACAGTCCTGCAGAGTGACTGGTAAGGTGGGGGTAAGGGAGGGGCTTCAGCTGGTAAGGGTGAGGCTCTCCTGACTCCCCTGGCACACTGGGTGGCAAGTCAAGGGAAGGGAGGGGGAGGATCTCTTTTCTCTTTCGAATGGGTAAAAGGCAGCCATTCCTCTATTCCATGTATGGGGAGAGAGAGTGTCAGCAAAGTTGTCCCATGTGCTGGTCACTCAGGAGTGCCAACATCATTTCTGAAGGAGGCCACTTGGCTGGTGACCTCCCTGTGGAGATCTTCCCAGTCTTTCTCCAAACACCTGTTCTGCAGCTCTAATTCTTGGATGGCCATTCTGACATGTCCTTCTCTCTTGTCCTCCAGTCCTTCTCTCTTGTCCTCCAGAGTTTTCTCCAGGTCCTCCATTCTGGCCTGGTAAACACAGATCTGCTGCTGCTGCAGATGGTTGAGGTGCTTCTTCTCATTTCCCCCTCACATTCTGAAGAATGGAGACTTTCTGCTTCAGTTGGCTGGAGTGGCTTTTCTCCACAAAGTGGAACTTTGGTCCATCTCAGCCAGTTCATGCTGCAGACTCTAGAGGGGCTTCTTGAGTTCTTAAGAAGGTTCCAGGCCTCTTTGAGGAACATCTCAGAAGCTCAGGAGCTTCTCAGAGGTTCTAAGGCAGCCTTCTCAAGTTTGAGGAAGGCCACTTGGCTAGGAACCTCAGACATTTCTTTCTGGAGTTCTTCAGTGTGTTTCACCAAAGATTCTTTCTCTGGCTCTAACTGGTGGATCATTGTGTTGGCATGGTCCAAGCTTCCTTTGTTGTCCAGCAGAGTTTTCTGCAGGTCTTCTGTTGTGTTCTGAAGTTGATCCACTGTCTGCTTGAGACAACTGTGCTTCTCTTTCATCCGTTGTTTGTCTTTCATGGATTCCTGGATCTGAATGTCAACAGAATCTGGTTAATCTGGAGATCATGGAGGCCATCACTGCTCATTGAGAAAACAGCCCAAGGATATTCCCTAAAGGACCTTTTCTTCCTTGCTGCTGACCTGTTTGGAAAATGGAGAGACACAGTCACTTCTTCTCTCAGTTCAGGGGACATTATGCTAACTGCCTAAAGTCCACAGATGCCTTCAAGTGGCCAAGTTTGAGAAGCTCTGACTTAATCCATCACAACTGATCTCCCTTCAAACTATCTTGACTTCCCATTTGATTCTGGCTCCAATTCGACGCTCATCTGCTATCAAGACTCTCCAAAGGAGTCAGATTCTGCGATCAGTCAATTCGGCCCCCTCTGGCACTGCTAGGGGGTTTCCCAGGAGAGGGAACGGGGGGGACCATTCGGATTAGGAAAAAGCCCCCCCCTCCAAGTACTTACCAGCCCCATCCAAGGCAAGAAATCCTGGTGGGTCCCTTTGAGCCAATCCCTCTCTCTCAGCCACAGCCTACCTCACAAGCATGTTGTTCTGAGGATGATGGAGTCTTCAGTATGTTCACTCCCTTCAGCTATTTAGAGAAAGAATAACGGTGGATAAAACTCTGAGTAATTTAAAATAAAAGAATAAGTCAATCAGCAGGATGAGTCTGTTTGGGAAATAACTACATCTGGCCAATGGAATCCCTTTTTTATGTTAATCTTTCCAGGTCAGTTTCTACCTTTGGGGTCTCAATGCCTCTCCAATTGGGACATCCTGGAGCCAATTTTTCCCCCTAGATCACATTGTCATGTTTGGTTGAACCCCCACTTTTCTAATCTCTCCCCCTTAGTTCTGCCTTAAAGGGAGGGGTCTCTCCCTCCTGAGGAGCCCAGGCGAGGGAGACCCTGCGATGCCCCCAGTGCCATCCATCCAATCCAGCCACTTTCCAGGGATGTTGAGCAGAGCCTCCATTATGTGGTCCAGACTCCCCAAGGATGTTGGAGGTTGCCATGGCGAGTTCCAGCCAATGATCTCAGAAGGAGCCTCTGATGTCACAAGCCAAGCATTTGATTGGCCTGGACCTGAGATTTGAATAATAATCGCCAACTGGCTGCCTTTCCCGGGGGGCGGGGGAGTTATCCATTGATGAGCCAATCCTGAAGGAGCTTTGAGCCCCGAATTCAGTTCAGCCAGAGTGGCTCCCTCTGAAGGGGGAACCCTCCATTGCCTGGAGAGGTTGGGGAGCCCCAGATTCCGTCCCTTCTCTGGGGATGGAGTCCAGATTGAGAATCTTGTCCCTTGGATCTGGAATCCGGTATGAGAGAGCCAGAGAATCCAGGTTTCCCTGCACCTGCCCAGATGATGAAAGGGAAATATGCATAAAATATTAGATATTATTCCTCTTAAAAGGGCATTGTGGGAAGGGGCCTGAAGAAACAATGGATCTAATGATGTACAGTCCCTAACCAAGTATCCTACACATAGTCCTCAATTTATATCCATTCATTTAGCAACAGTTCCAAGTTCCACAGCCATTGAAAAAAGTGCTTTATGATGGGTCCTCATACTTTTGACTAGTGCAGCACATAGTCGCCACTTGGGTTCCTGGCAATCAACATGGATTTTTGACAAGGAAAATCGGTGGGCAACTATTCTTATTCTTAATCACAGGGTTTGTTTTAATCATCTTCATTAAATATGGAGAAACTCCCATTGTCAAAGCCAACAACCGGGACCTCTCCTACATCCTCCTGGTCTCCCTCCTGCTTTGCTTCTTGTCTCCTTCTCTCTTCATTGGTCAACCAAGGAAAGCCACCTGCCTTCTCCGACAAACGGTTTTCAGCATCATCTTCTCAGTTGCCGTTTCTTCTCTCTTGGCCAAAACCATCACGGTGGTGCTGGCTTTCCTGGCCACAAAACCAGGAAAGCGAGTGAAGAGATGGTTGGGGAAGAGCTTGGCCAACTCCATCATCCTGTCTTCTTCTGCAGTCCAAATTATCATCTGCTCCATCTGGCTGGGAGTTTCTCCCCGCTCCCTGACTCTGACCTCCACTCCCAGCCTGGAGAGATCATCCTTCAATGGAACGAAGGGGCTGTTGTCTTAGTTTGAGTCCCGCATCTCTCTAGAGGTGAAAACGGGGTGAGATAGACCTCAAATTAAATGAAAACAGCGGTTTTCAAAGTCTATGGGAAATTGCACTAGCAATAGTAGCCTGCCATCTTGTGGCCATTTTGCGTATGACAGACAGCAACCTGTAATTCCAAAAATTAATGTAAATAAAATAAGGATGCAAATCGGGCGAAATCCGACATGAGATCTTACTCTGAGTCCCCCATCTCTATTGAGATGAAAACGGGGTGAAATAGACCTCAAATGAAAACAGCGGTTTTCAAAGTCTATGGGAAACTGCTTTAGCAATAATAGTTACACATGGCTTAATGATACTATAATACCAGTCCTTAAACTGTGAGGCCCATTCAGGCATTAAATACTAAAAGGCAAAGGAGTAGAAATGCAAAAGGGTTTCCTACATCAGTTGTGTAAAATAGCCATGGTGGATTAATCACATGGATCCTCAGTGCTGATGCGGAGAATCGAGCCACCTTTGCTGTAACCACAGTCTGTTCGGTCTTAAGCAGCCACTGGAGCTGAGCAGTGTCGGAATGGCCAGGATGCCTATCAGTTATTGAGAGGATATGTTTCTTTCCAATATCTCCCTAGAAAGAGCATCGAAGGAGTCTGTGTCCAATTGTCTATCCAGGAGAGGAGGGGGGATTGGGGGAGAGAGGGAGGGAGGTGGGGTGGGGGACTTGCTACCTCGTGTGCCAGGTGAGTCTGGCCAGAGCCGGATCTGGGAGCCAGAACTGAGCAGCCAAATGGGCTGAGCAGTGAGGGGCCGAACAGCCCGCAGGGGAGGAGGGGAGAGGAGAGCAGCCAGAAGCTGAAGGGGAGCCCAGGGGTCCCTAGGAGAGGCCTCGGGGGAGCAGAGCGCCCCGAGGCAGCAAGGCTGAGGGAGCAGGGGGGGGGGGCAGAACAGAAGGACAGGGCTGGGTGGAGGGTCTCGGGGGCAGGCAGAAGCTCCTGCTGCTCCAGAGCCTCTCAGGGGTAAGCAAGAGAAGGAGGAGGCCATGCCTAACATCTACCTATACTTTCGCTCCCCTCCCCTCATGCATCCACCCCATACCACCCCATAGATGGCCTCTCCCACCAATCAGACAAGCCCATCCACACCACACCAGACCCGACTCCCACCCCATAAAGAAACATCCCATTCAACCCCTCTGGCTCTAAACCTATGGGGAGCCCCCCCCCCCCAAACATTCTTCATCAAGCATAGAGAACTTCACCAACCGCAACAGTCTAAGAGAGTTGGAAGGGACCTTGGAGGTCTTCTAGTCCAAGTTCTGCTCAAGCAGGCTAATAGTGGAGTCTTTAAGAGGGTTCTGACTTCAAGCTAAGAGAGATCTAATAAAATGGAATTCAAAGTAGAGAAAAGTAAACTCTTATACTTGGGTAAGAAAAGACAAAAGTACACATATACTCTGGATGAAACCAGGCTTAATAGCAGTAACTGTGAGAGGGATCCTGGTGTCTTAGTGGAGAACCAATTAAATATAAGCATTAACAGAGGGATACAATCAAGATCAAGGCAGGTACTAAAACCACTCTATAAAGCCTTTGTAAGACCACAGCTAGAGTACTGCATACAGTTTTGGTCACCACACTATAAAAAGATATTGAGGCTGTAGAAAAAGTGCAGAGAAGAGCAACCAGGATGATTAGTGGATTGGAGGCTAAAAGAGTTGAAGAACAGTTGCAGGAACTGGGCATGGCTAGTCTAGTGGAGAGAAGGACCAGGGGAGACAGTTTTCCAATATTTGAGGAAAGAAAGGAAGGGACAAGCTATTTTCCAAGGCACCTGAAGGCCGGACAAGGAACAATGGATGGAAACTGAACAAGGAGAGAGTCAACCTAGAACTGAGGAGAAATTTCCCGACAGTGAGACCAATCAACCAATGGAGCAGAAGTTGCCTTCAGAAGGTGTGGGAGCTTCATCCCTGGAAGCTTTCAAGAAGAGACTGGACTGTCATCTGTCAGAAATGGTGTAGGATCTCCTGCTTAGGTGGGGCTGTTGGACCAGATGATCTACAAGGTCCCTTCCAACTCTGTTAATCTTTTCCACTTTCTAGAGAGTCTGGGAAGGATTTCTCACCTGGATGTCCGAAACTGTGAATGGAGAAATGCTTAATTCCTTCTCTGAATTTCTTTTTAGGCACAAACAAAAAAATATGAAAAGAATGACAAGAGAGATAGAATCGGTATACAATTCCAAATAGCCACAAAATTCATAGAGTGGCTGACCAATTGCACCCAGTGAGTAGACCTTCATGGAGCTACATGGGGTGAAATATTCAGAGGGGACCTCAAGTTTCTGCCTTGGGCCCCCGACTCTTCCATATCTTCCCAAATGATCTATGTGAGGGCACAGAAAGGGAACTCATCAGGTTTGCAGATGGCACCAAGCTTGTGGGAATTACAAGAATATAAGCTCAATATCCAGAAGACACAAACATTGGATTCTACCTAACAAGATGCAGTTCACTGGTGAGAAAAGCCAGGATCTGCACTTAGGAGACCCCAATGCCCAGGTACAGAACAGGGGGTACCAGGCTCAGCAGTGGCACCTGTGGAAGGATCTCCTGGCAAAGCACTTGAGGATCAGCCAGAACTCTGCTGCAGATGACAAAATAGGCCTAGGCAGTCTTAGTCAGCAATAAAGGAGGGGAAGATTCAAGAGGGAGAGAAGGGCTGGTAGAGCTTTCTGTCTCTCTGGTCAGAGCATTCTTGGAATACTTTGTCCAATTCTGGTCACCCCAGAAAAGAAGAAGTTCTGGAGATTCTGGACAGTGTGAAGAGAGGAAGAATAAAGATGATTTAAGGTCTAGAGGCCAATTTTGATTAACAGTTGAGGGAGTTTGCTATGTCCAGCCGAGACAAGGTGGGAAGGATTGGGCAGCCATGATAGAATCTCCCGGCACTTTCAGGGGCTCCCACAGAGAAGAGGGGGGTGACTTCATCTCCAGAGCCCTGGAGGGAAGGAGAAGAGGAAATGGGTGGGAGTTTGTTAAAGAGAGACCCGATTTAGAAGTCAGGAGAGGTTTTCAGACAGTAGGAACAATTAAGCCATGGAATAAGTTGCCCCCCAAAGTAGTGAGTGCTCCATTTCTGGAAGTTTTCAAACTGAGCAAGAGAACCATTTGACTGGGTTAGTGTAAAGTTCCTGTCTTGAGCAGAGGGCTGGACTAGAAGACCTCCAAAGTCCCTTCCAGCCCTATAAATCTACCGCCTATGTTCTACCATCCCTAAGGCCACTTCACCACCCACCACCCACCGGCCACTGACCAGCTCCAGTTGGCCTTGGTGGCCCCTGGCTTCCCCCTCCTGTTGCTTCTCTCTGGCAGCTTCTGGAGCAGCAGGAGTTTCTGCCTGCCCCCGAGACCCTCAACCCAGCCCTGTCTTCCAGCTCTGCCACCAGCTCTGTCAACCTTGCGGCCTCCGGGGGTCTCTGCTGCCCCGAGGCATCTCCTGCAGACCCCTCAGTTCCCAGTTCGGCTTCTAGCTGTTCTCCCCTCTTCTCCTCTCCTGTGGGCTGCCCAGATCCCAGCTGCTCGGCTCGTTTGGCTTCTCGGTTTTGGCTCCCAGATCCGGCTCTGGCCAGACTCTCTGCCCTCCCCACAACAAAGCCCTCATCCTCCCCACTGCTGTCCCTTGGCCTCAAATGGCACTCCGAGGCTTCTAGCTGAGCCTGGGGATCCATTGCTACCAACCTTACCTCACCACTGCCATGGCCATCCCCCCCACCCCCCTTCTTGGCTCAAAGCCCTGGGATTCCTCAGTGCTCTCAGGCCCTGATGCTCGGTGGCTGGGAGGGTTTCAGCTCAGCTGACAGTCCTTCAGTGAGGGGGGGTTCAGCTGGTAAGGGTGGGGCTCTCCTGACTCCCCTGGCACACTGGGTGGCAAGTCAAGGGAAGGGAGGGGGAGGATCTCTTTTCTCTTTCGAATGAGTAAAAGGCAGCCATTCCTCCATTCCAGGTATGGGGAGAGAGAGTGTCAGCAAAGTTGTCCCATGTGCTGCTCACTCAGGAGTGTTAACATCATTTCTGAAGAAGGCCACTTGGCTGGTGACTTCCCTGTGGAGATCTTCCCTGTCTTTCTCCAAACACCTGTTCTCCAGCTTTAATTCTTGGATGGCCATTCTGACATGGGTCAGTCCTTCTCTCTTGTCCTCCAGAGTTTTCTGCAGGTCCTCCATTCTGGCCTGGTAAACACAGGTCTGCTGCTGCTGAAGATTGTTAAGGTGCTTCTTCTCATTTCCCCTCACATTCTGAACAATGGAGACTTTCTGCTTCAGTTGGCTGGAGTGGCTTTTCTCCACAAAGTGGAACTTTGGTCCATCTCAGCCAGTTCATGCTGCAGACTCTAGAGGGGCTTCTTGAGTTCTTAAGAAGGTTCCAGGCCTCTTTGAGGAACATCTCAGAAGCTCAGGAGCTTCTCAGAGGTTCTAAGGCAGCCTTCTCAAGTTTGAGGAAGGCCACTTGGCTAGGAACCTCAGACATTTCTTTCTGGAGTTCTTCAGTGTGTTTCACCAAAGATTCTTTCTCTGGCTCTAACTGGTGGATCATCGTGTTGGCATGGTCCAAGCTTCCTTTGTTGTCCAGCAGAGTTTTCTGCAGGTCTTCTGTTGTGTTCTGAAGTTGATCCACTGTCTGCTTGAGACAACTGTGCTTCTCTTTCATCCGTTGTTTGTCTTTCATGGATTCCTGGATCTGAATGTCAACAGAATCTGGTTAATCTGGAGATCATGGAGGCCATCACTGCTCATTGAGAAAACAGCCCAAGGATATTCTCTAAAGGACCTTTTCTTCCCTGCTGCTGACCTGTTTGGAAAATGGAGAGACACAGTCACATCATCTCTCAGATCACGGGACATTTTGTTAACTGCCTAAAGCCCACAGATGCCTTCAAGTGGCCAAGTTTGAGAAGCACTGACTTAATCCATAACAACTGATCTCCCTTCAAACTATCCTGACTTCCCATTTGATTCTGGCTCCAATTCGACGCTCATCTTCTATCAAGACTCTCCAAAGGAGTCAGAATCTACGATCAGTCAATTCGGCCCCCTCTGGCACTGCTAGGGGGTTTCCCAGGAGAGGGAACGGGGGGGACCATTCGGATTAGGAAAAAGCCCCCCCCCCTCCAAGTACTTACCAGCCCCATCCAAGGCAAGAAATCCTGGTGGGTCCCTTTGAGCCAGTCCCTCTCTCTCAGCCACAGCCTACCTCACAAGCATGTTGTTCTGAGGATGATGGAGTCTTCAGTATGTTCACTCCCTTCAGCTATTTAGAGAAAGAATAACGGTGGATAAAACTCTGAGTAATTTAAAATAAAAGAATAAGTCAATCAGCAGGATGAGTCTGTTTGGGAAATAACTACATCTGGCCAATGGAATCCCTTTTTTATGTTAATCTTTCCAGGTCAGTTTCTACCTTTGGGGTCTCAATGCCTCTCCAATTGGGACATCCTGGAGCCAATTTTTCCCCCTAGATCACATTGTCATGTTTGGTTGAACCCCCACTTTTCTAATCTCTCCCCCTTAGTTCTGCCTTAAAGGGAGGGGTCTCTCCCTCCTGAGGAGCCCAGGCGAGGGAGACCCTGCGATGCCCCCAGTGCCATCCATCCAATCTAGCCACTTTCCAGGGATGTTGAGCAGAGCCTCCATTATGTGGTCCAGACTCCCCAAGGATGTTGGAGGTTGCCATGGCGAGTTCCAGCCAATGATCACAGAAGGAGCCTCTGATGTCACAAGCCAAGCATTTGATTGGCCTGGACCTGAGATTTGAATAATAATCGCCAACTGGCTGCCTTTCCCTGGGGGGGAGGAGTTATCCATTGATGAGCCAATCCTGAAGGAGCTTTGAGCCCCGAATTCAGTTCAGCCAGAGTGGCTCCCTCTGAAGGGGGAACCCTCCATCGCCTGGAGAGGTTGGGGAGCCCCAGATTCCGTCCCTTCTCTGGGGATGGAGTCCAGATTGAGAATCTTGTCCCTTGGATCTGGAATCCGGTATGAGAGAGCCAGAGAATCCAGGTTTCCCTGCACCTGCCCAGATGATGAAAGGGAAATATGCATAAAATATTAGATATTATTCCTCTTAAAAGGGCATTGTGGGAAGGGGCCTGAAGAAACAATGGATCTAATGATGTACAGTCCCTAACCAAGTATCCTACACATAGTCCTCAATTTATATCCATTCATTTAGCAACAGTTCCAAGTTCCACAGCCATTGAAAAAAGTGCTTTATGATGGGTCCTCATACTTTTGACTAGTGCAGCACATAGTCGCCACTTGGGTTCCTGGCAATCAACATGGATTTTTGACAAGGAAAATCGGTGGGCAACTATTCTTATTCTTAATCACAGGGTTTGTTTTAATCATCTTCATTAAATATGGAGAAACTCCCATTGTCAAAGCCAACAACCCGGACCTCTCCTACATCCTCCTGGTCTCCCTCCTGCTTTGCTTCTTGTCTCCTTCTCTCTTCATTGGTCAACCAAGGAAAGTCACCTGCCTTCTCCGACAAACGGTTTTCAGCATCATCTTCTCAGTTGCCGTTTCTTCTCTCTTGGCTAAAACCATCACGGTGGTGCTGGCTTTCCTGGCCACAAAACCAGGAAAGCGAGTGAAGAGATGGTTGGGGAACAGCTTGGCCAACTCCATCATCCTGTCTTCTTCTGCAGTCCAAATTATCATCTGCTCCATCTGGCTGGGAGTTTCTCCCCCCTCCCTGACTCTGACCTCCACTCCCAGCCTGGAGAGATCATCCTTCAATGGAACGAAGGGGCTGTTGTCTTAGTTTGAGTCCCGCATCTCTCTAGAGGTGAAAACGGGGTGAGATAGACCTCAAATTAAATGAAAACAGCGGTTTTCAAAGTCTATGGGAAATTGCACTAGCAATAGTAGCCTGCCATCTCGTGGCCATTTTGCGTATGACAGACAGCAACCTGTAATTCCAAAAATTAATGTAAATAAAATAAGGATGCAAATCGGGCGAAATCCGACATGAGATCTTACTCTGAGTCCCCCATCTCTATTGAGATGAAAACGGGGTGAAATAGACCTCAAATGAAAACAGCGGTTTTCAAAGTCTATGGGAAACTGCTTTAGCAATAATAGCCTGCCACCTCGTGGCCATTTTGCGTATAGCAGGTGGGGACTAGAAATCGCAAAAGTTAATATAAATAAAAATATTCAGGGTGGGGATTGGGCGAAATCCGACGTAGGATCTTATTGTGAGTCCCACATCTCCCTAGAGGTGAAAACGCGATGAAATAGACCTCAAATTAAATGAAAACGTGAATGAGAATTTAGTCCTGTATAGCTGATGCTCTACTTCCCTCCTCTACATCTAGGAGACAAATGTGTCTGTCCCAGTTCTTGTCAAGATAGTTAAAGTCCCCCATTACTATTAGAGTGTGCTTTCTGCTGCATATCTTAGTCAACCGATTAGCAAAATGTTCATTTATATCCTGTCAACCATCCCACTAGCAAGTAGCATATGTGACCGGGGGGGGGGGGGGGGGGGGGGAGAGAATCTCCTGGGACATAATTTTACCAAAAGTATAACTTTACTTAGATTCATATAGGCACAGACCAGTGGTGGATTCCTACTGGTTCAGACTGGTTCGATCGAAGAGGTAGTGGTTTGGCAATCTGGGTCACTGGAACCAGCAGCGACTCAGGCCTGCCACGCCCTCAAAGTGGTTCTCCCGGTGGTGCCATAGGCTCCGCCATCTTGTTTTTCACTTTTGCACATGCACAGAAGCATTTTTCTTGCATTGTGCATGCCTGTGCAGCATGCATAAAGCGCACGCGTAAGAGGCGTGCATGAGGCGTGCACGAGCGATCTGGCAGTAGAGCCTGCGGGAACCCACTGTAGGAAGTTATCACCCAGCCCTCTCCCAGAAAAATGAAATATCCTAGGAAATATTGAAAGGGCAGAATATTTCTCTGGATGTGAAAAGAAAGAAACATGTTTTAAAAGACAGAATAGCTGCCTGCAGCTTCCTGCCCATCCCCCTTTGTCAATGGGCCGTTAAGAAGGCCAAGCTAGTCCCTTTACATAATAAAGACCTCTCCACTGCAGCCCCAGGGTGGATGGGAGTAAAGGCATGATAATATTGGTCCTTTACTCAACTGACCACATGGCATCTGAGAACTCAACCAAACTTGAGACTCTAAACACAGCCTAGAGAGTTGCCCCTGAATGGCTCCATGGGAGTCTGACAACCAATCAGAATACATTTCTTACACCGGAACAGGAAACAGAAAGGTGGGACTGAACAGGTTATAAAAAGCCTAGCAAGCCCCTCCCTTGGCTCTTCTCTTCTTCTCCACCAACATTGAAGCATGTGATCACCTTTTCTGTTCAGGGCTCAAGCCATGTGGTCCTATCCACCAATAAACCATCTTTCCAAGCAGCCTCCATGTCTCCAGTGTCTTTTTCCCCACTTGGAGCCGAACCCAGAAGGACATTTCTTTCATCACCACCCCTGGGACAGATGAAGTGAAGCCAATTCTAAAGGTTGCCACAGGCAGCTGCGTAGGTGAAGTTCTCCTTTTCCCGCTGTCCGTTGTTTGCCAATCCAACACAATCTTTGTGTTTTGGGAAACAGCCTGTGCCGTTTAAAGAGGACCCGTAACATAACCTTGAAGTGAATGAACTTCTACAGGGTGCGGCTGGCTCTCTTGAGTCCTTCCCCCCTGGGCTTCCACCCCCTCCCTTCCGATTCTGTTGTCAAGCTGAGAGGAAAATTGCAGGCAGGGATAGAACCCAAATCAGCGTTGATGTTTCCTCTGTTTGGATAGGGGGGTCTGTAGAATATGGCAATGCCATTCCTTTCCCCTTGTCTATTAGCCCAAAGGGATTCAAGGAAGCCTTCGTCCCTTTTCCCCTGCATTTCTTATGAAGTGTAGCTACTTCTTATACAAAACGCAAATCTGCCACCTCTTTGATTGGATACGTTTCTTTTGAATAATTTAAACCCTCCAGCTAGATATTGCATGTTCTACATCTGTACAGGACACGGTGGCTCAGTGGCTAAGATGCTGAGCTTGTCGATCAGAAAGTTCGGCGTTTCGGCGGTTCAAATCCCTAGCGCCACATAGCAGAGTGAGCTCCCGTGACTTGTCCCAGCTTCTGCCCACCTAGCAGTTTGAAAGAACCTTTACTGGACTTCTGTGGTTTAAGGCTGATGACATTTTCCTGTCTTTGTACACGACTTACAAGCAGGCTTTTATCTCTCCCTTCTGCCACGTCTGACTTTTATATTTTAATTCCCATTTTATCCTGTATTATATCTGTGCATACATTCCATCCTCTGATCCTTCAGTGGCACACAGAGCCCTCTCTGCGCTCACGCCAGCCCCAGCCCAGCTCCCCTGCGCATGTACATGCGCGCCCGCCTCCCGCCATCCAGCTGATTTTGGGGCCTCTGTGATGGGCCAGGGCGCACGCGGGGGATGCGTGAACATGGGGGGAGGCGCTCGCATTGCGCAGCAAACTCTGGTGGATGGAAGTGAGTGTGACAGACCTGGCCCTGCAGTGCTTCCTCTCTCAGTTGGAGGCTTCCTTCAGCCTTCAAACAGTTGCAGATTGGGATTTATTTGGCTTCCAGGTTGGTGCAGGAGGCTTTCCAGGGCCAAAATGGGGTGTGGAAGCACAGGTTTTTTTTTTGTCTGTTTTGGCCCTGGAAAGCCGCCTGCACCAACCTCGACCCCCCCCCTGCAACTGTTTGAACTGAGCGAGGAAGCACTGGGGGGGGGGGGTCCAGGCCACTCACACTCGCTTCCAGCCTGCCAGAGTTCACTGCCCCAGGGCAGGAAGGACGAAGAAGAGGAGGAGGAGAATGGCGAGGCTTTGCACAAGCCGGCAGGGGGGAGCGGTTAAGGGGGGGCTGGCTGGCTGGTTGGGGAGGGGGCAGTCATGGTGCTTAGGTGGCTACCACTGCCAGCAGCTTGCATGCCCCGACTGAAGCTGGAATTTGTAGTGCCGGGGGAGAAATGAGAGTCCCTGCTCAGGGCTGAAATTCCCCAGGTTCTGACAGGAAATTTTGAGTTGTTCGGAGAATGGGCAGCTTCCACCTCTGGCTGGCCCCAGAATGGGGTGGGAATTGAGATTGTGCAGCATGGAGGCAATGAAGGATTGGACCATGGGATAGACTTGTGGGTGTTGGGGGCTGATGGCCAAATATGGCCTTTTCAGGCTCCTGCCTCGGTGTGCCTGTTTTCCAATGAGACAAACCGAGACAGGAAGATCATTTTATTACAATTTATCAGAATATTCAGATAAAAGGGATTCCTCATTCAAAGAGGGGACCCCGATCTTCAGCTTACATCCCCTTTTATAGTTAACAGAACAAAGAAACCTGAAAGAGAAAAGTTGATTGGACGGGATAATAGCATACATATTTATTAAAATGAGGTTGAAGGGGAATAAATTCTAAGGAGAAAGGTTGTTTAGGGTTCACAAGAGACAAGCCAGACCCCAATTTGTACTAACAAACTTTTCTTATCTGGAGCTAGTCTCCAGCTGGTTTATCAGTTTAGGAATGTTAAAAGCTAATAAATCTTGAACATCACTTTAAAAGAAAGAATATAAATCAGATTAAAATGCAAACTAACTATATTAGTTAAGAAATAGCAAAAGCCATGTTATTTTCCCCTCAGGGCAAACTCTTGGACTTTCAGCTAGGTGGGAAAACCTGGAAGCTTTCAGATTTGGGTTTTCCCAGATGTGCCAACGTGGCTATTTTAATAAAGTGGAATTTCGAGGAACTTCTTGCCTCAGATTTTTATTTTATTTGGGATGCTACTTGGAACTCTGAGAATCCCACTTTATCAGGGTACCCTCATAAACAGCTTTTAAATAATCTTCCAACTCGATCGCTTATTGGGAAGGTGAACCAAGGCAGATTTGACTATCAGGCACAAGGAGTTTTGAAATCACCTCCAGTTTAGGATTAGTACAGGGCCGTGATGGTGAACCTATGGCACGCTTGCCCTAAGTGGCACCCATAGCCATGTTGCCGGCATGTGTGGCCTTGCCTTTCCGTCTTCCAAGTGTCTGGCGCACTGTACTTCATGCACCTGGCATTGGTGAAAACCAGCATGCGCATGCACACCGGCGATCTGATCGTCATGTGCCCCAGAACCCGGAAGTTCGGCTTTTCTGGAGCGTGGCCACATTAATCGTGCCCACATGAAATGTGCAGGTGTATGACATTTCCGCACCTTTTTGGCACTTGGTGCAGAAAAGGTTTGCCATCCCTGGCTCAGAGACTTCTAAGAACCAACCAGGATAGCTTCCAAACCATGATTAGGGTCTTAGGGTTATATGTGAGTCCAACTAATTGTGGCATGTTTCACATCTGGTGGCCATAAAAACCCATGGTTTCTGCCTTATGCAAGCCGGCCAAAGGCTGATGGTCTCTTCAGGTGTGTTTCTTGTTTTCCAAAATGGAGGTCACATGTGGAGAGTTGTTGGTCTGCATCCCTGTTTTATAAACTTTAAGATGAATGGACTTCCACCCCCAGAATTCCCCACCCAACAACGCATCTCCCAGGATTCACTGGCTATCAAGCTTTCCAGGGAATTCTGGGAATTAAAGTCAGTTCATCTTCAAGTTCTCAGTCTGAAAAATGCTGGTCTGTAGTCTCCCCTTGTGTCAGGAGTTAAACTCTGCACCAAGACTTGGCTAATCCATACATTTCTGAATAAGCAGGAGACAATTTTGCAGATGACTCCTGGGTTGTTTGGCTAATCCCTGATTAGGCTTCCTCCTTTGTTTTATATTTCTGGTTTTTATCTTTCTCTCCCCACTTGGAAGACCCAGCCCTGCATGGCTTCTCCCCCACAGGAGCCTCTCCTGGAAAGACACAAAGCAAACCTGGAGAAACCCCAGGGGCTGCGTCCGCCCCGCCAAAAAATCAGCCCTAGGACCCATAAATCAGGATAGTGTCTCCCAAGGAATCAGGGATGGGGTGAGGTGCCCGAGATCCCCACCTCCTTCCTGGCCATCTTGGGCCTTTTCTATGGGTCTGGGGCTTTGCTTTCCCAAATGTCATGCATGAAAACAGGTGGCAGTGGAACATGGGACTTGGGCTCCCTCCTTCCCAGGACTCAGAACATGGAACTTGGAGGGGGCTTTCCATCTGCAACATGAGGCTCCTGAGATCCCCTTTCTCTTCACCCCTTCATTCCTCCCTTGCTGTGAGGGGCAGCCTTGATTTCTCCATCTCTTTCCACTTGGTTTCTTCTGACTTCCCCCTCTCTGTGTGTTTATTTGTGGGTGTTTTTTCAACTAGGCAAAGTTCTGATAACTACTTTTCCATTAAAGTTGATTTGATTCTTGTAGTCTGGCCACACTGTTGCATCAGCCCTTTTGTAGGGGTGCCCTTGAGCATTGACTTTCAAAATAAAGCAAATGTTGGCATGAAATCAACAGGCAGCTACTTCAGATCCGTGACATTCTGGGGCATTAACTGTCTCCTGGGATTTTCTCTCTAACCACGATGGCAACAAATGTCACATTTCTAGTTAGCTTCATCCACATGTGCCGTGTATTCCCTCTGGGCTCAGTTTCAAGCATGGAGACCCCAAACCTCTCAATTCTAGATGACCAGTTTAATTCGATATCTGCTCCTGTTATTATGGGGATTATTTCCCTTTAATTTCCCTCCATTTCCCAAGAATGTTTGAATTCAGGAACGAGTTGAATTATCCAGGGATCTCTCCTCCTGAGAGGGAGAATTATGCTAAAAGTTTCAGCTCTGCTATTTGGCCGAATCTTCCAGGGGAGACTTTGGGCAGAGAAATATGGAGTTTGGGGACAGGCAAGGTCTGTGCTCTTGAATGTACGTCTCTCTCTTTTCCAGATGAAGCTGAGTGTTTCTCTGTGTTTGAATCAGGAAAGACACTGGATCATATTCCACCTTGTGAGACTCCTTTGAATTCTTCTCATTCTTCTTTAGAAACAGGAAGGGGATTGATTGATTCGCCCCATGAATGATGGACCTCCTGCTTCTGCTTCTGATGCTGCTTTTGTTCCATCCAGTCTCTGGGAAGCTGGGAATGAAATGCCCGCAGAGTTTGGAGCACCAGGATGGAAAACGACCACAGAGCTTTTACAGCCCAGGAGACCATCTCATTGGTATAATCATCACTGGAAGGGAAATATTGCATACAAACTTTCTTTTCAACGTGGCTCCTTCTCTTCAGTTTGTTTTTCATGATCTGTAAGTCATTCAGGGTGATAGAGTTGCAGTCCCTCCATTCTAACACTCTCCTTCTTTTCTCTTTTTATTTTTCATTTATTCCTATATTGGGGATTGTGTCTAATTTCCTCAATGATTTTGATTTCCTTGGTTTCTCTCTCTTGTCTGATTTTGTGAAAGAAACTCAAATCGAAAAATAGGCCTGAAAAAAAAGCTGAAAGGGCTGCAGATTATTTTCCTCTCTCAGTTCAATCCTTAATTTATCACTTGAATAATGAATTTTATTTAAAGTAGTGGTGGAACCAGTTGTAGTTGTCGTACCTCAGCCCATTTCCATATGTGCATAACTGATCATTGCTTTTGGATCAATGTTGGCTTAAGGTTCAGTAGGCTTTTGGAGGCTTATATATTTTTAAAAAGTATTTGTTGCTGCCCATTATAATAACATTTTTTTTTTACAATAGGGATGTTTATGGTTTTAAAGATGCCTTAGCATTCATTTTCAACATTCAAACGGTCAACAAGAATTCCCAGCTCCAGCACAATCTCACACTGGGCTACAACATCCATGACAACTATTGGAGCACTTTCCGCACTTCTGATGCCTTGCTGGACATTCTCTCCACTGGAGAAGCCAATGTCCCCAACTACGGCTGTGGAAGGAAGGAGAACCTTCTGGCTCTTCTTGATGTAGCTAGAAGGGAGATCTCCATCCAGGTATCAACATTAGGAGGCACCTACAAAATCCCACAGGTTTGTGTGTGTTTTTCTCCATCTGGTAAAGTGAGGGGTGGGTGGTGGTGGGTGAGCAATAGATGCAATCATGTCTTCTCCATGGAATCCAAGAGCTGCTTTTCTCCATATTAGCAAAATTATCAATATTTTACCCCATTACGTTCATGTTGAGATTAATCATAAAAGGCCTGAAATGCAAGCAATTTATTCTCCGGAGAAGACATTCTACCAACTATTTGATTGATCAAAAATATCCCTGGTTGTTGGGGTCTCTATTGGCATCTTCATTTTCACATATAAAAAAGTTCTACAATATCTAGTCCGATTGAAGTTGGCAATAGTAGCATTTTATCTGTTTAAAAAGTGGAATAAAAAGAAGTCTAGCAATTATAGACCAAATTGACTAGGAGATGTTGTGGCTAAACTTTATGCCATGATCCTCTTAGTTAAACTTGAGAAAAATGTATTCCTTACAGAAGAACCAGAAGGTTTTAGGTAGTGAAGAGCTATATAGATTTTATAATAAATATTGCATGTTAATAATCTAATATTGCTGACAATTTGTCTTAAAATCTCTTATCTATATCAGCAAACTAAAACAGAGTTTGTTGGCTGTCTAGATGTTAGTGCATTTGTCATAATTAACAGAGAAATATTATGTAGGAAATTGCCCTCAAAATGGAACTCAGCTTGTTGGCTCTGATCCAAGCTCTTTCTCCAGTTCCTTGTTTAAGAGGGAGGTTTTGATACTTACCAAGGAGGAAGGGAAGGATGCATATTTGAACCCTTGTTAATCAGTCTAGATATTGACAACCTACTTCAGCGAATGAAGGATCCAAAAACAGATGATGAATAAATGTTATTTCATTCTTTGACAAAAATTACTATATTAATGGGCCAGCGAAATGCAGTGCACATAGTATACAGTACTTGGATTTTAGAAAGGCTTTGACAAAGTAAATGACCATCTACTTGTTCAAAAGCTAAAAATATGTGGGATAGACATCATCACCTCCAGATGGACTCAGCCTGTGGTCCTCCATGGAACTATGTCTACATGGAGGGAAACAAGCAGTGGGGGACCCCAAGATTCTATTTTAGGCCCAGTACTCTTCAACATCTTCATCAACGATTTGGATGAGGGATAAATGGGAAACTCAACAAATTTACAGAAGACAGTAACTGGCAGGAATAGCCAACACCCCAGAAGATAGGCTCAAGGTCCAGGTGGATCTAGATGGACTTGAACCCTGGGCCTATCTAGCAAAAGGAAATCCAATGTAGAGAAAAGTAAAGTCTTACACTGAGGCTAGAAAAACCAAATGTACAGGTACAGATTAGGTGAAACCTGGCTCAATAGCAGGAACTTTGAAAGGGATCTTGGAATCTTAGTGGACAATCTCTCAAATGTGAGCCAACAATGTGTGGCAGCAGCCAAAAAAAGCCATTGCAATCCTAGGCTGCATCAACAGAAGGAGAGAATCCAAATCACGTGAAGTATTGGTACCGCTTTATAATGTCATGGAAAAACCACCCTTGGAATAGTGCATGGATGGAGAACCTTTTCAGCACCAAGTGCTCTTGTCAGGGACGCAATCTGGAAGAGGAGTTGCACAGTGTACATGCCAATGCATACATGTGCACCAGGCAGCTCCTCCAGCTCTTCCACTTCCTGGCACTACTGTACACACAGAGGCCAGCTGATTGTTGCACACACATGTGCAACAGAAACCCGGAAGAGCAACGGGCAAGGCTGCGCGTGCCAGGTGACATGGCTCTGCGTTCCACTCAGCCCGAGCTAAGAAGCTGAGGCAGAGGGAGCCATTTTCCCCTCCTGGGGCCTCTGTGCATCCCGTTTTTGGCTTCCCCAGTCCCCAGAAACACCCTGCCGGCCAAAAACTTTGGTCTTGCTTTACAGCGAAGGGAAGGCCTGCGCTCAGCTAGTGGGTGGGGGCTGGAGGGTGGGCGGGGTGATTCGGGCGGGGCAGCCTCATGGTCCCATGTGGGTCGGATTAATGGCTTCAGTGGGATTTATCCGGCCTGCGGGCCGTAGTTTGAGGACCCCTGGAATAGTGTCTCCTTCTTGAGCAGAGGGTTGGACTAGAAGACCTCAAAGTTCCCTTCCAACCGTTTTATTTTGTTATAACTTCTGTTATAGGTACATATGTTTAGCATGCTAAATACCTATTGGAACATGCTGATTTACACTGTGATATTATCATACTTACACATTGGATTATATACCCTGTGAGGAAGACTTGGGTTCTTTTCTCATAATAATTATCTGATACTTAATAAATCAAGCTCAAAAGTTATGGTCTTTGGGAAATGACATCCTAGCCATAGATGGTCAGCCAATAGAGCAAGTAAGACCTTTCCTTACCTGGGGTAGTTTTCTCTGAGACTGAATCTTGGCTCCCTCATCATCAAAGGAGCTCAGTTAGATCAAAGACAGGAGTGAAAGTGGTGCTTAAAAGAAAACCTCATAGCTCTCCAGCTTCCTCAGCCCCAATTATTAAAGTATGTGAGGCCAAGGTTTCCCCCATGTTCTTACATCAATCTGATGTTTGGGGCTTCAGAGAGAAACCACCAGCAGAACCAACCGAATCCCAGCCGCTGAGGAGTATCTTGGGGTGGACAAAAGGACTCCAGCTGCTGCCCCTCAGAGCTGATTTGGGAATTTTCACAATTTCTGCTTTGCCTAAAATCAGAAAATATGGCTATTGGCATAAAATTTAATCTATGGAAACTGACAGACTCAGAAAATTGTGGCTGTTAGAACAGAGAAAACTTCAATTAAAGACCAATCTTGGATTGTACAACTGACAAAGAATCCACAAAGAATCTGGGCCATAGAAGCATTAAAATATGCAGGAACCCTCAAAATTATAGTAGGCCGTTTATTGGAATAGAATACTTCAGTTGGCATTTGCACATGTTAATCTAATTGAAATAAATTGTAGGGGTGAGATACAGTAATATGATTTAGATTGTTTATAGTTTTTTAATTTGTTTATTATTTTCCGCTTTTATTATACAATCTTGCTAATATTCTGTCTTTAATATTTTAAACAATGTCTAATTCACAAATGATTCTAATGCTTTCCTGAGAACAAGATTGGATTTATTAAAATCTAATATTGTGGACTTGATGTGACCCAAATATAACACAGCATTCTTCATTGTGCAAAGATTTTGAATGCAGCTCAGTATCTGATAAGTCCAGTGAAACTCTGAAGATGAGGCTACGGATTATCAGCTTTTATTTCTGCAGAAAGCAAAAGACTGGACGACCTTTTGGTCTCCCTCCTTAACAGATCAGGCAGAGAGAGAAAAACAGGCGCACACCAAAAACTTTTCCAAATATCTTACAGCTCACACAGCTTGCACAGAACGTCATTGCTATAGAAACATAAATTGATATCATGTGAATTTCATGAGTTTTCTCAGTGCTCTGAAAACAATGGACTTTAGAAGGGAAAAGAAATACATTTTCTGGCGTATAACTCAGAGCTTTGTTAGGAAATGCAGAACTTACATTTTAAGTTACAAACAAGGCTTCTTGCAGAATCCACATTTTACTTTTCACAAGACGTTACTTTGCTAGGCTAAGGTTGGCAATTCGCCTAGAACCAGGATGGCGAACCTATGGCACACGTGCAACAGGTGGCACGTGGAGCCATTTGTCAGGGCACGCAAAGTGTTGCCCTGTTACCTGGCAGGCACGCATGCCATTTCAGTTCAGCCTTTTTAAAAGCCATTTTTCGCCCTCCCTAGGCTCCAGAGGCTTTATAGGAGCCTGAGGAGGGCGTAAACAGACCCCCCCCCCGAGTCCCTGAAGCCACCAGAGTCCAAAAAAAAGGGCCCTAAGGGCAAACTGGATGCTTGGGAACAGACTTCCGGTTCGCTCGTAGGGCAGGTTTAAGCCCTCCGGAGCCTTCAGGGACATTCAGGGGGCTTCCCTGAAGCCTTGGGAGGACTAAAAATGACCCTACGAGGAAACCGGAAGTGACTTATGGTTTTCTCGTAGGGTCGTTTTTCGTCCACCGGAGCCGTCAGGGAAGCCTCCTGAGTGCTCCTGAAGGCTCCGAAGGGCTTAAACTGGCCCTATGAGCAAACCGGATGTCACTTCCATTTGCTCATAGGGTCGTTTTTAGTCCTCCTGAGGCTTCAGAGAAGCTCCTGAAGCCTCCAGAGGGCCTCCGGGGAGGTGGGGGAGGCTGCTTTCACCCTCCCCAAGCTCCTATAAAACCTCTGGCGCCTGGGGAGGGTGAAAAAAGCATGCAAAAAAGGGGGGTCATAGCTGTTATGCACACATGCACGTTGGCGGGGAGGTGTCACACATTGCATTATGGGTGAAGCATGCCCGCGCACGACCCCCCCCGTGCTCCCCCGCTTATGGCACGTGAGCCAAAAAAGGTTTGCCATCGCTGGCCTAGATGTTTTATCCATGCAAGTTTGAGAGCAACACATGCAGCGCTCAGGTCATCTGTTAGTCCAGGGGTGTCAAACTCAATTTCATTGAGGGCCCCATTGTGGTTGATTTTGGAGGCCATGGTGGGCGTGCTCTCACTGCTGCTGTGCTCACTCTCCTTGGTTGCCAATGGTGTGTGCAGGAGGGCAAAGTATGTGGGTCAGAGGGAGGCCCACTCTCTCTCCTTATGAGACCTAGCTTTGTAACCAAAGCATCCTCAATGATAGGATGGGAGACCAACAGGAGAGGTCAGGAGGAGGGGACAAGGGGATGGTAAAAGGCAGCAGGGCTGCTGGAAATCAAGTGCTAAGGCAAGATTAACCTCACACTTTCACTCTCTCATTATAATCTCCTTCCTTCCCTTCTGTTAGCTGCCCTCTTCATTCTTCCTTCCCCCCTTTCCCTCTTTTTGCTTCCTTGCTCTCTTCCCCTTTCCTTATTTTTCTTGGTCTTTCCTGTCCCGACTGGGATGCTCCAATGCAAAAGGGGAAACATTCCTTGCCTTGTGATCAAATGGCACTTTTGGTAGTAGTTTGTGGCCACTGAAAAGACTGAGAACAAACCAGGCTCAGTTTATTCCACGCTTGCATTTCATGAGAGAAAGTGTGCTTCAGCCAGGGCACCCAAACTGCTGCCAATGGTGTGGGCGACAGCTGAGCAGGGAGGCAGGTTGTGTTTGTACTTTCATCCCCATTCAAGCAGGGCCCCTCATTTCCTCCCTGGCACAGTTGGGGCATGCAGGCTGCTGCCACCTAAGCACCATGATTGCCCCCTCCCCAGCTAGCCAGCCCAAGCGGCAGTGGGCTCCACAGGACAGGCTCTCATTTCTGCACTGGGGCAGAAAACTCTGGTGGGCTGGAAGTGAGTGTGGATGGCCTCCCCCCCCCCCCCAGTGCTTCCTGGCTCAGTTGGAGGCTTCCTTCAGCCTTCAAACAGTTGCAGGGTTTTTTCTTTGCTCCCAGGTTGGTGCGAGAGGCTTTCCAGGGCCAAAATGGGGGGGGGGGGGGAAACCCTGCGCTTTCTGCACCCCATTTTGGCCCTGAAAAGCCTCCTGTACCAACCTCAAAGCAAAAAATAAAAAATAAAACCCTTGCAACTGTTTGAAGGCTGAAGGAAGCCTCCTACTGAGCGAGAAAGCACTGGAGGCCCAGACCTTTCATTCCAGCCCACCGGAGTTTCCTGCGCAATGTGAGTACACACACACACAGACACACACACACACAGACACACACACACACACACACACACACTGCATACTCACGTGTCCCCCGCCCTGGCCCCCCACAAAGGCCCAAAAACCAGCTGGCCGGCAGGAGGTGCGCCTGCATGTGGATGCTAGTGGAGCTGGGCTGGGGTGGCTGGTGTGCTGGGAGAGGAGGCTCTGCATGTCACAGGTTCCCCATCACGGCTCTAATCCTTTCAATTCCTTTTCCAGATCAATCATGTAAGAACTTCAGAGGCTCTGAGTGATAAAAGCAAATTCCCCTTTTTCCACCAGATGTTCCCCAAAGAAGGAATCCAGTACCCAGCAATTGTCCAGCTGCTCCTCCATTTCAGATGGACCCTGATTGGCCTCTTTGCTTCAGACACAGAAAAGGGAGAGAATTTCATGAGGACTTTTCCTCCTGTGCTTGTCAGGAATGGAATTTGTGTGGTTGTATCACAACTGTTCTCAACAACTGGATATACAGCAGCCCTCAGGGATTCCCTCTCTAAGTGGAGACAAGTCAACGTCTTTGTTCACTTTATGGAATTTGATTCCATTTGGGACAGAATTCTTCCTTTCCATTTAACTTTTATGCGTCTGCCAGGACCCATTGAGGGGAAAGTCTGGATCCTCACAACCTTTAAAGGGTACACAATAAACAAGCTCAGACTTCTCAAATACATCCATAGTATTTGGTGGTTTGGTTATCTGGTAAAAGAAAGGCCAAATGATTCTGCCTTTGAACCCTTTTTATTTGTGGAAGTAAAGTTTCAAGATCATTATTTTCATTGTTCTCTTTCAAAGAACGTCTTTTCTGTCAAAGGCCGCAGAAGATGCACCCAGAAAGCCCCACTGGAGACCCAGAGGAAAAGGGGCAGAAAAGGGATCCAAAATGAATACAAACTTTACAGTCTCACGAAGACTCTGGCCCAGGCCCTGAATGCTGCATATTCCTCCAGATCGAGGAGGGGAAGGAAGGAGGGAGAAAAGATGTTGGGGTCTCCAAGGCTGCAGCCATGGCAGGTAAGGGGATCCCGATATGGATCCATTAATCTTAGATCCTTTGGAGGAGGAATCCAGAGGAGAAGGAGGGGAACCATCTCAACAGATCTGGCCAATTTAATTACTCAGGGAATTAATGGTTCCAAAGAGTAGAGACCATGGCACTTTTATATTTAGCACTGCTAATTGGAAAATGTTCTATTCCTTTTTAAAATAAATCCCCTTATTTGTGGGTTTGTGATTAGCCTGGTGGAATTCCCCCTTCCTTCTGTCCCCATTGCAGGTGGGTCTGTGTGCAGCTGGACAGGCAGCTAAGCCCCCCTATTCTCCTCCAATGAAAGGGAGCCTGGCGTGGATCTGGATGCTTTATTGGGAGAAGAGGGCAGGTGAAACTGAGGAGATGCAAAGAGTGGAAATCAAATAGAAAGACGAGATGGGCAGCATTAACTAACAGCCAGCAAAGGAGCATCTGGAACCTCTCCAGTGATGCTCCGTGTGAGGGACGGAGGCCGTCTCCGGATGACCAGGGGTCTCGGTCACAACGGCTGCTTCCGTCTTCTCCAAAGGCCGACAGAAAATGGAGTCTGGCTTCAGACCTTAGAGTTAGGCTTATCTGCCCCCAGCCACTAGGTGGCACTAGAGCAACAACAGCACAACAGTTACTGAATATTTCAGAATATAAGACACACCTTTTTCCCTCAAAAAAGAGGCTGAAAATCTGGGTGCACCTTATACATCCAATACAGCTTTTTGGCCTCCCGAAGCCCCGCCCCTTCACCCATGCAAACCCTTATGGAGGCTTTCAGAGAGCTCCTGGGGGCTGGGGAGGGCAGTAATGAGCAAAAAATGGACCATTTTTACCCCCACCCCTACCCCCCAGCAGCACTCTATAAGCCTCCATAAGGCTATGCATGCAATTTTTTTGCACAAAATGGGCTTGTTTTTGAGAAAAATGGGCCATTATGTGCTCATTTTTGCCCTCCCCCTAGGAACACTCTGCAAATCCCACCAAGGCCATTGATGACTTTTTAAAAGGGGGGGGGGGCGTTTTCACAAAAACAGCCTGTTTTGGGAAGGTTTGCAGAGTGTAAAAACTTTTTCCCCCCTCTTGGAAAGCTCTTTAACTGGTTGATGAGAATTACATTAGTCAAGTGCTGTGCCAACAGAAACAAAGTCTTAGGTGCTGCAGATTGTCAGCGATTTCCTTCTCCAGCACATGGATAAATACACCTGGAAACATCTACCTATCTACCTACTCTCTCTTTCTCCCTCTCTCCCTACTGTATTCCTCTCTCTATCTCTTTTTATTTCTCTCTCTCTATCCCTCTACCTACCTACCTACCTACTTTTTTTAAAAAATTGCGTCTTCAAAAGCTTGGTGCGTGTTATACTCTGATGCATTTTATACTCAGAAAACTACAGTACTTGTTGTGGCATGACAACCTTTATAAATTTGGAGCAAACCCTGAGACCATCTAGGCCAACCCCTCCTCTCTGCAGGAATCCCAGTTCAAGCTTCTCTGACTGATGGCTGCTCAGTCTTTGCTCTCAGATGATCCATGAAGAGGAGACTGAACTTCTCTGCTTTACTGGCTCAGCTCTAAAGCAGCTCATCCTTTTATCATATTTTTTCTCTCATTCAGTTAAAATCTCCTCTCTTGTAACTGAATTCACATTTTCCATGTCTGACACTCTGGAGTAAGCGTGAGCGGATCTTACCCTCATGTGTAACAGGAGTCAGTTATTGGAAGAGGGTTCTATCCAGTGGTGGGATTCAAATCTTTTTTCTACTGGTTCTGTGGGCATGTGACTGGGTGGTTATGGCTTGGTGGTCTTCTGACTGGCTGGGTGTGGCTTGGTGGTCATGTGACTGGGTGGGCATGGCTTGGTGGTCATGTGATTGGGTAGACGTGGCCAACTTGACATCACTCACGTCAAGAGGTACCTTGCCTGGCCTCTCCTTGCGTCAACAAGATACAATTTCCCTGTGTATTTATTTACTACTAATGAACATTCAAAATAGACAATTTAATCCTACGTATATATTCCATATGTGTACATTACAACATATAGTGTGTGTATAGGCACACAAAAAGATACATTATCTACTTTATACACTTTATGTGTATGTACACAAACACACACACACACACACACACACACAAACAGCTCTTCTAGAACTATACACATTCAACCTCACTTATTGCGTTTGGAAAATCACAACCAGAGTCCACTTTCTGCCACACATTTAACTATCACTTCTGCACATTAGAACATTACACAGGCCTTCAGATGTTCTTCCCTAGCCTGCACATGACTGTCAGAGCCAGGAGATGTCATGGATTGAGTAAAATGTGGCAAAGCTCACTTAACAACGCTCTTGCTTAGCAACCAAAATATTGGGCTCAATTGTCACAAGTCAAGGACTGTCTCTGCCTTCCTCTGCATGGCAGCCTTGTCCGAGTAAACTCCTTCCCTTTTCTGGCAATTTTCCTCTGTGTCAGAGGCACCAAAATAATCCAGAGGCTATAAAGTCTCCAGCTGAAGCAGAGGGTTGGACTAGATGGCATCCAAGGTCCCTTCTGACCCTACTAGAGCAGGGATTGGACTAGAAAATGACCTCCAAGATCCCTTCCAGCCCTTTCAAACATTGTTGTGTTCTTTGAAAGAATCTTCTGAAGACATGGTTTGTGTCCTTCCTTCCTCTCATTTTCTCTCTCTCTCTCCCTCCCTCCCTCCCTCCCTCCATGTATCTATTGACCCCCTCCATCCAACTATATTTCATTCACTTCCTCGTCCCTCCCTCTCATTCTTTCTTTCCCTTCCTTCTAACACCCCCTTTTCTTTCTCTCTTTCCATTTCTTTCTTTTCCTTTTCTATCTTTTTCCAATTCTTTCTTCTTTCTCTCTCTTTCTACCCCTTCCTTTCCTCCTTCCAAAGCTAGGAGATCCACCTGAAACAAAAACTCCTTTGGATGAAACCACCCATTTTACACACACACACATAGACACTCTTCCAACCAGCACTGTGGCTCCCCTCATTGTTTGATTTTAGTGGTGGGCCGGTGGCCGAAGTCCTTTCCAAGCACCCGGCAGCATCGCTCGCATCCCAGGAAAGCCCGGCTGATTAACTTACTGGGACGCACTTCGATCGGTGCCTTTTCTGCGCAGGCAAACTTCTCTCTCTGGAGCAGGCAGAGAAGGGGGACTTGCAGGGATAAGAGTGTGAGTCTGTGTGTGTGTGTGAGAGAGGGGGGGAGGGGGGAAGAAAAAGAAAAAGAGAGTGAGAGTGAGGAATCAGAAGCTTTTCAACCTTGTGGGCCGCCTGGGAGGAGGCGGAAACAGGGCGAGGGCCTCTCCCCGTTTCCTCTGGATCTCCCTCCCTCTTCCCCAAGTTTTTCTTTCCTCCCATCCATTCTCTCCCCCACTCCTGAGAGGGAGGCGGCGCTGCTTTGCCTGGGAGTTTTCTGGGCTCTGGAAGGGGCAGCGGTGTGTGTGTGTGTTGGGTTCCCCAGAACTTCTTTGGGGGAACCATCATTCTGAACTCCGCATTGATTGCAGAAACGCAAAGGGATGGGCAGCCTTGGAGGGCCTGTTCACCCTTCCCCTTTTCCTCTCAGTCCTACAAAACCAGAAATCTCCCCCCTCCAAGCAGCAACTGAGACTGTGCGGGGGGGGGGAGGGGAGGCAGGAGAAGAAGTTCTGAAAGATCCCAATTCAGCAGCAAGAGGAGTTTCTGCAATGGGGAGGGGGAGGGGGCAGCCCCAGCTTCCAAAGGCCTTTTAGCCATAATTGCCATCAGAGCAGATGTTGGGGAGGGGGTCAAGGAGGAAAGGGGTCCCCTGACTCACCCTCAGACCCGAAGGAAGGAAGGAAGGAAGGAAGGAAGGAAGGAAGGAAGGCAGGGGAAGGGAAGGGAAGGGAGTGGGAGGAAGGGGAGAGAAAGGAAAGGAAATGGGAAAGAAGGAAAGGATGAAAAATGGAGGGAATGGGAAGGGAAGGAAAAAGGAAAAGAGAAAGGAAAGAGGGAAAAGGTGAAGAATGGCCACTGCTGGAGTGGTCGGCAGCAGCCTGAGGTGGGCCTTCAGGAGCAGACCAAGACGAGCAGGAGGCCACGGCAAAGGCAGTCAAACAGGCTGGGCTGCGTGGCCACGTGGTCGAGGCAAGGGAGCCAAAGAGCAGCTGCAGCAATGACTCTAAGGCCTCAGCCTAGGCCTGCGAGGCAAGTAGTGGTGGGGAGAGATGTGGCCAAGCAGAATTTTTGCTATCGGTTCACTCGAACCGGGCCGGACCGCCTGAATCCCACCATTGGCTGTATCCTCACTTCCCCAACCGAGAGATTGTTTCAATTGGAAAGGGGGCTCCCAGACTCCTCTTGATCTTCAGCTCTTCTCCTTGCTGTCTTTCCTCAAGGCTAAAAGCAGCTCCTTTCAAGTCTTCCTTGGCTTCATTCTCCTTCCCTGAAGTTCACGTAGATTTGGGGCAAATTCTCCTCCACGTGTGATGCCTGCAAGGGGACCTGGTCCTTGAGTTGGGGTCTCCCCAAAACAGAACGTTCACTTCCTCAGATTCTTATGGCTGCATTTGCCTTCTTTCCATGGCAGGGACATGCACTCACTAGAGGCAAGGGAGGCGGGGCCTCACCAGATACCTGAAGAAAAAGAAAGAATTTTAAAGATTTTTTTAAATTAATTAAAGCCAAGCTAGTTGCTACCAGAGTCCAATTCACAGTGACTTGGAGTCTGCTTAGTGCTAACTGTAGGGGGAGGCCAGAGAACTATGGGCCTCCTTTTCTTAAGGAATTTTTCGCCTTTTAACAGTTATGCAAGGGTTAAAAAGCAAAAAAAATAGTATGCAAATGAGGCCCATAGTTCTCTGGCCTCCTCCTGAAGAGGGCACGTGGTGACTCTAGGAGCCACTATCCTAGCCTGCCTGGCCCTGGAGCCTGGCTAGACCAAATCTGGAATTTTGGCGCAGCTGAAAGGTATGTGGGTCAGAGGGATGGGGCAGGGGGGAGGAATTCAATTTATTTGTAATATAATTGTAATTTGTTTTTATTGTGTCCGTGTGTGTGTGTGTGTGTTTTATTTTTTAAAGTGCCTTCTGGGCCGAGTGAAGCAACAACCTTCGGACAGGAAAACATACAGCTTGTTAGAGAAGTAGATTTTAAGGGGGGTTTGAAACAATAGCAATCTTACAAGCTCAAAGTTGGCACATTAATACAAAGTTTCTGTACAGGCTCCAAGCCATCTTGTTTCATTTCCATATTCAACATAAACAGCTAGGAAAAGTTGTTAGATTAAATCAGAGAAAAGAACAGACTTTCTGTGGTCTGAATGGATTTGTACTTGAAACTCCTGTTAATAAAGGATCGTGATGTGCATTTTGAAGGCAAAACTGCTTCAGATCAGCTGCAGCTTAGGGAAAGCTGGGGCTTGTGAGTTTGCCAACCGTGCGGGTGTGTGTGTGTGTGTGTCGCGTCGGGGCAGCACCAAACGCCGAGTCTGACCCTCCGACAACCTAGCTGGAAAAGGATGAGGGGGAGCAGAAAAACAAGAGGCGGTTTTAGCCCAATCTAACGGAGGAGAGTCGCATGTTCCTTTAATTTGCTCTGTTTCCTCCCCGCTCCATAATTGGCAAACTGCATCTTCACAAGCCAGGACCACGTGGTTCTCTCGGGGGGGGGGGGGGAGAGAGAGAGAGGGAGAGAGAGGAGGGCGCCTTTGGAAAGGGGGCTGCTGATGCAGAAATCCTCCCTCCCATCTCTCAGGTCTCTTTCCCCACCCCCTCACTCCGCTCCCCCCAAAATTCACCCTCTCACTTGCCAAACCGCCGCGATGTCCTCAGAGAAAACAGGTGAAGAAGCGCCATGGAGGCATGGGGGGGGCGGAGTGGGAAAAACATGTGGGGGAGGGAATCACGCATGCCTGCATGTGCCACAGAAGACCCCCATCTCCACCCACCCTCTCCAAGCGAAATGGATAAGGCCTGACCAAGTGGGGAGGAGCGAGGGGTGTTTTGGCCAGATCTGGAGCAGGAAAGTTTTTGTGTGGTGCGAGGGGCAAAGTTGCAGTCTTTGGGAAGCCGGGGGGGGGGGGTGAGGGAGGGAGGGAAAGAAGAGCCGTGTTTTTTCTTTCTCTTTCTCTCCGCCTCACCGGCAATGAAGCTCACCGCACGTCACTGATCCATGGACATCACCCTGCTGACTCAGATTCTGTTTCCATTTAACTTCGATTTTGACATCATTTTCACAAACATACATATCAAATTTGGTATCCTTCATCTTTCTTCCAGTCCATCATTAATGTTCTTATATGAGACTCTATTGTTAGTCAAGTCCTAGTAGATAAAAACCAGATACTTTTCTATTGCTTTTTACTTACAAACACTTCTCTGTGTGCTAATCATAAATATTGTTTCTGGAAACTTGATATTCCTCTTATTATATTTTATTTTATTCAAAAAAGTAAAATACAAGTTTTGGAAAATAAAACTATTACAAAGACAAAACAAAGCTAGATAAAACATTAAAAACAGTTAAAGACATGCATATTGTCTCCCCAATTGAATACAATACAGCAATAATAGTTTCTCCCACTTGCAAAATAGGCCCACAATTATAAACTATATATCTACTGGACTTGTCATCTATCTGCTGTATATAAAAAACATAGTTAACAGGCAAACCAACAATAAAGTTAAATTTCAAAACGTCAAAATTGTCGGTTATCTGCTATTGTATTTAACTCACAGAAAATTTCTACCACAGACCAACACAATCATTAACTCTGATCCATCCAGAATCTGTCCAGGGTTAAACATCTTTGTTTGATTCTTATAATAAAAATACATTTCCTCAAAATTTTAATTAGAATCTTTCCCAACAACTGCTTTCCATTCCCCAAAGTTATAGGATGTCCTTTGTTGGGAAGGTTGTTGAGAAAGTGGTGGCCTCTCAACTCCAACGGTCCTTGGATGAAACCGATTACCTAGACTCCTTTCAGTCGGGCTTCAGGCCTGGTTACAGCACGGAAACTGCTTTGGTCGCGCTGATCGATGATCTCTGGCGGGCCAGGGATAGGGGTCACCCCTCTATCCTTGTTCTCCATGACCTCTCAGCGGCCTTCGATACCATCGACCATGGTATCCTTCTGCGACAGTTGCGAGAGGTGGGAGTGGGAGGCACTGTCCTTCGGTGGTTCTCCTCCTACCTCTCGGACAGGTCGCAGTCGGTGTTGGTCGGAGGGCAGAGATTGACTCCAACGCCCCTCAACTACCGGGTGCTGCAGGGTTCGGTCCTGTCCCCCCTCCTATTTAACATCTACATGAAGCCGCTGGGTGAGATCATATGCCGGCACGGGATTAAGTACCACCAATACGCAGACGATACGCAGTTGTATCTGTCTGCCCGGTGCCAACTCAGCGAAGCAGTAGAAGTGATGTGCCAGTGCCTGGAGGCTGTTAGGGTCTGGATGGGAGCAAACAAGTTGGCACTCAATCCAGACAAGATTGAGCGGCTTCTGATGTTCCCTCCCAAAGATTGGCCAATTATTCCATCTCTCAGGCTGGGGGGTGAAATTATACTCCCCTCAGAGAGGGTTCACAATTTGGGAGTCCTCCTGGATCCCCAGCTGACTTTAGAACACCATTTGTCGGCTGTGACCAGGGGGACCTTTGTCCAGGTTCGCCTGGTGCACCAATTGTGACCCTACCTGGATCGGGACGCCCTTCAGACAGTCATTCATGCCCTTGTGACCTCAAGACTGGATTATTGTAACACGCTCTACATGGGGCTGCCCTTGAAGAGTGTTCGAAGACTTCAGTTAGTCCAGAATGCAGACGCGCGAGCGATTGTGGGTGCACCCAGGTACCCCCACGTTACACCTATCCTCCGCGAGCTGCACTTGCTACCCATTAGTCTCCGGATCCGCTTCAAGGTGCTAGTCGCTACCTATAAAGCCCTACATGGCATCGGACCTGGGTACCTGAGAGACCGCCTGCTGCCGATTACCTCCCATAGACCGATTAGATCTCACAGGTTAGGTCTCCTCCGGATTCCATCCGCCAGCCAATGTCAGCTGGCGACTCCCCGGGGGAGAGCCTTCTCTGTTGCAGCTCCAGCCCTCGGCAATGACCGCCCCGTGGAGATCCGGACCCTTACTACCCTCCTGGCCTTCCGCAAAGCCACCAAGTCCTGGCTGCTCCAGCAGGCTGGGGGGCTTGTGAAACATCCAGCCCCACGGAAACTGTGAATGTTGCGGGGTTTTTTTAAGTGTTGTCTTTGTCTAGTTATTTCCCCTTCCATTGTCTATTGTGAGCCGCCCGGAGTCCTTCGGGAGTGGGCGGCATACAAGACAAATAAATACAAATACAAATACAAATACAAACACAACTCTTAAGACTTGTTTTCCAGTTAAATATGGCAAGTCCATTCCCCAATCTCCCTCAATCTTCTCGAAAGGATCCATTTCATCAGTCATCCGTTCTGTCCACTTTGAGTCTTCGGGGTCCATGGCCTCTCCAGCCATCTCCAAGCAGCCTCCCTTCAAACCAGACTCCTCCTTCAGGGATGCCAGCAACAAATTAAGTTCCAGTCCATCCATCCAATCCATCCGATTCAACAATTGTTGCTTGTTTCTGATTATCGCCTTTAAGTTGATTTAAAACCATTGTTATTTTATCAAACTTTTAAAATGAAGTTTCAAATAAGGCTTCTAAGTTGAAAGACTTTATATTCTTTAAATCACATCAAATTAGCTTATTCTAAGATCCTATTCATTACCGTATTAATGACAACATAGAATAATTGATGACCAAAGGCAAATTTGTATCCATCACTTTTAGGTTTCATAAGAAAGATGAAAAAGGGTTAAAAGTTATTTGAGTATCATTTTGAAGACAGTTTTTATCCACTTAGTTATCATACCATCCACCCCTCAGGTTTCTAATCCTATCGCAAAATTATTTTGCAGTCCTTTACTGAAATCCAGTTCTATCACCTGAGTCCCCATAATCTATTTAGGAAGAGTAATGATGTGTGAGAATGATTTTTGGGATGAGGAGAAGAGAGGCTGCCTAGGGAAGGATCAGATAAGAGGGGAGAATCCTGCAGCTGCATAACGGGAGAGAAAGAAACTCAGGATCCTCACTAACTTTTCAGACTGGGAAAAGAGCTGGTGGGAGATTTCTTCTTTCACATCTGCAAAAAAAAAATTTAATTGTCGTATTACAATCAAGTAGAATTAGCACATTTAGAGAAGTTTTCCATCAGGATGACCAGGGAGAAAATTAGCCTGACAACTTTCTTCTTGATCAACCCATGTTTTCTGGGAAACCTGTTGTTTTCAAAGAGTTTATGGATCATCTTTTTTTTCTCTGTACATTTTATTTGCCATTTGCTCTAGAATGTTCCCTATAATTGACCAATTGTGTTGATTATATTTTCTTTATATTTTGACACTAAATGATTTACAATTTTTTCTCAAACTTTTTCATTCGCTTATGAAGATAATGGCAGTATTTGTATCCTATTTAACCATATTTGGAGATTAAACAATTGTAGAAGAAAGATTCAATCTGGGATAAGAAAAAAGTTTTCTGCTTTTCAAATTCTTGGATGTTCCCATTCTAGTTTCATCCCTTTCTGGAGAAGAATGAATTTTGGAATATTTCCCACATTAATCTGTACTTGGACCAAAATGGAGAGATAACAGCAGATCTGTTCATTGACAGCTTCTTGGTTCTCCCCAAGGAGGAAGTCAAGAAAGAGGATCTGGCGTATTTTATAAGACAGAGACTTTATATCGACCCAGATGCTCTTTCACGGCTAAAGTTTCTCAATAAGGTGAGATGAATTTTGGAGTTATTTCTCTGTTTTCCAAGGTCCCATTTCAAGTGGGCAAAGCCGAGAGTCTGGTTGGCATCCCATGCCAGTTGGTGTCATCTGATTGTAGTTCTTCAACAGACGGGACCTACAGTGAGTGGAGGGGCTTTGCCGTGTTTTATGGAAATCTTTCAAGATCTTACTGGTCAGAGGTTTCTTTCTTCATCAGAGTTTTATTCTTTATTGAAAAATCTAATGGAATAGAAATTTCCTAAATCTTTTGCAATAAATTTTATTCTCAGTTTTAATATATCATAATATGTAAATCTTTTTTCAATTCCATCTCTGCTGAGTTTATTAAGTGGAAAAGTCCTTTATTGTAATGTTAAATGCCAAAAGCAAAAGGGAGGAACTAAATGAAGAATCTGCCAGTAGTTAGTTATACCTCCTGCATCTTCTTAGTAGTAGTCAGGGATTTCATATTTACTTACATGAAGACCAGAGGCTATTTGGCTAATGTCCGTGTCTATCTCTATTTTCCGTGAATGTTGACTACTAACACATTTTCTTTGGCATTCTTCATTTTTCTGCTCAGTCCCTGCCTCAGTCCAACTGTGCGGAAAATTGTCTTCCTGGATTTGTCAAGAGGGCTCGAGAAGGAGAGCCAGTTTGCTGCTATGACTGCGTTCCTTGTCCGGAGGGGACCTTCTCCACTCAGGAAGGTGGGTCACACTGAGGAAAATGGGAGGCTTTGTGGAACTGAATCCATCCAGAACCTTTTCATGAAAGTTAAAGTTAAAAGACACAAGCTCACCTTTTTTTAATTTTTAACATGCACAATTTCTTATCTAAAAGAAAGTAAATCAAAAAGTCTTTGAAGGAGGGGCTGGGAGGAGATGGGAGGAGGGGGTGGCAGACTGGGAAAGCTTTACTAACAGCAGAGGAAACATCTCCCCTGTTTTCTAGTCTGGATATGTGCTGCTAAGTTCACCTTTCTAGGAAGATCTGAGTTCTTTCAAACTTGATGAATTGTTTTAGGTCCACCTTCTGAAAGACCTTGCAATTCACTGTATATTGGATCCTCCCCTTGAGGATCACTGAAAAGGTGTCACTGGTCCATAATGTGGTGCTGTGGATAGTTATGGGGGCAACTCATTGCACAAATATTCTGACAGTCTTGTAGATCAATCAATCAATCAATCAATCAGAGTAGAGCGGGAAAGGACCTTGGAGGTCTTCTAGTACTACCCCCTGCTCAAGCAGGAGACCTGATACCATTTCAGACAAGTGACTGTCCAGTCTCTTCTTAAAAACATCCAATGTTGAAGCACCCACAACTTCTGGAGGCCAGCTGTTCCACTGGTTAATTCTTGTCACTGTTAGGAAATTTCTCCTGAATTCCATATAGCTTCCAGATGTTACAAGATATTGTAGGTATCTTCTAAGTCCAGTATATTAATTGCCATGTGGCAGGACTCTAAATATTTGTATAAAAACATATATGATTCATTATTAACCTGTAATAATGTAGCTTCCTATGAATTACATTACACATTACACCAGAAATAATTTACATCCTAGGACTTTCCTCAACTTCATATACCTAGCTACTTTAAAAAAAGTTACATCCCTCTTATGCTATTTTTAATGAAAAATAAAAGGAACAAAATATTTAAAAAATTGATTTTTGGTTTCTCAGATGCAGAAAAATGCACCAAATGTCCAGATGACGAATATCCAAATGAGGCCAGAGTCCAATGTATCCCCAAAGTTATGGCCTTCCTGTCCTATGAAGAACATCTGGGCATCATCCTGGTCTCTTTTGCCCTGTTCTTGTTCCTGACTACAGTCCTTGTTTTAATCATCTTCATTAAATATGGAGAAACTCCCATTGTCAAAGCCAACAACCGGGACCTCTCCTACATCCTCCTGGTCTCCCTCCTGCTTTGCTTCTTGTCTCCTTCTCTCTTCATTGGTCAACCAAGGAAAACCACCTGCCTTCTCCGACAAACGGTTTTCAGCATCATCTTCTCCATTGCCGTTTCTTCTCTCTTGGCCAAAACCATCATGGTGGTGCTGGCTTTCCTGGCCACAAAACCAGGAAATCGGGTGAAGAGATGGTTGGGGAAGAGCTTGGCCAACTCCATCATCCTTTCTTCTTCTGCAGTCCAAATTATCATCTGCTCCATCTGGCTGGGAGCTTCTCCCCCCTTCCCTGACTCTGACCTTCACTCCCAGCCTGGAGAGATCATCCTGCAATGCAACGAAGGGGCTGTTGTCATGTTCTACGTCACCCTCAGCTACATGGGCTTCCTGGCTGCCATCTGCTTCACGGTGGCTTTCCTGGCCAGGAATCTGCCTGGGGCTTTCAACGAAGCCAAGCTGATCACCTTCAGCATGCTGGTCTTCTGCAGCGTCTGGGTGACTTTTGTGCCCACCTACCTGAGCACCAAAGGGAAATACATGGTGGCTGTTCAGGCCTTCTCCATCCTGGCCTCCAGTTCTGGTCTGCTGGTCTGCATCTTCATCCCCAAGTGCTACATTATCCTTCTGAGGCCAGACCTGAACACAAAGGAACAGCTTACAGCCAGAACAAATGTAAAAACATGATATATAATACCATTATGATATTGGAAAAATTGTTAAAAGTTTATTTTATTTGAAAGGAGGTATTCTTTCCATTTAGACAATATACAGGAGTCAAAGAAAATATTCATATATTTCAAAATAGGAAATTATTGAATTGTTCTAGCTCCCTTCCCTTTCAACTTAATAAACCTTGCTGAAAGTAATTCAGTGGAATTTGCTGTTCAGCAACAGATACTGAAAATGAGATCTTTAAAAAATAATTCTGGCACTTGTTGCTACAGCTAAAAGTATGTATGTGTGTGAGAGAGGAGGGAGGGAGGGAAGGAGGGAGGGAGGGAGGGGGAGAAGGAGAGGGAGAGGTCAGGAAAAGAGTTCAGGAGGAAGCTGTGGGAACCAAGAACCAGCCTGGTTGCCTGATCCTCTCCCTGAGAAAGCCGGAATGATGTGAAATGCCATGTTTGACTGGCTCTCAGCTGGGGAAGGAAATCTTCATCCCTCTGATAGAATTCTTTCTCGATTTCCTGATAAAACCTCCTTTGCAGAAAGTGTTCAGCAGAAGAGCTGTTTGGGATTTGAGTTTGGAATTGTTTTTATATGTATTTCACAGCAAAATGATAATAAATTCAATAAAAAATAAAATGTGTAAGGAAATTTTCACTGTATATTTTTTCTTTGCTTACCCAGAAAAATAAAATAGCAATTTTCAGACCCTTTAATTTTCCATTCTACAATTTTCTCTGCTCCTCTTCCAAGCTTGTCTTGTCTGTGAAGGGCTGGAGAAGATCTCCAGAGACAGAGGATCTTGAGACTCTCCCCAGGAGGAGGTTGAAGGGATCCTGTCTCAAGGCAGCCGCATCATTGACCAGGTCACAAACCTTCAATGCTGCATAAGATTTATCCAGGTCCAAGAGGGGGCTGAATAAGAGAGGAGGGACTTCAAGGTTTTTAGAAAGAGGCACCCATGGAAGCTCTTCTCCTCTCCAACCACAGAGATTGCAGATTAATTGGGAATCAATGATTAGGTTTCTGAATGGCATCTAATCGGGAATAGAATCCCTCTGAAAATTCTATTTTAAAGAGATAAGAGAAGCTCTGATGGATCAGACCAAGATCAGTCTAAGATTCAGTGACCACACAGAGGCCTCTGTTTCTCCCACAAGCAGAAGAAGGCAGAGACCTATGGCTTTGCTCAACGTGGAACAGGCATTTCCCCACAATTTCACTTTCCTCCATCCCACCACACAATATTGGACTCGCAGCCTTCTCACACTCTAGGAATCCCCAATTCTGTTATCCAACATTCAACTGAGACAATATTTCCATGTTTCAAGCTCCCCACCCCACCCCCGCTCTGCCCCCCATCAAAAAGTACTGGAGGACTGGAACTCAAGTGTCTCCTGATGATTGGCCCAAAGTCAGCCATTTGGCTTTTATTTTGAAGGTGGAATTAAAACTCCCGCAATTGGCAGAAAGTCCCTCAGCTGGCTTTGATCTCCAGCCCAGCAGGCACTCCTTGTCCCCCCAACACAAAAGTCTCTTTCTGTGCACGCGCTTCCCTGCTCCCCCAGACAGACAGCTGTCACTCAAGCTCCTGCCCTGCCCTGCTCCCTCGCGCCCTGGTCGGGCAGTGCCACCCCCTGCTGGCAGTCTGCCTGAGCCCCCTGCCCTCCTGCCGCCTCGTCCCCGCAGAAGCCTCCTCGGGGCTGGCCGGGAGCCTTGCCAGGGAGCCGGTCGGAGCGCCGAGGGTGGGCGAGGGATCGGACAGGCTTCCTCCCAGGGGGGCTGCGGAGATGGCGGGCAGGGGCTCCCTGCGCCTCTTCCCTCCCAGGCCACGTCGGGGCTCCAGCTCCACAGGGTCCTGCGCCCCCGCCCAGGAGAGCGGCTGAAGGATCTGCGGGGGTCGGGGGTGGCTCCCGGACCTGAGAGCCGGAGAAACCCAGGGGGGGTCTGAGCCCACGGGGGACCCCAGGAAGCTACATGGCAAGCCTCCCTCGGCACCTCCCCACCGCAGACTGTGCAAGGCGGTCGCTGCGGCGGGGGCGGCGTGGGAGGAGCGGATCGGGCACCGCCGGTTGCAGGGGGCGGGCGGGGAGAAACGGTGCCCGGCTCCACTCCTGGGGCAGGAGAGGCCAGGAGCAGTGGCTCCAAAGTTGGATGCCCTTGGAAGGGGGGCGGGGGAGGGTGGCAGGGAAGCAAACTTTGTGTGTGTGTGTGTGTGTGTGTGTGTGTGTGTGTGTGTGTGTGTGTGTGTGTGAATCTTCCCCCTTTTTAATCTGCATCCAGGTAAAGGGGTCCTTGTTTGTCCCTCTCACCCCCCCTTAGTCGCTTCCCTGCTCTTCCTCTGACCCAACACTTCAGGAGTTCAGGAGTAAGCTGTGGGAGCTGTAGTAAAGTAGCAGAAAGAACCCAGAAGGCATGTACAGAAAAATTAATAAACACGGAAACCTTTGCCTTCCAACAATTGGCGACCCACGAAGGGACTCTTAGCTCACCCATCCACCGAGCCGGGCCCCAGGAATCGCTGCTCTCTTGCCGGCTGTGGATGTTTTCGTCTGCAGGACTTCCACGACTCAGCACAGCTAAAAAGGGTAGTAAAGGAGATCCGGAGTTTGAACTCTACAGCTGCCTGAAAGGAGATGAGTGCCGCTCCAAATTTTTTTGCTTAGGGTAACACGGGGAGTAAAAGAGTGTGTGTGCGTGTGTGTGCGTGTGCGTGTGTTGGAAGGCTCAGATCCACAAGTAGCGATCGGAATCCACCTCCCCTGCCTAACCCTCAGCCGCACCTCAGCCTGCTGCTAGTCCGAAAGGGCAGTGACCGGCAGGGGTGAGAAAGCAAAGGGGGGGGGGTCTTGTTGGAGTGTGGAAACCGATTTGCGGAAAGGGATACCAAAGCAGCCGAGCGGGCAACAAGTGGGGGAAAAATATTGCTAAAAAGTAACGATCCGAGTGGGGGGAAACAAATCCCAGGAAAATCGTAGATTGTAGCTAAAGCCCAGGAAAGGTAGAGAAAGGAAAAGAGGAGGTGCGCATACCCGCTGATGACAGAACCCCTCCTGGGTAGCTGTACGGCCCGGTCCTCCCGAGTCTTTCCCCAGGACTCGAAAACTGTTGGAAAGTCCCTGTGAGTAAGGGCGCAAAAGACCCCGTATAGAGGGGCGCGAATGTTCCCGCAGTGAGGAACCGTAGGGCACGAAATGTCCCTCCATAGGGCGCGAAAGAGTTCCCTCCATAGGGCAAGAAAAAGTCCCTTTAAAAGGGAGGGGTGAGAAAAGGTCCCCTAAGGACATGAATTTTGAAGCGGGGAATACGAAGCGGCAAGCCCGGCTAGGATGAAGTGAGCCCCACATCTGAGCGAGATCATGGGAAGTGGTAGATCAAGGGAAGCCAGGGAACCCCCCCCCCTAAGGGAGCTGTTGGGGGGCCTGGGATGAAAAGCAGATGCCCGTCCTCGCCTGAATGAAAAAAAAAGGAAAGCAAAGGAGATATGTAGAGAATGGGCTTTACTCAAGGACGAAACTGGGAGACCAATTTGGCCAAAGAGCTGTTCATTTAACTTTAAAATCCTGAAATCCCTTAGACCTAGAATTAAATCTAGCCACTTACCCTACTGGTACTGCTGGGCCGAGCTAGCTAGACTTAAAGACCCCCCCTAGAGAAACCTCTGGAGAAAACGGATAAACAGATCCCATAGATTAGGCCTCCTCCGAGTTCCATCTGCCGGTCAATGTCGACTGGCAACCACGCGGAGGAGAGCCTTCTCGGTGGCAGCTCCGACCCTATGGAACGATCTCCCCATGGAGATTCGTACCCTCACCACCCTCCAGACCTTCCGCATAGCCCTTAAAACCTGGCTATCCCGTCAGGCCTGGGGTTAAAGACCGTAACCCACCCGAATTGTATGAATGTTGTGCTTTTAATGATGTACTGTCTTATGTGTTAATCTGTTTGTTTTCCCCTCCTTTCGAATTGTAAGCCGCCCTGAGTCCCCCCAGGGAAAAGGGCGGCATATAAATAAACTACTCCATACTCCATACTCCATACTCCATAAACACCCTGAGAAGGAAGAAACAGGAGTACATTTCATGGCTCCCCTCTTAAGTAAACCAGTACCAGGAAGGAATAGGGGACAGTTAGAGTATGTACTGACACATACCCCATTTTTGGCCTCAGACCTAGTAATCTGGAAGAGGGACACCCCCACATTCAGGGCCGATCCTCAAACAGTGATACAGACCATAAGGTCCATAGTGGAAAGCCATAACCCCTCATGGGGAGACATGACCCAGTTGCTGCCCGTTCTTTTAACGAAAGACGAGCTCCTCAAACTATTTGAAACAACTGAGCTAATTGCCAAACGACCCGTCATAGCTGCCCCGGGGCAAGTAGCCCGGCCAAGGGTTGCTTGGCCCCTACACTGCCCCGATTGGGATTATAATGATGCAAATCACTGGGATGAATACAGTAGGGCGAAGAAAAACCCAATAGAGGCCCTAGAGGAAATAGGGACGGAGCCCCTCAACTGGGCTGAATTTCAAAGGGTCCCACAGAGAGAAGTGGAAAATCTGGATGCCTTCTGGGTACGCTTGTCGGAAGCGACCGCCACATATGCCCGCCCAGACCTCCACTGTCAGAAAGATCAAAGAATATTGGCCTCAGCGTTTGTCAATCAATCAGCCGATGACATCCATGAGCATTTTCACTAGTGGGAGTGCCAGGGCTAGCAGTGCGAATTCCAGACGTTTGAATAGCCTGGCATGTATCCTAGCAAAAGGTTTAAGTTCGACTTCCCAGGCGCTGGATGCCTTGAACAGAGAGCTGCGACAAGTTAGAGAGGCCACCTTGGAGAATCGCGCAGCAATAGACTTCCTATTGTTGAAACATAACCATGGATGCGTGGAATTCAGAGGGCTGTGCTGCTTCAATCTAGATCAAAGCTCTGAAACTGTAGAGAAGGGCATCCACCACTCAAAAGAAGAATTGGCTCAGAATATAGGCCATGACCCACCCTGGTCATGGATTTATTCCTGGCTACCAGACTTCCATGGGCTAAAAGTACTCCTGGCAGGAATCGTCGCAGCCTGTGTCATAGGAGCCCTCATGTCTTGTCTCTGCCATTGCATTCCCCCTTGTCTAGCCTGCTTAAGGACCTGCCAACTCTCTCAAGCCCCACAAAGGACAACCAAACATCGCCAAGCAGCCCTCAGGATGATCCAGATAGACCAGGACTTTCAAGGATACCCAGACGAGGCACCCAACGATACCGAGGGGTGAAAATGATTGACAGCAATTATTTTGCCCCAGTTCAGAGTGAGGGATTGTAGGAAGGTAGCAGAAATAACCCAGAAGGCATGTGCAGAAAAAAATCAATAAACACGCAGCCAGGAGCCATAGCCAGAGAAAGCCCCACACGTAGCCAGGAAAAGGTTACACTCAGTCACAAAAGGAACATGAGAGAATAGGATTAGGAAGTTGGGGAAAAAAACCCCAAGTCTAGCAATGACCAGTCAGAATAACACAAACACAAAATCCAATCCCAAGATAACACAAATGTCATGACTATTTACATAGAGCAGACACCTTGGTATAAGCGCCCAAACAGGAAAACACCCTCCTCCGCGTGTCTTAGGACAGGATTAGCCCAAGGACGAGACACCGGACGGACGAAATCCGAAGACAAGAGAATCAAGATCAGAACAATCATCCGGAATAAAAGAACTTTATAAAATCCGAATTTACACAAGAGCCTGAAGCAAGAAAATCTGTATAAAAGGGGAAACCAAACTGTATATGGTGTGCTGCAGACCCAGGAACGGCAGAGCTGTGTCTCATCCTTCCTATTCGTTCTTTCTTCAATAAAAACTCATAACTTCCAGGCAGCTGTCTTCACGAAACTTTCTTTTAGCCTCGGTGGTGACTCCCAGCTGGGAACAGACCGGAAACCTTTGCCTTCCAACATCTAGCTTAGTGGAGCTTCCATATGAAGAGGCAGTCTACAACAAAAGAGCCAAAAGATGAGAAATAGGCAGCTTTGGTGATCTGTTGGTCGTTTCCCAAAGGCCTTCGGCTGGTGTTGATTTGTGTAGGAAAGGTGGAGAAGGTGAGCTTGGATCCCAAGTCATCTCCTTGGGATTCTACTGGCTTGATGATGTCATCCTTCCAGCTCAACTGTCTGTTAACTGTCAATCATCTGATTGAAGATGGCTTTCAGGAGACAAGTAGTCTTCAGAAGGGCTCCTGGGCTCTTCCCAATTTTGTAGCCATCTTCTCAGTGGGTGGGAAATTTCACGGGTGGGAACAGCCATTTCTTATCTTCTTAGGAAAGAAAAACTGTCCCCAAAATTTTTTCACGGCAGTTTTCTCTTTAATTCCTTATTGGCACTAAAAGCCTGGTTTGATTACTTTCCATATGATTAGATCACATAGCATCTTTATTTATTTGTTTGTTTGTTTGTTTGTCAAACATGTACAAGATAACAAGTATAGGTATGAAGATAAACAAGGGAACAACGGAAATAAATACAGATAAATGGGGTCAGTAAGACAGGGACGGTAGGTGTGCTGGTGTGCTTATTATGCACGCCCCCTTTACAGACCTCTTAGGAATGGGGTGAGGTCCATAGTAGACCTCTGAATTAAGAAAACCTTCTTAAAATTAGATCAACTCAACATATCTAGTCATGTAAAACCAAAACCAGGTTAAAAGTGAGGAGCTCAAGCCAAGAGTATTATTTTCCCACTCTGGTTTCTTGAGTCAGGGAGATTCTGGAAAACAGGCTTCAGTTGTTCCCTTTACTTACATCCCTTTTTCTCTCTTCTAGGGCATTTCTCAGCTGCTTCTCCTGTTTCGGAGGGAGAAGGGAGAAGGTGAGGGGCCCAGCAGCTGATGCTCCCAGTTCTCCAGCCTGCCGACTGGAGGACGTCACCAAGGCTCCCAAGAGGACATCTGTGACTTTTACTCTGGATGTGGAGCTGCAGAAAAAAGAGCGATGTGGTGAGTTGACGTTTTGGATTGGGCTGGAACATTGAGAGGAAAAGGGAAGGATTTCCTTTAGTCATGGACACCTAGATGTAGGGATATGCAGAACACAGACCTGCATCTTTGCAGATTCCAGGTGGCACAGAGGGAGGGGTCAGTGGCCAGGCTGTTCCTGACCCACTAATCATCCCTCCTTCTGTAGCTTCTGCATCTATGTTGACTCCCCACAATCGGCTCTTTTCCTTCCAATTGGCTCTTCTCCATCCTTCCAATTGGCTCTTTGTGGAACCTTGAAGATGGTTCAGTGGCACTTATTCACAACTTGGCAAGAGCGGGGAGGGAGGATATAGAGAGCAAGGTTTACCTGGGGCCTCAGTGAGAAGATGCCTCATGGCCAGGAGACTCCACCAGCTCTGTCAAGCAGAGAAATCTTTCATTTGGGGGAGAGCTAAAACGCTGCTGAGCACCTGCATCTCCTTCCCCAGATTTCCCCAAAAACGACAGGATTCGAAAGAAGAAGATCCTCTTCACCAAAAGGGAGATCAAAAGTGAAGAGAACCTACTCCATCAAGCTGCCTGTCATAAAAGGGACCGACAGAGGAGCCAGAAACTATGGGAAGAGGTCCAGGAGAGGATGAAGAAGACAGACCAACCAGTAGGTACCCCTTGGAATTAGAGGGCCCCATAGCTAAGCTCTTCTCCCTGGTGTGAATCCCAGTCTCAATGGGGTGCAAAATATTCCCTGGGATGGAGAAAGAATCAAAAGGGTTTCCCCCTCCCTTTCTGAAAGGGAGAACACGGGGGACCCTGGGGGAAAGACACCCCACAGCCTCCCAAACTTAGAACCTGACTCTTTTCCGTTGCAGCAGGAACACAGCAGCATCCAAGGCCTCTCTTCCATCGCCACTCTGTTTAGGCAGAAGCAGAGTGGGCAAATGGCAAACAAACAGATCCCATCTCTGAAGCTCTTTCCACCCTTCCTGCATCTCCTGTTCAGGGTTTCTCCCTCTGGGAAGCCAGGTGAAGCTCTCCCTGCAGCTCCCTCCAAGTCCTCACATTCAGATGGTTTCTCCCTTTTGCAGCCTTTCCTGGGAAAGAAGAGAAGGACTCAATGTGAAGATCTTTCCACATTCCATGCATTGTTCTGGTTTCTTCCTGAGGGGATCCCTTGATGGGAAGGGAGGGATCTCCTCTTCCTGAGACTCTTTCCAGCCTTCGATCATTGAAATGGCTTCTCCTCTTGGTTCTTTGGCTGCTTTTCCTCCTTTGGGGTCCCCTCATTTAGTTGGAGGGGACTCTCCTCCCAGGTCAAGTACAGTTCCTTGCAATGACATCAGATTTGGCTCTGAATAATTCTCATCAACTCCTAGACTGAAATAAAGAAAATCCCATTAAAACACAAGAAGGAGAGATCTGTCTACCTACTTTGTGTGTCTTCTTTTACCAGCAATAATGTATTTCTTCTCTTTCAATTTGTTGAAATTTGAGTTGTTTTCATTTTGACTCTGTCCCAGACAATTTAAGATATCCTTGCTAGGCCATTTGTGCATTTCACAACAGACACAGGTTGGTTTTTGTTTCTAAGTGGGTCCCACTTCCATTAGGCTTAGAAAAGGAGAGAGGTCAAGAAAGATTGGATTCAAGGGAAAAAAGCGGGTGGTAAACTCCATCTAAGGCTAAATACCGGCATGAGACCGATAGTTGACAAGTACCGTAAGGGAAAGTTGAAAAGGACTTTGAAGAGAGAGTTCAAGAAGGTGTGAAACCGTTAAGAGGTAAACGGGTTGGGTCCATGCAGTCCGCCTGGAGGATTCAACCCGGCGGCTGAGGTCAGCCGTGCCGTGCCAGCAGATCCCCTCCCTCCCGCCGACCCCTCGTGGAGAGGTGGGTTCTGGGAGGGGACCACCACCTGAATGGCTCCGGCCCCCGTCGGGCGCATTTCCGCCGGAGTGGTGCGCCGCGACTGGCTCCGGGTCATCTGGGAAGGCCTTGGACGGGCAGGTGGCTCGCTGCCCTCGCTGGGTGGCGGGTGTTACACCCTGCCGGCAGCAACTCTCACCGCATCCCGGGGCCGAGGGAGAAGACCACCGCCATACCTGCCTCTGCCACCGGCTCCCCGCCGCCAATCCCACTGCTGTGGATAATTATGGGGGAACTCATTACACAAATAGTCTGCTAGTCAAGTAGATCAATCAATCAGAATAGAGCTGGAAGGAACCTTAGAGGTCTTTTAGTCCTACCCCCTGCTTAAGCAGGAGGCCCTATACCAGTGATGGCGAACCTTTTTTTGCCCCTGAGCCAAAAGTGGGGGGGAGCGCAAGGGCGTCCAGGAAACCGAGTGAAGAGACGGTTGGGGAAGCGTTTGGCCAACTCCATCATCCTTTCTTCTTCTGTTGTCCAACTTGTCATCTGCTCTATCCAGGGATGTGAAGGCAGGGGAGGCGGAGCCTCACCAGTGTCATGAGGAAAAGAAAATAAAAATTAAAAGGAAAAAGGCTAAGGTAGTTGCTGCCAGAATGACTCTGCTTAGTGCTAACTGCAGGGGGAGGCGAGAGAACTACGGGCCTCCTTTGCATAAGGAATTTTTTGCCTTTTAACCCTTGCTCAGAGTTAAAATTCCTTATGCAAAGGAGGCACGTGGTTCTTTGCCTCCTGGTCTGGGAGCAGCAGGTCTTGCCTAAGTTGCTTTTTCTTTTTACATTTTCATCATGGCGGACAAGAGGAGAGTTGAAATGATCCTCTGACACAGCTGGAAAAGGTGGGTCCGAGGGAGGGGGCAGGGGGGAGGAATTCAAAATTCCAATCATCCATCCCCTATAATATGCAGCTATAAAGTGATATTTGATGTTTGACCGAGTATATAAGTGTAGTAATATGGGACATCATTTGGAAATGGTCAGTTTCCTATAGAAAATTATAGTTATTCTTGAACACTTCCCAAAATTCACTGCAACATGTATGTATTATTTGGTTCACCAGTTGAAACAGAAATAATTCCCTGAAGAATATTTAAAGTGGTAAAAAGAAGCTGACGTCTTCAAATGAGGAGCCCGGACAAGGTTGGAGCGAGAGTCGCGGAGGCGAAAGGCGAAGAGGGGTAGGGGTGGGGTGCCAAGAACCCCCTCCCCTTTTTGCACTCCGCAAGCCAGGCCCGCAGCGGCAAGAGGTTCAGCTCCGCTTCTATCACGCCCCCCCCTCTGCTCCAGAGAAGCCGGCCGCGGGTGAGTCTCCGCAGCCCTGGTTCCATCTCCAAGCAGCCCCGGGAGGAAACGGTACAGCCCCACTTCCCTCCTTGGACTTTCTGGGAGCGGAGGACCCGCATTCCGCTCCCCCTTCCAAGCCCCAAGTGGCCAGCCTTTTGCCTCCGCGGCTCTCGCTCCAGCCTTGTCCGGGCTCCTCCTCGGCGGGCCTGCTGGAGCTCTGGGAAAAAGCAGCGGGAGCCAAAGCTGGCCACTAGGGGCTTGGAAGGGGGAATGGAATACGGGTCCTCCGCTCCCGGAAAGTCTGGGGAGGGAAGCGGGGCTGGCCCATTTCCTTCTGGGGCTGCTTGGAGATGGAACCAGGGCTGCAGAGACTCGCCCACGGCTGGCTTCTCTGGAGTGGGGGGGGTGTGTGTGTGTGATAGAAGCGGAGCTGAGCCTCTTGCCACTGCGGGCCTGGCTTGCTGAGTGCAAAAAGGGGAGAGGGCCTCTTGGAACACCCCACCCCTCTTCGCCTTTCGCCTCTGCAGCTGTCACTCCAGCCTGGGCAGGAACTAGCACTCTTCTACTGCGGGCGGGACGTACTCCTGGTGGCCTGCTGTTCCGGCACCTGCAAGGTGGAAGTATTTGCCCTGCGGGGCAGGCAAAAGCCGAAAGAAAGCGCCCCACCGCTTCTGTCTGACATAGAGGCGCCCTGCGCCCCACAGCTGGGTCGGACATAGCTGCGGGGTGTGGAACGCCTCTATTTCGGACATAGCTGCTGGAGGGCGGGGGGGGGGGGGGCAAAAGCCGCTTTCTTTCTTTTTGCCTCACCAGCCATAAGCTTCACCGCATTTGAATATTGGTAGTCAAATTAAAATTAGCCTTCTCCAAACTTTCCAATTTGTTCTCTATTTCAGCAGAGTAATCTGACAGGGCAGACACGGCTGCAAACGTATTCACCTTCATTTGATTAACTTTAGATTTTAGGTCATCATAAAGTTGCAATACAAATTCTTCAATTTCTTGCTTAAATGCATTAAATATTTTAAAGAAATATTCCTGTGTTAAAACTTCTCCAGTAGAGGGCGTAGGAGACAAAGGCTGTGTTTCCAAAAAAGATTCTTTAAATTCTTTAGACACATTTGTAGCAAGACGCTTCTTTGATCTGGGTGCCATAATAAATAAACAAGTAAGCAGCGCTTCGTTCCCCTCTATTTCCAAAGAAAAAAAAAGGTTTATTTTGTTAAGGAGCGGTCTGCAGGAAGATAAGCCCGGCTAAGTACATCCAGTAATCATCCACGGAGAGAAATCGCCATTTTGAAGTCTATTTAAACAAAGAAGTCTTTAAGACGAATGGTGCTGGTATTTAAGATAGTAATAAAAGCATAAATCTCACAGGGGTGGTACCCTCCCGTAACAAATCTAGCTTGAAAAAACTTTGTTTTGTCCTGGGGGGGGCTAGCCTGTCTGGGGCTGCCAAAAAAAAAAAGGCAGCTGAGAAGAACTGGCCGGAGATAAAAGCTCCGCTTCGGCTGGATCTAATCTCTTCCACAGCCAAAAAAAGAAAAAGGCTGTGGCTTACGAATAGACCCTAGTCTACGGAGCTATCCTCCCTGCCCCTTTCTTAGCCAAAAAGGGGTGCTATCTATGATCTTATTTAGATATACAGACCAGATCTCTGAGGAGCTCGGTGGAGCCCTCCTCGGCAACAGGCCACGCCCCCAGGAAGCCCAACAAATGTCACATTTCTAGTTAGTTTCAGCCACAAGTGCCGTTTATTCCCTCTGGGCTCAGTTTCAAGCATGGAGACCCCAAACCTCTCAATTCTAGGTGACCAGTTTAATTCAATATCTGCCCCTGTTATTATGAGCCATATGGGGATTATTTCCCTCCAGAGAATTTCCCAACAACCAAGAACTTGTTGAATTCTCCAGGGATCCCTCCTGAGAGGGAGAATTATGATAAAAGTTTCAGCTCTACTCTTTGGCCGAATCCTCCAGGGGAGACTTTGGGCAGAGAAATAGGGAGTTTTGGGGCAGGCAGGGTCTGTGCTCTTGAATGTCCGTCTCTCTCTTTTCCAGATGAAGCTGAGTGTTTCTCTGTGTTTGAATCAGGAAAGCAACTGGATCATATTCCACCTTCTGAGACTCCTTTGAATTCTTCTCATTCTTCTTAAGAAACAGGAAGGGGATTGATTGATTCACCCCATGAATGATGGACCTCCTGCTTCTGCTTCTGATGCTGCTTTTGTCCCATCCAGTCTCTGGGAAACTGGGAATGAAATGCCCGCAGAGTTTGGAGCACCAGTATGGAAAACGACCACAGAGCTTTTACAGCCCAGGAGACCATCTCATCGGCATAGTCACCACTGGAAAGGAAAGACTGCATACAAACTTGCTTTTCAACGTGGCTCCTTCTCTTCAGTTTGTTTTTCGTGATCCGTAAGTCATTCAGGGTGATAGAGTTGCACTCCCCCCATTCTAACACTCTCCTTCTTTTCTGTTTTTATTTTTCATTTATTCCTATATTGGGGATTGTGTCTAATTTCCTCAATGATTTTGATTTCCTTGGCTTCTCTCTTTTGTCTGATTTTGTGAAAGAAACGCAAATCGAAAAATGTGCCTGAAAAAAAAAGCTGAAAGGTCTGCAGATTATTTTCCTCTCTCAGTTCAATCCTTAATTTATCACTTGAATAATGAATTTTATTTAAAGTAGTGGTGGAACCAGTTGTAGTTGTCGTATCTCAGCCCATTTCCATATTTGCATAACTGATCATTGCTTTTGGATCAATGTTGGCTTAAGGTTCAGTAGGCTTTTGGAGGCTTATATATTTTTAAAAGGTATTTGTTGCTGCCCATTATAATAACATTTTTGTTTACAATAGAGATGTTTATGGTTTTCCAGATGCCTTAGTATTCATTCTCAACATCCAAATGGTCAACAAGAATTCCCAGCTCCTGCACAATCTCACACTGGGCTACAACCTCCATGACAACTATTGGAGCACTTTCCGCACTTCAGATGCCTTGCTGGACATTCTCTCCACTGGAGAAGCCAATGTCCCCAACTACAGCTGTGGAAGGAAGGAGAACCTTCTGGCTCTTTTTGATGCAGCTACCGGGGAAATCTCCATCCAGGCATCAACATTAGGAGGCACCTACAAAGTCCCACAGGTTTGTGTGTGTTTTTCTCCATCTGGTAAAGTGAGGGGTGGGTGGTGGTGGATGAGCAATAGATGCAATCATGTCTTCTCCATGGAATCCAAGAGCTGCTTTTCTCCATATTAGCAAAAATGTCAATATTTTACCCCTTTAGGTTCATGTTGAGATTAATCATAAAAGGCCTGAAATGCAAGCAATTTATTCTCTGGAGAAGACATTCTACCAACTATTTGACTGATCAAAAATATCCCTGGTTGTTGGGGCCTCAATTGGCATCTTCATTTTCACATATAAAAAAGTTCTACAATATCCAGTCGGATTGAAGTTGGCAATAGTAGCATTTTATCTGTTTAAAAAGTGGAATAAAAAGAAGTCTAGCAATTATAGACCAAATTGACTAGGAGATGTTGTGGCTAAACTTTATGCCATGATCCTCTTAGTTAAACTTGAGAAAAATGGATTCCTTGCAGAAGAACCAGAAGGTTTTAGGTAGTGAAGAGCTATATAGATTTTATAATAAATATTGCATGTTAATAATCTAATATTGCTCACAATTTGTCTTAAAATCTCTTATCTATATCAGCAAACTAATACAGAGTTTGTTGGCTGTCTAGATGTTAGTGCATTTGTCATAATTAACAGAGAAATATTACAAAGGAAATTGATTGCCCTCAAAATGGAACTCAGCCTGTTGGCCCTGATCCAAGCTCTTTCTCCAGTTCCTTGTTTAAGAGGGAAGTTTGGGTTCAATGGAGCCACGAGAAGAACGATTGATACTTACCAAGGTGGAAGGGAAGGATGCATATTTGAACCCTTGTTAATCAGTCTAGATATTGACAACCTACTTCAACAAATGAAGGATCCAAACACAGATCATAAATAAATGTTATTTCATTCTTTGACAAAAATTACTAAATTAATGGGCCAGCGAAATGCAGTGCACATAGTATACAGTACTTGGATTTTAGAAAGGCTTTGACAAAGTAAACGACCATCTACTTCTTCAAAAGCTAAAAATATGTGGGATAGACAGCATCACCCCCAGATGGACTCAGCCTGTGGTCCTCAATGGAACTACGTCTACATGGAGAGAAAGAAGCAGTGGGGGACCCCAAGATTCTATTTTAGGCCCAGTACTCTACAACATCTTCATCAATGATTTGGATGAGGGATAAATGGGAAACTCATCAAATTTACAGAAGACAGTAACTGGCAGGAATAGCCAATACCCCAGAAGATAGGCTCAAGGTCCAGGTGGATCTAGATGGACTTGAACCCTGGGCCTAAGAAAATGAAATTCAATGTAGAGAAAAGTAAAGTCTTACACTTAGGCTAGAAAAACCAAATGTACAGATACAGATTAGATGAAACATGGCTCAATAGCAGTAACTGTGAGAGGGATCTTGGAATCTTAGAGGACAATCTCTCAAATGTGAGCCAACAATGTGTGACAGCAGCCAAAAAAAGCCATTAAAATCCTAGGCTGCATCAACAGAAGGAGAGAATCCAAATCACGTGAAGTATTGGTACCGCTTTATAATGTCATGGAAAAACCACCCTTGGAATAGTGCATGGATGGAGAACCTTTTCAGCACCAAGTGCTTTTGTCAGGGACGCAATCTGGAATTATGGATTAATTCTGGAATTAAAATACCACCTCTTCCAGTTTCTGGCACTGCAGTGCATGCAAATGCCAGCTGATCATTGTGCACACATGTGCACTAGAAACCCAGAAGAGCAACAGGCAAGGCCACGCATGCCAGGCAACATGGCTTTGCTCAAACTAAGAAGCTGAGGCAGTGGGCACCATTTCCCCTCCTGAGGCCTCCGTGCATCAGGGCCCCCCAGAAACACTCTGCCGGCCAAATGCTTTTTTCTTAATTTTGCAGTTTCCGTACGTGGGGCTTGCGAAGGTAAGGCATGAGCTCAGCCGGCGGGTGGGGGCTGGAGGGTGGCTGGGGTGATTTGGGTGGGGCAGCCTCATGGTCCCACGTGGGTCGGATTAATGGCTTCAGTGGGATTTATCCGGCCTGTGGGCCGTAGTTTGAGGACCCCTGGAATAGGGTCTCCTTCTTGAGCAGAGGGCTGGACTAGAAGAACTCAAAGGTCCTTTCCAACCGTTTTATTTTGTTATAACTTCTGTTATAGGTACATATGTTTAGCATGCTAAATACATATTGGAATATGCTGATTTACACTATGGTATTATCATATTTAAACTGGGTTCTTTTCTCCTAATAATTATCTGATACTTAATAAATCAAGTTCAAAAGTTATGGTCTTTGGGAAATGACATCGTAGCCATAGATGGTCAGCCAATAGAGCAAGTAGGACCTTTCCTTACCTGGGGTAGTTTTCTCTGAGACTGAATCTTGGCTCCCTCATCATCAAAGGAGTTCAGTTAGATCAAAGACATGAGTGAAAGTGGTGCTTAAAAGAAAACCTCATAGCTCTCCAGCTTCTTCAGCCCCAATTATTGAAGTATGTGAGGCCAAGGTTTCCCCCATGTTCTTACATCAATCTGATGTTTGGGGCTTCAGAGAGAAACCACCAGCAGAACCAACTGAATCCCAGCCGCTGAGGAGTATCTTGGGGAGGACAAAAGGACTCCAGCTGCTGCCCCTCAGAGCTGATTTGGGAACTTACACAATTTCTGCTTTGCCTAAAATCAGAAAATATGGGTATTGGCATAAAATTTAATCTATGGAAACTGACAGACTCAGAAAATTGTGGCTGTTAGAACAGAGAAAACTTCAATTAAAGACCAATCTTGTATTGTACAACTGACAAGTTGTATTAGGAATTGACGTCTCCCTGTTTCTTGTACAACTGGAGAAGAAGCTACAAAGATTCCTCCACAAAGAATCTGGGCCATAGAAGCATTAAAATATGCAGCAACCCTCAAAATTATAGTAGACCGTTTATTGGAATAGAATAATTCAGTTGGCATTTGCACATGTTAATCTAATTGAAATAAATTGTAGGGGTAAGATACAGTAATATGATTTACATTGTTTATAGTTTTTTAATTTGTTTATTATTTTCTACTTTTATTATACAATCTTGCTAATATTCTGTCTTTAATATTTTAAACAATGTCTAATTAACAAATTATTCTAATGCTTTCTTGAGAACAAGATTGGATTTATTAAAATCTAATATTGTGGACTTGATCTGACCCAAATATAAGACAGCATTCTTCATTGTGGAAGGTTTTTGAATGCAGCTCAGAATCTGATAAGTCCAGTGAAACTCTGAAGATGAGGCTACGGATTATCAGCTTTTATTTCTGCAGAAAGCAAAAGACTGGACCACCTTTTGGTCTCCCGCCTTAACAGAGCAGGCAGAGAGAGAAAAACAGGCACACGCCAAAAACTTTTCCAAATATCTTACAGCTCACACAGCTTGCACAGAACGTCATTGCTATAGAAACATAAATTGATATTATGTGAATTTCATGATTTTTCTCAGTGCTGTGAAAACAATGGACTTTAGAAGGGAAAAGAAATACATTTTCTGGCATATAACTCAGAACTTTGTTAGGGAATGCAGAACTTACATTTTAAGTTACACACAAGGCTCCTTGGCAGAATCCACATTTTACTTTTCACAAGACGTTACTTTGCTAGGCTAAGGTTGGTAATTCGCCTATAACCAGGATGGCGAACCTATGGCACACGTGCAACAGGTGGCACGCGGAGCCATTTGTCAGGGCACGCAAAGTGTTGCCCTGTTACCTGGCAGGCACACATGCCATTTCAGTTCAGCCTTTTTAAAAGCCATTTTTCGCCCTCCCTAGGCTCCAGAGGCTTTATAGGAGCCCGAGGAGGGCGAAAACAGACCCCCCCCCCGAGTCCCTGAAGCCACCAGAGTCCAAAAAAAAGGCCCTAAGGGCAAACTGGATGCTTGGGAACAGACTTCCGGTTCGCTCGTAGGGCAGGTTTAAGCCCTCCGGAGCCTTCAGGGACATTCAGGGGGCTTCCCTGAAGCCTTGGGAGGACTAAAAATGACCCTACGAGCAAACCGGAAGTCCCTGAAGGCTCTGGAGGACTAAAAATGACCCTACGAGCAAACTGGAAGTGACTTATGGTTTTCTCGTAGGGTCGTTTTTCGTCCACCGGAGCCGTCAGGGAAGCCTCCTGAGTGCTCCTGAAGGCTCCGAAGGGCTTAAAATGGCCCTATGAGCAAACCGGATGTCACTTCCATTTGCTCATAGGGTCGTTTTTAGTCCTCCTGAGGCTTCAGAGAAGCTCCTGAAGCCTCCAGAGGGCCTCCGGGGAGGTGGGGGAGGCTGTTTTCACCCTCCCCAGGCTCCTATAAAACCTCTGGCGCCTGGGGAGGGTGAAAAAAGCATGCAAAAATGGGGGGTCATAGCTGTTATGCACGCATGCACGTTGGCGGGGAGGTGTCACACATTGCATTATGGGTGCAGCATGCCTGCGCACGACCCCCCCCCTGTGCTCCCCCGCTTATGGCACATGAGCCAAAAAAGGTTTGCCATCGCTGGCCTAGATGTTTTATCCATGCAAGTTTGATAGCAACACATGCAGCACTCAGGTCATCTGTTAGTCCAGGGGTGTCAAACTCAATTTCATTGAGGGCCCCATTGTGGTTGATTTTGGAGGCCAGGGTGGGCGTGCTCTCACTGCTGCTGTGCTCACTCTCCTTGGTTGCCAATGGTGTGTGCAGGAGGGCAAAGTATGTGGGTCAGAGGGAGGCCCACTCTCTCTCCTTATGAGACCTAGCTTTGTAACCAAAGCATCCTCAATGATAGGATGGGAGACCACCAGGAGAGGTCAGGAGGAGGGGACAAGGGGTTGGTAAAAGGCAGCAGGGCTGCTGGAAATCAAGTGCTAAGGCAAGATTAACCTCACACTTTCACTCTCTCATTATAATCTCCTTCCTTCCCTTCTGTTAGCTGCCCTCTTCATTCTTCCTTCCCCCCTTTCCCTCTTTTTGCTTCCTTGCTCTCTTCCCCTTTCCTTATTTTTCTTGGTCTTTCCTGTCCTGACTGGGATGCTCAAATGCAAAAGGGGAAACATTCCTTGCCTTGTGATCAAATGCCACTTTTGCTAGTAGTTTGTGGCCACTGAAAAGACTGAGAACAAACCAGGCTCAGTTTATTCCACGCTTGCATTTCATGAGAGAAAGTTTGCTTCAGCCAGGGCACCCAAACTGCTGCCAATGGTGTGGGCGACAGCTGAGCAGGGAGGCAGGTTGTGTTTGTACTTTCATCCCCATTCAAGCAGGGCCCCTCATTTCCTCCCTGGCACAGTTGGGGCATGCAGGCTGCTGCCACCTAAGCACCATGATTGCCCCCTCCCCAGCCAGCCAGCCCAAGCGGCAGTGGGCTCCACACGACAGGCTCTCATTTCTGCACTGGGGCAGAAAACTCTGGTGGGCTGGAAGTGAGTGTGGATGGCCTCCCCCACCCCAGTGCTTCCTTGCTCAGTTGGAGGCTTCCTTCAGCCTTCAAACAGTTGCAGGATTTTTTCTTTGCTTCCAGGTTGGTGCAAGAGGCTTTCCAGGGCCAAAATGGGGGGAAAAACCCTGCGCTTTCTGCACCCCATTTTGGCCCTGGAAAGCCTCCTGTACCAACCTCAAAGCAAAAAATAAAAAATAAAACCCTTGCAACCATTTTAAGGCTGAAGGAAGCCTCCTACTGAGCGAGAAAGCACTGGAGGCCCAGACCATTCATTCCAGCCCACTGGAGTTTCCTTCGCAATGTGAGCACGTACACACACAAACACACACACACACACACACACACACACACTCACGAGTCCCCCGCCCTGGCCCCCCACAAAGGGCCAGAAAACCAGCTGGCCAGCAGGAGGTGCGTCTGATGTGGATGTTAGTGGAGCTGGGCTGGGGTGGCTGGTGTGCCTGGAGAGGATGCTCTGCATGCCACAGGTTCCCCATCACGGCTCTAATCCTTTCAATTCCTTTTCCAGATCAATCATGAAAAAGCTTCAGAGGCTCTGAGTGATAAAAGCAAATTCCCCTTTTTCCACCACATGTTCCCCAAAGAAGGAATCCATTACCCAGCAATTGTCCAGCTGCTCCTCCACTTCAGATGGACCCTGATTGGCCTCTTTGCTTCAGACACAGAAAAGGGAGAGAATTTCATGAGGACTTTTCCTCCTGTGCTTGTCAGGAATGGAATTTGTGTGGTTATATCACAACTGTTGTCAACAACTGGACATACAGCAGCCCTCAGGGATTCCCTCTCTAAGTGGAGACAAGTCAACGTCTTTGTTCACTTCATAGAATTTGATGTCATTTGGGAGAGAATTCTTCCTTTCCATTTAAATTTATGCGTCTGCCAGGACCCATTGAGGGGAAAGTCTGGATCCTCACAAGCTTTAGAGGGTACAGAATAAACAAGCTCAGACTTCTCAAATACATCCATAGTATTTGGAACTTTGGTTATCTGGGAAAAGAAAGGCCAAAAGATTCTGCCTTTGAACCCTTTTTCTTTGTGGAAGAAAAGTTTCAAGATCATTATTTTCATTGTTCTCTTTCAAAGAATGTCTTTTCTGTCAAAGGCCGCAGAAGATGCACCCAGAAAGCCCCACTGGAGACCCAGAGGAAAAGGGGCAGAATAAGGGGCCCAAATGACTACCAACCTTACAGTCTTGCGAAGACTCTGGCCCAGGCCCTGAATGCTGCATATTCCTCCAGATCGAGGAGGGGAAGGAAGGAGGGAGAAAAGATCTTGGGGTCTCCAAGGCTGCAGCCATGGCAGGTAAGGGGATCCCGATATGGATCCATTAATCTTAGATCCTTTGGAGGAGGAATCCAGAGGAGAAAGAGGGGAAGCATCTCAACAGATCTGGCCAATTTAATTACTCAGGGAATTAATGGTTCCAAAGAGTAGAGACCATGGCATTTTTATATTAAGCACTGCTAATTGAAAAATGCTGTATTCTTTTCAAAATAAATCCCCTTATTTGTGGGTTTGTGATTAGCCTGGTGGAATTCCCTTCCTTCCTTCCTCTATCCTTGTGCTCCTTGACCTCTCAGCGGCTTTCGATACCATCGACCTTTGCCCAGGTTCGCCTGGTGCACCAATTGCGACCCTACCTGGATCAGGAGGCCCTTCAGACAGTCACTCACGCCCTTGTGACCTCAAGACTGGATTATTGTAACGCACTCTACATGGGGCTGCCCTTGAAGAGTGTTCGAAGACTTCAGTTTGTCCAGAATGCAGCCGCGCGAGCGATTGTGGGTGCACCCAGGTACACCCACGTCACACCTATTCTCCATGAGCTGCACTGGCTACCCATTAGTCTCCGGATCTGCTTCAAGGTGCTGGTCGCTGCCTATAAAGCCCTACATGGCATCGGTACCTGAGAGACCGCCTCCTGCCGATTACCTCCCATAGACCAATTAGATCTCATAGGTTAGGTCTCCTCCGGATTCCATCCGCCAGCCAATGTCGGCTGGCGACTCCCCGGGGGAGAGCCTTCTCTGTTGCAGCTCCAGCCCTCTGGAATGACCTCCCCGTGGAGATCCAGACCCTTACTACCCTCCCGGCCTTCCACAAAGCCACCAAGTCCTGGCTGCTCCAGCAGGCTGGGGGGCTTGTGAAACATCCAGCCCCACGGAAACTGTGAATGTTACGTTTTTTTTTAAAGTGTTGTCTTTGTCTAGTTATTTCCCCTTCCATTGTCTATTGTGAGCCACCCGGAGTCCTTCGGGAGTGGGCGGCATACAAGACAAATAAATACAAATACAAATACAAACAAAACTCTTAAGACTTGTTTTCCAGTTAAATATGGCAAGTCCATTCCCCAATCTCCCTCAATCTTCTTGAAAGGATCCATTTCATCAGTCATCCGTTCCGTCCACCTTGAGTCTTCGGGGTCCATGGCCTCTCCAGCCATCTCCAAGCAGCCTGCCTTCAAACCAGACTCCTCCTTCAGGGATGCCAGCAGCAAATTAAGTTCCAGTCCATCCATCCAATCGATCCGATTCAACAATTGTTGCTTGCTTCTAATTATCGCCTTTAACTTGATTTAAAACCATTGTTATTTTATCAAACTTTTAAAATGAAGTTTCAAATAAGGCTTGTAAGTTGAAAGACTTTATATTCTTTAAATCACATCAAATTAGCTTATTCTAAGATCCTATTCATTACCGTATTAATGACAACATAGAATAATTGATGACCAAAGGCAAATTTGTATCCATCACTTTTAGGTTTCATAAGAAAGATTAAAAAGGGTTAAAAATTATTTGAGTATCATTTTGAAGACAGTTTTTATCCACTTAGTTATCATACCATCCACCCCTCAGGTTTCTAATCCTATCACAAAATTATTTCCGAGTCCTTTAGTGAAATCCAGTTCTATCATCAGAGTCCCTATAATCTATTTAGGAAGAGTAATGATGTGTGAGAATGATTTTTGGGATGAGGGGAAGAGAGGCTGCCTAGGGAAGGATCAGATAAGAGGGGAGAATCCTGCAGCTGCATAACGGGAGAGAAAGAAACTCCGGATTCTTACTAACTTTTCAGACTGAGAAAAGAGCTGGTGGGAGATTTCTTCTTTCACATCTGCAAAAAATAATTTTAATTGTCGTATTACAATCAAGTAGAATTAGCACATTTAGAGAAGTTTTCCATAAGGATGACCAGGGAGAATATTAGCCTGACAACTTTCTTCTTGATCAACCCATGTTTTCTGGGAATCCTGTTGTTTTCAAAGAGTTTATGGATCATCTTTTTTTCTCTCTGTACATTTTATTTGCCATTTGCTCTAGAATGTTCCCTATAATTGACCAATTGTGTCGATTATATTTTCTTTATATTTTGTCACTAAATGATTAACAATTTTTTCTCAAACTTTTTCATTCACTTATGAAGATAATGGCAGTATTTCTATCCTATTTAACCATATTTGGAGATTGGACAATTGTAGAAAAAAGATTCAATGTGGGATAAGAAACAAAGTTTTCTGCTTTTCAAATTCCTGGATGTTCCCATTCTAGTTTCATCCCTTTCTGGAGAAGAATGAATTTTGGAATATTTCTAATATGAAACTATACTTGGACCAAAATGGAGAGATAAAAGCAGATCTGACTATTGACAGCTACTTGGTTCTCCCCAAAAAGGATGTTGTTGAAAAGACTCTGGCGCATTTTATAAGACAGAGATTTTCTATCAAACAAGGTGCTCTTTCACGTCTAAAGTTGCTCAATAAGGTGAGATAAATTTTGGTGTCTTTTCTCTGTTTTCCAAAGCCTGAGGTCCCCATTTCAAGTGGGCAAAGCCGAGTGTGTCCAGGGTGGTTGGCATCCCATGCCAGTTGGTGTTATCTGATTGTAGTTCTTCAACAGACGGGACCTACAGTGAGTGGAGGGGCTTTGCCATGTTTTATGGAAATCTTTCAAGATGTTACTGGTCATAGGTTTCTTTCTTCATCACAGTTTTATTCTTTATTGAAAAATCTAATGGAATAGAAATTTCCTAAATCTTTTACAATAAATTTTATTCTCAGTTTTAATATATCATCATATGTAAAAAAAAATTCAATTCCATCTCTGCTGACTTTATTAAGTAGAAAAGTCCTTTATTGTAATGTTAAAAGCCAAAAGCAAAAGGGAGGAACTAAATGAAGAATCTGCCAGTAGTTAGTTATACCTCCTGCATCTTCTTAGTAGTAGTCAGGTATTTCATATTTACTTACATGAAGACCAGAGGCTATTTGGCTAATGTCCGTGTCTATCTCTATTTTCCATGAATGTTGACTACTAACACATTTTCTTCTGCTTAGTCCCTGCCTGAGTCCAACTGTGCAGAAAATTGTCATCCTGGATTTGTCAAGAGGGCTCGAGAAGGAGAGCCAGTTTGCTGCTATGACTGCGTTCCTTGTCCGGAGGGGACCTTCTCCACTCAGGAAGGTGGGTCACACTGAGGAAAATGGGAGGGTTTCTGGAAGTGGATCCATCCAGAACATTTTCATGAAAGTGCAAGTTAAAAGACACAAGCTCACCTTTTTTTAATTTTTAACATGCACAATTTCTTATTTAAAAGGAAGTAAATCAAAAAGTCTTTGAAGGAGGGGCTGGGAGGAGATGGGAGGAGGGGGTGGCAGACTGGGCAAGCTTTACTAACAGCAGAGGAAACATCTCTCCTGTTTTCTAGTCTGGATATGTGCTGCTAAGTTTACCTTTCTAGTAACATCCGAGTTCTTTGAAACTTGATAGATTGTTTTAGGTCCACCTTCCGAAAGACCCTGCAATTCACTGTATATTGGATCCTCCCCTTCAGGATCACTGAAAAGGTGTCACTAGTCCATAATGTGGTGCTGTGGATAGTTATGGAGGCAACTCATTGCACAAATATTCTGCCAGTCATGTAGATCAATCAATCAATCAATCAGAGTAGAGCTGGAAATACCTTGGAGGTCTTCTAGTGCTACTCCCTGCTCAAGCAGGAGACCTGATACCATTTCAGACAAGTGACTGTCCAGTCTCTTCTTAAAAACATCCAATGTTGAAGCACCAACAACTTCTGGAGGCCAGCTGTTCCACTGGTTAATTGTTGTCACTGTGAGGAAATTTCTCCAAAATTCCATATAGCTTCCAGATATTACAGGATACTGTAGGTATCCTCTATGTCCAGTATATTAACTGCCATGTGGCAGGACTCTAAATATTTGTATAAAAAGATTATATGATTCATTATTAACCTGTAATAATGTAGCTTCCTATGAATTACATTACACATTACACCAGAAATAATTAACACCCTTGGACTTTCCTCAACTTCATATACTTAGCTACTTAAAAAAAAATTACATCCTCCTTCTTATGCTATTTTTAATGAAAACTAAAAGGAACGAAATATTAAAGAAAATTGATTTTTGGTTTCTCAGATGCAGAAAAATGCACCAAGTGTCCAGATGACAAATATCCAAATGAGGCCAGAGTCCAATGTATCCCCAAAGTTATAGCCTTCCTGTCTTATGAAGAACATCTGGGCATCATCCTGGTCTCTTTTGCCCTGCTCTTGTTCCTAACTACAGTCCTTGTTTTAATTATCTTCATTAAATATGGAGAAACTCCCATTGTCAAAGCCAACAACCGGGACCTCTCCTATATCCTCCTGGTCTCCCTCCTGCTTTGCTTCTTGTCTCCATCTCTCTTCATTGGTCAACCAAGGAAAGCCACCTGCCTTCTCCGACAAACGGTTTTCAGCATCATCTTCTCAGTTGCCGTTTCTTCTCTCTTGGCCAAAACCATCATGGTGGTGCTGGCTTTCCTGGCCACAAAACCAGGAAATCGGGTGAAGAGATGGTTGGGGAAGAGCTTGGCCAACTCCATCATCCTGTCTTCTTCTGCTGTCCAAATTATCATCTGCTCCATCTGGCTGGGAGTTTCTCCCCCCTTCCCTGACTCTGACCTCCACTCCCAGCCTGGAGAGATCATCCTGCAATGCAATGAAGGGGTCGTTGTCATGTTCTACGTCACCCTCAGCTACATGGGCTTCCTGGCTGCCATCTGCTTCACGGTGGCTTTCCTGGCCAGGAATTTGCCTGGGGCCTTCAATGAAGCCAAGCTGATCACCTTCAGCATGCTGGTCTTCTGCAGCGTCTGGGTGACTTTTGTGCCCACCTACCTGAGCACCAAAGGGAAATACATGGTGGCTGTTCAGGTCTTCTCTATCCTGGCCTCCAGTGCTGGTCTGCTGGTCTGCATCTTCATCCCCAAGTGCTACATTATCCTTCTGAGGCCAGACCTGAACACAAAGGAACAGCTTACAGCCAGAACAAATGTAAAAACATGAGCTATTAAGAGTCACAAACACACCATTATTTGTAAAAGTACTATTCTTTACCTGACTACTAAAGAGGATTCAAAATAATTTAATCATTAAAACACACCTATCATAAAAGTATGAGGATTCTTTTACTGTGAGAAACATTTACCAATTCTAAAAAAAAATCAGTTGTTTCTACAATGATCAAGAATTGTAATATCTATCAGCAATTATAAAAAATATGGAACTGGCCTGGGCAAGGACCACGACAACTGTTTCAATCACTATTTTAAACAAAAGTTAGCGTTCAAGTGATGAAGTCAAGTTTGGATGGAAAGAAGGAAAATAATCTAGCGTTTTTATTCCGTCCCATCTTGGGATTTCAGCGACTTCCACAAAATAAGAGAAAAAGAGAAAAGCTTTGGATTGGGGGCGAGGCCAGAGTGAATTCTAACAGCCCTTTATTCAATACTGCCTGTGGGGTATCAACTCCCTGGTTGTCACAGCACCTATTAAAGAAAAATGATCACCTGAACAACCAATCAGGAGAGAGCATTTTCCCGCTCCAACAGAGGACCAGAATGAAAACTTCAACTGACAACTATACACTATACACCTTCTGTACCACAAAAATAATAAGACCTCCCCGAAAATAAGGCCAAGTACTTCAGGGGTTAAAAGAAAATAAGACCCTGTCTTATTTGGGGGGGGAAACACATTACAATACCATATTTTTTCAGAGTATAAGACACTCTGAAGTGTAAGACGCACCTAGCTTTTGGGGAGGAAAATAAGGGAAAAATATCTGCCTCTGCCTCCCAGCAATTTGCCCCCTTGTAACAAACAGTACAGACAATATACACTGCTTGTAGTGTTATATTTCAGACTATACTTGTACAGATGCTGTTAAAATTGATGTGCTTTCTGGAAGTATAGTTATTCTCTGCTATTTAAAAGAATAACGCTATTTTAAAAAATAGCACGGGGCCTCTTCAGATCAAGCATTTATTTTAAAAAGCTTCTTCATTTTGTTAAATTGTCTAGAATAATAAAGCAGTCTTTAAAAAATAAGCCTAATGATTTGAACCTTCGATAGGCATTTATAGTTGTTGACTTGCCTCCTTGCAGCAAACAGCCTGATTAGCGTGAGAAAAAAAAATCTGCCTCCCAGCAATTTGCCACGGAGCAAACAGTAAATTTCACTTTCCATTTCTTCCGATCATCAGCTTTTCAGGCTGCAAGGATTGCTATAGCCTGTTGAAGCCCCCGCAAGCCCCCATTTGCTGCAAAGAGGTAAATTGCTGGGAGGCAGAGGCCAAAGGGTTGGGGCCGGTGGGTGGGTGGGGCTACATTCAGTGTATAAGACGCACTGAAATTTTCACCCTCTTTTAGGGGGTGGGGGGAAGCTGCGTCTTATAGTCCGAAAAATACGGTATATAACAACTCTCACAAAGTGGAATATCCAGGTGCTTTCATGATTCAAAAGGAGAGAAGCGAAGCTTCAACTGAAAAGGAAAACTTGAATAACAAGGATATTGACCTTCTGCTGTCCTTCAACATGGTCTCTTGTCTCCAGAGACTGCTGGGGAAGGTCACCCAGAGCTATAGAGTTTGGTGCCATTCTATTTATTCTGTTCTGTTCTAGTCTGTTCTGTTCTGTTCTGTCCTGTTCTACTCTACTCTACTCTACTCTACTCTACTCTACTCTACTCTACTCTACTCTACTCTACTCTACTCTACTCTACTCTACTCTATTCCACTCTATTCTACACTCTACTCAGCGATGGTGGCACAGTGACTAGAATGCAGTCCTGCAGTTTCCTTCTGCTAACTGCCAGCTGACTGCGATTTGGCAGTTCGAATCTCACCAGGCTAAAGGTTGACTCAGCCTTCCGTCCTTCCGAGGTGGGTAAAATGAAGACCCAGATTGTTGGGAACAATAGGCTGCCTCTAAGTGCTATTGCTATTCTGCTCCACTCCACTCCATTCTAGTCTACTCTAGTCTATTCTATCCTTAGGCATTACAAACCATCTGGATGACTACAGTCACTCTCACCCCAGAATTTAAGGTTCAGGCAACAAGCCAGCTGATCAATTCATGTTTGTCAATCAATTCCTATTGCAACCAATGAGCAATCAACTGGGTACAAATATGAAAAAAAACCTCAATGGAAAATGTCCCAAAGGTGCTTTTTCAAGAGGCAAATGGACTTCCTTGTTTTCCTTTGAACATGATTACGCGTCTTAATTCTAAAAACAGCAACTAGCACCATTTTTAACCACAGAATTGGATTCTGAATCTTCTCCTGGCATCCGTTTTGTGTTTGGGTTGCCATCTCGTGGCCATTTTGAGTATGACAGACTGACAGCAGTCATCTCAAAATGTAATATAAATAAGAATAAGTAATAAAAATAATTGCTTCTCAAAAAAAATCCATGGGAAATTGTGGGACCACAACAGCCTGCTACCTCGTGGCCATTTTGAATATTGCAGGCAGAGGCCAGTGATGGAAAAGTTTAATGTACTGTATTTTTCGGAGTATAAGAAACACCTTTTTTCCTCAAAAAAGAGGCTGGAAATCTGGGTGCATCTTATACACTGAATACAGCATTTTTTGCCTCCCAAAACCTCACCTCCTTCACCAAAATGGCTGGGCAGAGCCTGTAGGAAGCATCTAGAGAGCTCCTGGGGGCTGGGGAGGGCTTAAATGAGTGAAAAACAGACTGGTTTTTGCTCAATTTTGCCCCCCCCCCCAGTCCCCAGTACTATAATCCTCCTAAAGGCTATGCATGCCCTTTTTTTGAGAAAAATATTGGCCATTTTTTGCTCTTTGGGGGGGCACCCCCATGAGCACTCTACAAGCCTCCTAAAGACTATTCCTGCCCTTTTATTGTGTGACAGCAATAGTGGCATTTTATTGGCCCCCACAAGGAAAGAAACCTAGTTACATCTCTAAACTTCGGAACCGCCTCATCACATTGTTCCGCTATCCATCCTGTAGCTTCCCCCTTGGTAATCCCTTCTTCCATTGTTGAGAAGTCTTCTCTGTAGGAAGGTGGGGTGAGAACCTGTTGGGGCATTGCAGGTGCACATTGTCCCGCCATCCATTCTGCAGCCTTCCCCTCATTCATCCCTTCTTCCATTGTTGAGAACCTTTCTCTGTAGGAAGGTAGGATAAGAACCTGTTGGGGCATTGCAGGTGAGACTGGACTCTGTGGGGGGAGGGGGTCAATCCCCGGGTTGGCTACTGCCAAGTTATCTGCCATGGTGCCATCTGCTGAGGGAGGGCAGGTGCCCACTGGCATCCCTTCCATCCATGACCTGGGGTTCAGACCCATCAGGTTGCCTGATTCACAGGTTGCAGTTCAACCAACGACCATTTCCTTCATTTCTCTCCCTTTGTTGCTCCTTCCTATGTCACTGTTTGTTTGCCTCTGATAGCTGCCTTTGGAGAATTTGCTTCCATCTGAATGGAATCTGATATGTTGGAGTGTTGACTCAAAGTGCCTCTTTTTGGATTGCTTGTTTTATTTTTTGAAGCTGTTCTTCTTCCCTCCCTCCTTTACACCTGAGTGCATTTTTTAATTTGAGAAAAAGGGAGAGAAATGAAGGAAGTGGTAATAAATAGAAAGTAATGAGTATTATCACATGAAGTAGAAACTGGTTATGTTATTGGAATATGTATATGTGTTGTGCTGCTGTAAAGGTGTTTTCCTTCTGAGAATTTGGTTGTTGGGCATTTGTGGCACATGTGCCTCTGCGAAAGCATGTGCTTCATGGGTCCTTTCAAATGCCATCCCCATTCCCTCCAGGAATTGGCAAGTAACTCAAACTACCAGAGCAATCCTCACACCTTTTGTGCTGTTCATAGGCCAATCAGGAATAACAAAAGATACACACTGCCAGAGTGGAATCTCTCTATGTTAGGGTATATGACTGAGTTTTACAACGTAGTTAGCTTATATGAACAAAGTAATTATAATATTAAGAGCTTTCGTGTAAAAGTAAGAGAAGGAGTCTGAGGAATTGTGACAAGTAGAAAGTCATGATTTTAACTTTCCTGTGTATTTGTGTATTTGGGGTGTGTGTGTGCAAAGGATTTTCTAGCTCGCACCCAAGGCAACTGGGTGGAGAAACAAGCCCCCGGAGAGGAAACTCCACACGGAACACTTTCTCCCTCCCTCCCTCTCTCTTTCTCCCTTCCCTTCTTCTGATTGGCTGGCTGTGAACTGTCACCTGAGCCCCAAAGCCCAGGGTGAACAGTGTTTCTCCCAAAAGCCCATGAGGAAGGGCCTGGGACTAAAGAGGCAGGGTCCCATTGGCCGAACGATTACCTTGGGTCCTAACAGAGGAGGCAAGAGGGTGGAGGTTAATGGCTGGGGGTGAAGGGTAGGAGGAGAACAGTCCCATTCCGTCTGTTTCCGCCACATCATAAATAATTCTGCACTTGGGCTGCTGCTCCCCAAATCTCCCACGTCATCCCTCAGTTGTACTCCTGCCGCACCTCACCTATACCTGATTCTGTAGTTGGGCTGTGGTTCCCCCACCAAACACACACATAATCCTGGACTTGGGCTGCTGTTCCCTTCACCCCACAGTCGATCCCACGGTTGGGTTGCTGCTGCCCCCCAGCCCACACCTGATTGTAAGGTCGACTACTGCTCTTCCCCCAACCCCACACCTGATCGTGTAGTTGGGCTGCTGCACCATCGCACCCCACATGTGATCCTTCAGTTGGGCTACTTCCTCCTCTACCCCAAATGTGATCCATCAGTTATGCTCATTGTCTTCCCCACTCCACACACAATACTGAGTTGGGCTGCTGCTTCCCCCACCTCCCCCAACGGAAGGATCACATGTGGGGTGGGATGGTGCAGCAGCCCAACTACACAACCAGGTGTGGGGTTGGGGGAAGAGCAGCAGTCAAACTTACAATCAGGTGTGGGGTGGGAGGGAGCAGCAGCCCAAAGGTAGGATCAACTGTGTGGTGAAGGGAATAACAGCCTACCTGGCTCCCGGAGGGTGAGAGAGGAGCGGCAGCTGGAACGAGGTCCAATGCGGTCCCCGGCCCTTCCCCAGAGGATCCAGGGACAGGGAGGGACCCTCCTTCGACCTTGCTGTTTCTGGGGGGCGCAGAGCCCTGGGGCAGCCTGACGGGGTGGGTGAGTCCTCCGCTCTTGTTCCTTCCTCGGCTGTGGAAGAATCCCTCGCTTCGTTCAACTGGGCAGGAGGGCTGGGTGGGAGCGAGCAGAAGGGGGGAGCTTTTGGGGCTAATGGGGCTTGGGTTTAGCCTCCCTGGACGTCGCAGCAGCCCCAAGTGCGCCGATCTCAGTGTTTTTCGCATCAGGGCGTGTTGCAAGAGGGAGGGAGTGAAGACCTTTTCCAGCCAGCGCAAAGGACTTCCCTGGACTTGCTTTGCTGAGCACGGGTGAGGGCCCCGCACCTCCACCCCCAGCAATCCGGAAAAGGTCTTCGCTTCATCGCCAGTTGTGGTTGAGGCAGTCAATGGGGATGGGGGGGGGGGGATCTGGCAGGCCCTGTTAGTTTGTCCAACTGATACCCCCCCCCCCCCGGATGCATCCCTTCCCAGGTCCTTCTGGCTTGAGGGACAGAGAGGAGCCAACGCCTGGCTTTTCCAAGGTGTCGGTGGATGGAAGCCTCCCTGGGGCTTTCTATGCCCCTTGACAAGCTCCTCTCAAATGTAGGTTTTCTGGCCATGAAAAAGAGCGTTGAGCGTGTTAGTTCAACGCCAGTTTGACCTTCCTTTGAAAGACTCCTTGAATCTTGTGCTGCACAAAAGGTCCATTTATATTGGGAAGGAAAGTTGGGTTCTGCCAGCTAGAATGTTTCTGATTCGGCCATTACTAAGTCAATTACAGTGTGTGTTTTTTTATGCTCCAGATCAGTGGCTCTTAACCTTTTTGAAAGAATCGCCCCCTTGAGCCATTGAGGACGTTATCATCGCCCCCCTCCCCCAACATAACCTCTCAATCACAACACAGGGAAATCATTCTTCAATTTATGCAAACACATTTTTTGTTTTCTTTAAAATTGTCATCAGGACATATCGATGCAAATAATTTATTTCAAGTCTTTTCCCCATATCTCAACTGTGTGAAGAATTCTGATGCCACCCATCACTTTACTCCCAAACTTCGTGATACACGTATTTCATCATTATCTTATTTATTCAAGACACGTAAATGCAATGACCACTGGAAAAAAATTCAATTGCAAGAAAATGAAATGCCCGAAAAAACCAGTAACATTTAATGATTTAATTACAAATGAATTTTAAGACACAAAAAGAAATAGAAAAAGGGCATAAGAACAAATGCAATGCAGGAACTAAGAATTTCAGGACAAAAACTTTGAAACTAAATTAAGATTCGAGGAAAATATATATTCATGCACACTGTAAAAAGGCCAATGGCGCACCACTGTATGGGTGGAGTGATGGAGGCTGCTGCGCAACGCGCATGAAGATGAGCAATGCGTATTCACATGTACTGAAGCTAACTGGAGGAACATTTTAAAACACAGATCAATCCACTAATAGCGAGAGATCTGATGTTTTTGTACGACAGATGTACAGCGGTTCACTGTACGAAAAAAGTCTCAAAAGTCCTCCAAGCCACTCACTCCATCGCCCCCATATTGTCCCCCTTCCGTCCCTTCAGAACTGGTGCGGCCATCCAGTGAGAGCCCTCAGAACTTCCTCAGAGACTCTGGAAAACGACTTTTGTCATCCTTGGGGTCCATGTATGGTTGGCCTCTGCGTTGAAGGTGTTGCAAGTGTCACCAGAACCTCCAGCTGAAGATGAGGAGGAGGCCTCCATCACTGTGGAACCTCCATACCGGAATCCATCGATCCCAACATCACCATGATTGATGGAAGACGAGGTCAGACGTTCAGCCCTGGTCAACAATGTGATGGTTGCTGCAATTTGTCCTGGGGGCAAAAGAAACACAGATTGAATATTTTAAGAATAATGAAATAGTAAGCAAGAAACAAAACAATACAAAACAGAGCAACCAAATTTAAGGCTCCTAGTTTTCCTTCCTGTTAGTTTCCATAGTCCAACTACCCCCCACCCAAAACCCCAAAGCAAGAAATGCAAACCAACAAAAGGCATTAAGAATTAAATGACAACAACAATAACAACAGAATACCTTTCAAATGGAAACATAAAGAAAACCTGGCAACCAAATTAGTTCACTTACCAACCATCACATTGTCGTGCAAGGCAGAACGTCCGACATCCTTCGCCCATCAATGATGGGGATGTTGGGGTAGAGGGGTTCCGGTATGTACGGTTCCACCGTGATTATGGCGGCCTCCACATCTTCATTTCGTTGTTCTGGCGACACTTGCAGACGCCTTTTTCTGGGGATTGAAGAAGAAGAAAAGAATCGAATATAACTGACTGGTACATTGTTTTCTTAACAATGATAACAAAGATAATTCTTAATGGGGGCTACAGATTTTCAAGATGGGGGTTGGACTAGAAGACCTCCAAGGCCCCTTCCAGCCCTGGGGGATTCTATACTTTCGCCAATTAGTTCCACCAACATTTTGGGGGGCTTTGAGTGCCCCAGGGCTCCCCAGGTTGTGGAGACGATACTCCCTTTAACAGGAGCAACTTACTTGCAGAGGTGGAGAAATACGCAGAGGCCAACGAATACATAGACCCCAAGGACAAAGTCGCCTTCCAGGGGCCCCCAAGGACGTTCTGGGGTCTGTCGCTGGATGGCCGCAGCTGTTCATTGGGATCCATGTCTGAAAGAGAAAAGGGATGGAGGAAGAAGAGTCAATTTCTGGATTTAATGGTTGGTGCTTCCCCAACAACTACGGTATTCATCCCAAGATCAAATTCCCAATCAGGAAAAACAAAATACCAGAGACGAAGAACCAAGTCCTGCTCACCTCTCAATCTCTCTCTCTATCTTTCTCTTTCTGTTTCTCTTTCTCTCTCTGTCTCTCTCTGTCTCTGTCTCTCTCTCTCATCCACTCAAGCTTTTATAGCCTGCATGGCCCCACCCATCAACGGAAAGGAGTTCCAACGGAATCCAGGTATCCAGGTAACCTGGAGGTCAAACAACACTTCTCCCTCCACTCAACCCTTGACCCCTCCCTCCCTTGGAATCCCCCCCCCCTTCAGCTCAGAAGGGAAGGTTGAGAGTTGAGTGGCACTCAGCAGTGGGGAATCTACAGGGTCCTGCCTAAGCAGCGGGTTGGACTAGAACAGTGGTTCTCAACCTGTGAGTCGGGATTCCTTTGGGGGTCGAACGACCCTTTCACAGGGGTCACCTAAGACCATCGGAAAACACATATTTTCGATGGTCTTAGGAACCGAGACACCAATTTTATGGTTGGGGGTCACCACGACATGTGCAACTGTATTAAAGGGTCGCGGCATTGGGAAGGTTGAGAACCACTGGACTAGAAGACCTCCAAGGTCCCTTCCAAGTCTGCTATTCCATTAAATTCTGTATGCCTGAAACCGCCAGCAACCAGCCGTGGCAGGCAAAGCACAGAGGACCCCCCTGCTCAGGGATGGGAGGCTAAGAATGAGCCCCCTTTGGTGTCCTTGCCTGGGTCACGAAGCAGAGCCCTGAATGTGGACCGTAGGATGGCCAGGTTCTGTGGGGCTTTCCGAGAAGTGACCGTCCAAACCTTGGTTCAATCCCACCTGTGTCCATGGACTCGGCCATCAAATAACACCCTTCACCCAGGGCAGAAACTGAATTCCTCCCAAGCAGGCCCTTTGCAAAGGGCACCTCCTGCACAAGACCTGAAGTGCAGCCTAAAAGAAAGGCTCTCCCACTTCACCCCTTTTCCTTCTTCAGCCACGGAAGAGACTCTGAAAGCCCCATCCCTCTTTGGGGCATCTTCAGTGCACATCCCAAAGGTTCTTTTCAAAAGACAGCTGGAATTTCTTGAATTTTTCCTTGAAAACGTTTCACTTCTCCTCCAAGAAGCTTCTTCAGTTCTGACTGAATGGTGGGGAAAGGAAGGATTCGTCCTCTTTGCAGCCGTTTGGTGGTTAGCATTGTGAAGGTCAGCGATGAGCTCTCTGAGAGGCCTTGAGGCCTCCTGGGGGTTTATCTGCCCCCTCAGGGCTACCTGAATCAGAGGGCAAATGGGGGGGGGGGACCCTTGGAAGTGGGGAAAGGACCGTGTTGCTGTCTTGGGAGAGAGCAAAGTCCCCCCTCTGGACAGAGGAGACCCCTGGTTGGAAAGGGGGGTCCAAGAGGTCATCTATCTTAAAACTGAACAGCCCTCTCTTGACAGAGGGGGAGGGGTACGATCCCTCCTCTCTCTCCTGTCTACCACACAGTCCTCCTCAACCCACCATCTCCCCTCCCTTCCTTCTCTATCGTGGATCCTCTCGTCTTCTCCTTTCTTAGAACTGACTCTATTCACTTCATTTCCTTTGAGATTTCCTATTTTGGGAGGTGGGAGGCAGACGGGGCAGCTGGGAAGGTCCAGAATTGGAGGAAAGATCGGATTCCAAAGTCTTTTTGGCCCAGAGGCAGAAAACCTCTTTCCCCCAAAGGGCCCAAGAGACGGGAGGAAAGAGGGCTTCGCTCTGCCCCACAGATCCTAAACTCACCCACTAAGACGGCTCCCACTTGCCCCTCCCCAGCCCGCTCCACCTTCTAGCCAGAGCGCTGCCCTCCCCTCCCCAGAGGGACCGGTAGGTCTCAAGGGTTACGGAGTCCTTTGTGGGGAGCCTCCATGGCAGCTGCCAAGTCTCCTGGTCCTCTTCCCAGCCTTCAAAGAGACACGGAACTGCTTCCTCTCCATCCGGACCCTCATAGACTCTGGGCACCGGGGATTGTCTGAATGGAGCCCTGGAGTCATAGTAATGTGGAAATGGTCCTGAGAGGCCGTGTGGGCATCCTGCTGCTTCTTTCTTATATCTCTGATGCACATTTTTATAAGGATCTGAAATTTTGATGGATCTCATCATTCTGTTAAATAAAGAAAGTGAAGGTGTCATTTCTGTGTGGTCTCCTGTCCAATGAGATGATCGAGGTTATCCTAATGATTGAGGAATTTGCATGAACTCTGTGTCAGCTGAATGGAGGGGGAGGGGAAGTTGGGAGAAGGGGAAGGCAAAGGATCGAGACATAGGAAGGGAAGCAGGGAGCAAAATGAAAGCAAACAGGAAGAGAAAGGAGAAAAGGAAGCAGAACGGGAATTGGAAGAAGAGAAAGGGAAAAAGGGAAACAGAAAGGAGAAGAAAAGAGAACTGAAATAAATCCCTTCACCTTCCCTTCCCTTTGGATTATTTTGCAACTACAAATAACTGAAGAAGAATCAGCCAGACACACTCACAACGTCAGAGAGCAAACCAATCAGAGCGCCTCTTCAGAAGGGACTCACACAATGAGTCTCCCCCTCCCTCCCTCCCTCCCTCTCCCTCCTCATGGAGATTTCCTCCCTGATCAGCTGCCAGTGTCTGGTCAGTGTCTGCAGCCTATTTGTGACACCGTCTTATTACGTAGCCCTTACACCGCAGAGCAAAAACCCACCTAGCTAGTCTTGTTTGAATAAGCAACCCAAAATCCCCTGGAGCCTCGATCTGCCCCGGGAATACGGAGATCTCAGCCACAGTTGGAGAGAAAGGGATCTAGTGGGATCCCAGCTGCTTTGAGAAGTTGGACAGGAGGAAGGAAGAGGCTCCTGTGACGGTGGAGCTGAATTCCCATCAGGAAGGGCCCCCTTGCAGAGTCCCCAAGGGGCCCTTCAGCTCCGCCCGGCTGCTTGGCTGGAGTCCAAAGGGCGCTGCTACCGGAGCGTCTCCAGGGCTGCAGAGTCCTTCGACGGGGGCGGCAGAGGGGGCCTTGGTGGGGCCGAAACCTTGGGCTAAAAGGGAGGAAGAGTGGGGGAAGGGCCACACACCCATCTGCCTTCAGTCTCAGCGGCCAGAGGCTTCCGAGCGCTCAGAGGTTTGGGGCTCTTGGGCGGGGCGAAGGGAAGGGAGGGGCTGGGATTCTGAGAAGGGGGAGGGGCAAATGCAGAGAGCCCCGCTTTCCTTTGGCGGAAGAAAGAGGCAGGAGAAGGCTCCCCTGCTGAGGGCCGCTTGGCTTTCCCGCAGCGCTCGCCCTGGTCGCCCCTCCAGGTGAGACTCTCCGCATCCCTGCTGAGCCACGGAGACGCTGCGGGAGGATGGCGGTACTTTGGCCCCTTGAACTCTCGCTTCTCTTGCGGCTCCTCTGCCGCCTTTCTCGGGCGCTTTGCCCGCTGCTCTCGCTTTCCCTCTCGTTCCCTCCCTGGCTTTAAGCCCCCCCTCCTCCAATGCTCTCCTTCACCCACACACAACACGCCCCCCGAAAAACAGCCCCCGCAACCAACCTCCCACCAACCCCCACCGAGAATACTCTGCGCTTACCAAACAAAGAGTGCCCACCCCCGCCTCGCTCCTTTGTCCCTCCCCAAGCACAAAAGCCTCCTTCTGCCGCAGCGCCCCCTCGCCCTGCCCGGAGCTCCAGCCGTCGTGCCCGCCCCTCGCCTGCCCCGCTCCCTCGTACCCGGGGCCGGCAGGAACAAGCCACACCCCTCCGCGAAGCCGCACTTTGAGGAGGAGCCCGGCAGTCGCCCCTTCAACCTCCCACCCGCGGAGAACACGCCACGCTCCACCGCCAATTAATACACTCACACCTCATTTTCTCAGCTTCCCACGCTTCTAGCCCTGGTGGTGTTACCTCGATGGGTCATGAAACGTCTGCAAAAAAACCAGGAAGCTCCGACAGCCCCAAGGAGCCTCAGGTCAACCCTGAGCTACAAATAGTCTCCTTTATTGTCTCCCAGTTTTGCCTCTAGGAAAAACACGCTTTCTTTTAATGCTCTCATCAGACCCCGAAAGGCATTCAGGAGGACATGAGAGCAGTCTTCCAATATTTGAGGGGCTGCCACAGAGAGGAGGGGGTCAAGCTATCTTCCAAAGCACCTGAAGGCCAGACAAGGAATAATGGAGGGAAACTGAACAAGGGGAGATTCAACCTAGAACTGAGGAGAAATTTTTTGACAGGGAGACCAATCAACCAATGGAGCAGAAGTTGCCTTCAGAAGGTGTGGGAGCTTCATCCCTGGAAGCTTTTAAGAAGAGACTGGACAGCCATTTGTCAGAAATGGTGTAGGATCTCCTGCTTGGATGAGGGCGTTGGACCTGATGACCCACAAGGTCCCTTCCAACTCTGTTAATCTTTTCAAATTTCTAGAGAGACTGGGAAGGATTCCATACATGGATGTCTGAACCTCTGAATGGAGAAATGCTTAATTCCTTCTTTGAATCTCTTTTTAGGCACAAAGTGGGGGGAAAAATATGAAAAGGATGATGAGAGAGATAGAATTGGTATACAATTCCAAATAAGCACATTATATCTAAGGTGGCTGACCAAGTGAGGAGTCCTTCGTGGAACTACATCTACATGTGGCGAAATATTCAGAGGGGACCTCAAGTTTCTGCCTTGGGCTCCGGACTCTTCCATTTCTTCCCAAATGATCTATGTGAGGGGACAGAAAGGGAACTCAGCAGGTTTGCAGATGGCACCAAGCTTGTGGGAATTACTAGAACATAAGGTCAATATCCAGAAGACACAAACATTGGACGCTACCTAACAGGCAGCAATAAAAGAGCGGAAGATTCAAGAGGGAGAGAAGCGCTGGTACTACTTTCTATCTCATTGGTCAGACCTTCCTTGGAATACTTTGTCCAGTTCTAGTCACCCCGAAAAAGAAAAAGTTGTGGAGATTCTGGACAGTGTGAAGAGAAGAGGAACAAAGATGATTTAAGGTCTAGAGGCCAAATCATTTAATGAACGGTTGATGGAGTTCGCTATGTCTAGCTGAGAAAAGGTGGGAAGGATTGGGCAGCCATGATAGAATCTTCTGGCACTTTTAGGGGGCTCCCACAGAGAAGAGGGGAGTGACTTTGTCTCCAGAGCCCTGGAGGGAAGGAGAAGAGGAAATTGGTGGGAGTTTGTTAAAGAGAGACCCAATCTAAAGGTCAGGATAATTTTTCAAACAGTAGGAACAATTAAGCCATGGAATAAGTTGCATCCCAAAGTAGAGAGTGCTCCATTTCTGGAAGTTTTCAAAGTGCCAAACTTTGTGTGTTTGCGTGGTGGTCCATTCTCTTTGAAAAGCAGTAAATAAAATGAGCATTGTTTTCTCTTGGGAGTTTCAGCTGGTCGTTGTTTATTTCAAAACTACAGGTGAAACTCGAAAAATTAGAATATCGTGCAAAAGTTCATTTATTTCAGTAATGCAACTTAAAAGGTGAAACTAATCTATGAGATAAGACTCATTACATGCAAAGCAAGATAGTTCAAGCCGTGATTTGTCATAATTGTGATGATTATGGCCTACAGCTGATGAAAACCCCAAATCCACAATCTCAGAAAATTAGAATATTGCATGCAATCGATAAAACAAGGATTGTACATAGAACAATATCGGACCTCTGAAAAGTATAAGCATGCATATGTACTCAGTACTTGGTTTGGGGCCCTTTTGCGGCAAATACTGTCTCAATGTGGCATGGCATGGAAGCTATCAGCCTGTGGCATTGCTGAGGTGTTATGGAAGACCAGGATGCTTCAATAGCGTCCTTCAGCTCTTCTGCATTGTTTGGTCTCATGTCTCTCATCTTTCTCTTGGCACTGCACCATAGATTCTCTATGGGGTTCAGGTCAGTTGAGTTTGCTGGCGAATCAAGTACAGTAATCCCACAGTCATTGAACCAGGTTTTGGTGCTTTTGGCAGTGTGGGCAGGTGCCAAGTCCTGCTGGAAAATGAAGTCAGCATCCCCATAAAGCTCGTCTGCGGAAGGAAGCATGAAGTGCCCCAAAATCTCCTGGTAGACGGCTGCGTTGACCCTGGACCTAATGAAGCACAGTGGACCAACACCAGCAGATGACATGGCTCCCCAAATCAACACATTCCAATTTTTTGAGTTTCACCTGTAGACAATGAATCCCACAATCTCTTCACAGGAATGGGGCATGGGGGCTGCCCCTGGGCCTTCTCCTGGGGTCTGGGCTTTGCTTTCCCCTGGGTGGTCCATGCATGGAAACAGGTGGCAGTGGAATATGGAATATGGTCTCCCCTCTGTTTCCAGGACTCAGAAGATAGAACCTGGGGGGTGGGGGTTGCAGATCACCTTTCCATCTGCAACACGAAGGTCCTGACCTTCCCTTCCCTCCTTCCCTCACTCCCCTCCCCACATGGGGTGAGAGAGGCAGACTTGATTTCTCCATCTCTTTTCACTTAGATATTCTCTCTCTCTCTCTCTCTCTCTCTCTCTCTCTCTCTCTCTCTCTCTCTCTCTCTCTCCTCCCTCCCTCCCTCCCTCCCTCCCTCCCTCTCTCTCTCTCTCTCTGTGTGTGTGTGTGTGTTTGAGATTTAGTTTAACTCTGCAAAAGTTTGTCAACTACTTTTTCACTAAAGTTGATTTTGTTCAACAGACTGGCTGCACTATTGCATAAGCCCTTTTGTGTGATGCCCTTGAGCATTAACTTCCAAAATAAAGTAAACTTTGGTTCCAACTCAGCTGGCAGCTTTTTCAGATCTGTGACATGCTCTGGCATTAACTGTCCCCTGGAGTTTTGTCTTTATGTAACAAATATCAGATTCAATTGTTTCTTCAGCCACAGGCACCGTGTATTCCCTCTGGAGTCAGTTTCAAGCATGGAGACCCCAAACCTCTCAATTCTAGATGACCAATTTAATTCAATCTCTGCCCCTGTTATTATGAATCACATGGGGATTATTTCCCTTTCATTTCCCTCCAGAGAATTTCCCAACAACCTTTGAGTCCAAGAACTGGTTGAATTATCCAGGGGTCCCTCCTGAGAGGGAGAATTATGATAAAAGTTTCAGCTCTGCTCTTTGGACGAATCCTCCAGGGGAGACTTTGAGCAGAGAAATAGGGAGTTTGGGGACAGGCAGGGTCTGTGCTCTTGAATGTCCGTCTCTCTCCTTTCTAGGTGAAATGAGTGTTTCTCTGTGTTTGAATCAGGAAAGACACTGGATCATATTCCACCTTGTGAGAGTCCTTTGAATTTTTCTCATTCTTCTTAAGAAACAGGAAGGGGATTGATTGATTCACCCCATGAATGATGGACCTCCTGCTTCTGCTTCTGATGCTGCTTTTCTCCCATCCAGTTTCTGGGAAGCTGAGAATAAAATGCCCACTGAGTTCGGAGCACCAGGATGGAAAACAACCACAGAGCTTTTACAGCCCAGGAGACCATCTCATTGGTATAATCAGGAGTGGACTGGAAACATTGCACACAAAGTTGCTTTTCAACATGGCTCCTTCTGTTCAGTTTGTTTTCCCTGATTTGTAAGTCATTCAGGGTAAATTGAATTGCACTCCCTCCATTCTAACACTCTCCTTCTTTTCTGTTTTTTTATTTTTCATTTATTCTCTATATTGGGGGATATGTCTAATTTCCTGAATGATTTTGATTTCCTTGGCTTCTCTCTCTTGTCTGATTTTGTGAAAGGGACTCAAAAAGGGGTCTGATAAAAAGCTGAAAGGGCTGCAGATTATTTTTCTCTCTCAGTTCAATCCTTAACTTATTGCTTGAATCATGAATTTTATTTAAAGTAGTGGTGGAATCAGTTGTAGTTGCTGTACCTCAGCCAATTCCCATATTTAATCAACTGATCATTGCTTTTGGATCAATGTTGGCTTAAGGCTCAGTCGGCTTCTGGAGGATTATATATTAAAAAACAGTATTTGTTGTTGCTGTTGATTATAATAACATTTTTTTACAATAGGCAATCTTCTTCTTCTTTTCTAAATGGCTTACTATACATTTTCAACATTCAACTTCTCAAGAAGAATTCCCAACTGCTGCACAATCTCACACTGGGCTACAACATCCAAAACAACTATTTGAGCACTTTCCGCACTTCAGATGCCTTGCTGGACATTCTCTCCACCGGAGAAGCCAATGTCCCCAACTACGGCTGTGGAAGCAAGGACAACCTTCTGGCTCTTCTTGATGCAGCTCTCAGGGAAATCTCCATCCAGGCATCAACATTAGGAGGCACCTACAAAATCCCACAGGTTTGTGTGTGTTTTTCTCCATCTGGTAAAGTGAGTGGTGGGTGGTGGTGGGTGAGCAATAGATGCAGTCATGTATGCCATGATCCTCTTAGTTAAACTTGAGAAAAATGCATTCCTTGCAGAAGAACCAGAAGGTTTTAGGTAGTGAATAGCTATATAGATTTTATAATAAATATTGCATGTTAATAATCCAATATTGGTAACAAATTTGTCCTGAAGTATCTCATCTATATCAGCAAAGTAAAACAAGGTTTGCTGGCTTTCTAGATGTTAGTGAATTTGTCATAATTAACAGAGAAATATTATGTAGGAAATTGATTGCCCTCAAAAAGGAGCTCAGCCTGTTGGCCCTGATCCAAGCTCTTTCTCCAGTTCCTTGTTTAAGAGGGAGGTTTGGGTTCAATGGAGCCATGAGAAGAAGGATTGATATTTACCAAGGAGGAAGGGAAGGATGCATATTTGAACCCCTGTTATTCAGTCTAGATATTGAAAACTTAATTCAACGAATGAAGGATCCAAAAACAGATGATAAATAAATGTTTTTTCATTCTTTGACAAAAATGGCTGATTTTGTGGGCCAGCAAAAGGCAGTGCACATAGTATACAGTACTTGGGTTTTAGAAAGGCTTTGACAAAGTAAACCACCATTTACCTCTTGGTAAGCTAAAAATATGTGGGACAGACAGCATCACCCCCAGATGGACTCAGCTGTGGTCCTCAATGGAACTACATCTGCATGGAGGGAAACAAGCAGTGAGGGACCTCAAGGTTCCATTTTAGGCCCAGTACTCTTCAACATCTTCATCAATGATTTGGATGAGGGATAGATGGGGAACTCATCAAATTCACAGATGACAGTAAACTGGCAGGAATAGCCAACACCCCAGAAGATTGGCTGGTGGATCAAAACAGACTTGAACCCTGTGCCTATCTAAGAAAATGAAATTCAATGTAGAGAAAAGTAAAGTCTTACACTGAGGCTAGAAAAACCAAATGTACAGGTACAGATTAGGTGAAACCTGGCTCAATAGCAGGAACTGTGAGAGGGATCTTGGAATCTTAGTGGACAATCTCTCAAATGTGAGCCAACAATGTGTGGCAGCAGCCAAAAAAAGCCATTGCAATCCTTGGCTGCATCAACAGAAGGAGAGAATCCAAATCACGTGAAGTATTGGTATCGCTTTATAATGTCATGGAAAACCCACCCTTGGAATAGTGCATGGAAGGAGAACCTTTTCAGCACCAAGGGCTCTTTTCAGGGACACAATCTGGAAGAGGAGTTGCCCAGTGTGCATGCGCACCAGGCAGCTCCTCTTCCGGTTTCTGGCATGCACGCGTGCAATGATCAGTTGGCTGGTGTGCATGCGCTTGTGGAAACCGGAATACCACCTCTTCTAGTTTCTGGAACTGCAATGCACGCAAATGCCAGCTGATCATTGTGCACACTTGTGCACCAGAAACCCAGAAGAGCAACAGGCAAGGCTGCGCATGCCAGGCAACATGGCTTTGCATTCCATTTAGCTCAAACTATGAAGCTGAGGCAGTGGGCACCATTTCCCCTCCTGAGGCCTCCGTGCATCCTGGGCCCCCAGAAACACTCTGCCGGCCAAATGCTTTTTTCTTAATTTTGCAGTTTCAGTACGTGGGGCTTGCGAAGGTAAGGCATGAGCTCAGCCGGCGGGTGTCCGGGGTGATTTGGGTGGGGCAGCCTCATGGTCCCACATGGATTTTGCATATATATATTTTTTTGCATTTTATTGACATTTATAGGCTGCCCTTTTCCCTAAAGGGACTCAGGGCGGCTTACATTTCATAGGAGGGGAGTGTAAGACAGGACACAAAAGAAATGTGAATAAAGGAAAATAACCAATAAAACACAACATTCATTCTTCATTCGGGTGGGGACAGATTGTGATCTTATCCCCAGGCCTGACGGGATAGCCAGGTCTTGAGGGCTGTGCGGAAGGTCTGGACGGTGGTGAGGGTGCGAATCTCCACGGGGAGATCGTTCCAAAGCGTCGGAGCTGCAACCGAGAAGGCTCTCCTCCGCGTAGTCGCCAGTCGGCACTGACTGGCGGATGGAATTCGAAGGAGGCCTACTCTATGTGATCTGATGGGTCCAAGGGAGGTAATTGGCAGAAGGCGGTCTCTCAAATAGTCAGATCCACTACCATGAAGGGCTTTATGAATGGTGAGTAGCACCTTGAAGCACACCCGGAGATCAACAGGTAGCCAGCGCAGCTCACGGAGGATCGGTGTTATGTGGGCGAACCGCGGTGCGCCCACAATCACTCGCGCGGCTGCGTTCTGGACTAGCTGAAACCGCTGGATGCTCTTCAAGGGCAGCCCCATGTAGAGCACATTGCAGTATTCCAGCCTAGAGATCACATGGGTCGGATTAATGGCTTCAGTGGGATTTATCTGGCCTGCGGGCCGTAGTTTGAGGACCCCTGGAATAGGGTCTCCTTCTTGAGCAGAGGGTTGGACTAGAAGACCTCAAAGTTCCCTTCCAACCGTTTTATTTTGTTATAACTTCTGTTATAGGTACATATGTTTAGCATCCTAAATACCTATTGGAATATAGTTAGTTATAGTATAGTTGATTAGTTTTGTATGCCGCCCACTCCCGAAGGACTCCGGGCGGCTTACAATAAAAAGGGAAAGAGGATAAATAAGACAATACAACAGTTTAAAATACAACAACATTCATAGTTAAAGTGGGGCTGGATACTTCAGCAGCCCCAGGCCTGCCGGAACAGCCAGGACTTAGTAGCTTTACGGAAGGCAGGGAGGGTAGTAAGGGTCCGGATTTCCACGGGGAGCTCGTTCCAGAGGGCCGGAGCTGCAACAGAGAAGGCTCTCCCCCGGGGGGGGGTCGCCAGCCGACATTGGCTGGCTGATGGAATCCCGAGAAGGCCTAATCTTTGCGATCAAATCGATCTTTGGGAGGTAATTGGCAGGAGGCGGTCTCTCTATGCTGATTTACACTGTGATATTATCATACTTACACATTGGATTATATACCCTGTGAGGAAGACTTGGATTCTTTTCTCATAATAATTATCTGATACTTAATAAATCAAGCTCAAAAGTTATGGCCTTTGGGAAATGACATCCTAGCCATAGATGGTCAGCCAAAAGAGCAAGTAAGACCTTTCCTTACCTGGGGTAGTTTTCTCTGAGACTGAATCTTGGCTCCCTCATCATCAAAGGAGCTCAGTTAGATCAAAGACAGGAGTGAAAGTGGTGCTTAAAAGAAAACCTCATAGCTCTCCAGCTTCTTCAGCCCCAATTATTGAAGTAAGTGAGGCCAAGGTTTCCCCCATGTTCTGACATCAATCTGATGTTTGGGGCTTCGGAGAGAAACCACCAGCAGAACCAAGTGAATCCCAGCTGCTGAGGAGTATCTTGGGGTGGACAAAAGGACTCCAGCTGCTGCCCCTCAGAGCTGATTTGGGAATTTTCACAATTTCTGCTTTGCCTAAAATCAGAAAATATGGGTATTGGGATAAAATTTAATCTATGGAAACTGACAGACTCAGAAAATTGTGGCTGTTAGAACAGAGAAAATTTCAATTAAAGACCAATCTTGTCTTGTACAACTGACAAACTGTATTAGGAACTGACGTCTCCCTGTTTCTTGTACAATTGGAGAAGAAGCTAAAAAGATTCCTCCACAAAGAATCTGGGCCATAGAAGCATTAAAATATGCAGCAACCCTCAAAATTATAGTAGGCCATTTATTGGAATAGAATAATTCAGTTGGCATTTGCACATGTTAATCTAATTGAAATAAATTGTAGGGGTGAAATACAGTAATTTGATTTACATTGTTTATAGTTTTTTACTTTATTTATTATTTTCCACTTTTATAATACAATCTTGCTAATATTCTGTCTTTAATATTTTAAACAATGTCTAATTAACAAATGATTCTAATGCTTTCATGAGAACAAGATTGGATTTATTAAAATCTAATATTGTGGACTTGATCTGACCCCAAATATAACACAGCATTCTTCATTGTGGAAGGTTTTTGAATGTAGCTCAGAATCTGATAAGTCCAGTGAAACTCTGAAGATGAGGCTACGGATTATCAGCTTTTATTTCTGCAGAAAGCAAAAGACTGGACGACCTTTTGGTCTCCCACCTTAACAGATCAGGCAGAGAGAGAAAAACAGGCGCACACCAAAAACTTTTCCAAATATCTTACAGCTCACACAGCTTGCCCAGAACGTCATTGCTATAGAAACATATATTGATATCATGTGAATTTCATGATATTTCTCAGTGCTCTGAAAACAATGGACTTTAGAAGGGAAAAGAAATACATTTTCTGGCGTATAACTCAGAGCTTTGTTAGGGAATGCAGAACTTACATTTTAAGTTACAAACAAGGCTCCTTGGCAGAATCCACATTTTACTTTTCACAAGACGTTACTTTCCTAGGCTAAGGTTGGCAATTCGCCTATAACCAGGATGGCGAACCCATGGCACATGTGCAACAGGTGGCACGCGGAGCCATTTGTCAGGGCACGCGAAGTGTTGCCCTGTTACCTGGCAGGCACGCATGCCATTTCAGTTCAGCCTTTTTAAAAGCCATTTTTCGCCCTCCCTAGGCTCCAGAGGCTTTATAGGAGCCTGAGGAGGGCGAAAACAGACCCCCCCCTTTTGTGGTTCGAACAGGAAGACAAGATCTCCTCAGTTCACCTACAGTCGTCGGAGGGGTAGGACCTGCTCGTGGTAGCTCCTCCCCGAAGGGAGTGTAGCTCCGGGTGACACCATCTTGGAACGGCCCAGAAGGCAGGCTCACCGACAATGGTAAGCTGGGCCGGGGTGGCGCGTCCACAGCTGTAGCGTAGGGAAACGGAGGAGTGTCAACGGGGGGAGGAGTGCTAGTCGGCGAATACTCAGCGGCAGCTTGAGAAAACTGTGGCGCTACCCGACAGGGGGCGCTCGGGTAGGCCGGGCCTGATTTGGAGAAGGCCCAATTCCGGAATTGGTCGGCTTGAGGAAACTCAATGGAATTTTCACAGTTTGGTGGAGCTTGGTAGGCCAGGCCTGGATGTGCGAAGGCCTGTGAATCCAATTCCGGTTGTTGAGCGGCCGCGTTGTCTGGACCCGAGTTCTTAGGCTCGCCGAGCTCCGTAGGGAGGCGCCTCCTCAATTGATCCAAGTGGCGCCTCCACTTGGATCCATTGGCCAGTCCGACCCTGAAAGAACAGGGACCGGTCAGGGCGTTTATTACGGCTGGCACCCACTTAGGATCCCCTGTGAATGACCGGGCCCATACTAAGTCCCCCTGTTTAAAGGAACGGGATGGGAGGACCCCCAGGTTGCACGTCTGATCCCCCGAATAGTCCGGATGGAGCCTATCCAGGGGGGTCCGCAGGCGCCGGCCCATCAAGAGCTCCGCAGGGCTTTTGTTGGTCGTTGGGCAGGGGGTGGAGTGTTGGCTTAGCATGTAAGCCACCACCCTTGACTGCCAGTCGCCCCAGTCCATGCGGCCCAGAGCCTCCTTAGCTGAGTGGACCGCCCACTCCGCCTGGCCGTTGCAAGCTGGGTGGTACGGGGCTGTGGGCGCATGCCGGATCCCTTGCTCAGCCAGAAATTCCTGGAATGTGGTGGCTGTAAACTGCGGCCCGTTGTCAGAGACGAGTATGTCCGGCAACCCGTGGGTTGCGAACAACCTGCGGAGGGCCCTGACCGTACTCTCGGCTGTGGTGGAGGTCATTAGCACCAGTTCCACCCACCGAGAGTAGGCATCCACCATGATCAAGAAATTCTGGCCGTGGAAGGGGCCAGCGAAGTCTACGTGGAGGCGTGACCAAGGGCCTCTCGGAGCCTCCCACTCGCGAGCAGGCCCGACTGGGGGGTTGGGCCTAGAGAGTTGACAAGTGGTGCAGCGGCCTACATAGGCCGCTATCTCTGTGTCCAGCAACGGCCACCAGACATAGCTGCGGGCCAATGCCTTCATACGTGCTATGCCTGGGTGGTCCTTGTGGAGCAGAGTCAGGACTTTGGGCCTAATTGCAGCAGGGATCATGACCCGATCCCCCAAATGAGACACCCCCCGTGAAGGGAGAGCTCAGCTTGCCGAGCTTTAAAGGGCCGGAAGCCCTCTGCCACCTTGTCCATGGGCCATCCTCTCAAAACCCAGGAGCAAACCTGGGCGAGAACTGGATCGGCCTTAGTATAGGCCGCGACGTCCGCGGCCGAGATTGGAAGGGCGGAAGAGGCTATGGAAAGAACTGAGAGGGCTGGTACGGGGCTGGGGTCAGTCTCCGGCAGGGGGCAACGGCTAAGGGCATCTGCGTGCCCCAGCTGCTTGCCAGGACGGTATTGCAGCGTATAGGAATACGCTGCAAGGAATTCCGTCCAACGTGTCATGCGGGGGGAGAGGATGGGGGGGGGTCGGCTTATCGCCTGCCAAAAGCCCAAGGAGAGGCTTATGGTCAGTGACAAGGGTAAAGTGCCGACCATAGAGGTAGTCTAATATGCGCATGCGTGAGAATGGGAGATGGCTGCCGAGTCTCACCGCTCCGGTTACAGAAAACTAAAAACAAAAAATTTCAGGTGACCAGGACCCCGGACATGAGAACGGAGGGGTCCTTTCAAGACATCAACGCTCAGGCTTCCCAGGGAGGTAATTATTTGAGGAGGGGGCTGCCTCTGGATAGCTCCTGGACGCTATTACCTCCCTCAACGTCTGTTTTAAACAGCTGGCCGGCGGCGGCAGCAGCGACTTTACGCGAGCGGCGGTGGTTCTGGCCTCGCCCCCCTGAGAAGCTGCCCCACTGCCCTGGGAGACCTGGTCCTTTACTAATTAATCTTTATTGTTGGCGTGTGGGCTTGTGCCCCGAACAGGGAGTGGGGTACTGTATGGAAGTGCCTGTTCTCTCCCCCCATTACAACTCTGCAGCCCTGCAACGCAGCCCAGCTGATTTTCTCTCTTCCCCTCTGGCGTGGCATTTATTTTGCATCTTGCCGTTACCTCTGTCGGACTCTACCGATTGTTTAACTGCCGGGGGTGTGACTCTAGGGCTTCAACATCGAGCTCTCTGCTGTATTGGCTGTGTTGGCTATTGTCTGCTGCTGCCACCATCTCGAGAGAGTCACGTCCGACAGAATTATTCATGGAACTCCTTTATATCAGACGCCATTGCTTTGGAAAGGCAGGATATCTGGAGCTTAGACTCCCTCCAGTGGCCACTATTGGTATTTTTCTCATCTTCGGGCTGGCTCACTATCTCGAACTCCCCCTTGTGGCCATTACTGGTACTTTTTGCATCCTCTGGCTGGTTTGTCATCTTCACCGCCTCTTCAATTAACATCTACCTGCCCCCTCTGCAATCATATCTCCCGGGCCCCCACAGGCGTGAACAAACTGTACCTGCCCAAACAACGCTACTCTTTACCACCCCAGGGAAGCCATTTCAGTCACCTAGACTTTGCCTTCCCTAACATCGTTGGCAAACCGGACTAAACATCATTGGCGGTCTTTTTAACCGCCTAGACTCTCGGGACCCTTGGGACCTTTCCACTTGTATAAGAAGGGAAGCAATGCCATCTCCCTCTTCTGTACATCTTTTATTTGACTTTTAACCAACTTTGCGCAATTTATAATTTCTTTCTTTTCTTTCATCTTTTTCTTCTTCCTTTGCATGGGCTATATATGAGGTACGCATGAGATGAATGAATGTCCCACTTTTATGACCATATTGTTGTAAATTTGTGTTTTTAACTTTCACGTGGGGACTGTTTGGGGGAGTGTTTGTGTATGTATGATTCGGAGGACCTGCCGGGAGTTGCGGGGGCCATGGGGGTGGTTGAGGGGACCAGAGACACGGGAGAGGGTCGGGGTATTGCGGTCGTAACAGGGAGGGGCAGATACGGCGGGGACTTTAGGGCAGGCCATTACCGGGGAAGGAGGGTTCGCTACATTGCAGAGATCCCTCCTTCCGGCCCTAGGAGTCCCACTCCAAGACCAGATGGCGGAAGTAGTCAGGACCCTGGTCTCAGGCTGTTGTCGCTAAATGCCAGGTCTGTTGTTCATAAAGCTCCTCTCGTCCGGGACTTAATTTTAGACGAGAGGGCAGACCTGGCATGTATTACTGAAACCTGGCTGGGCCCAGAGGGAGGAGTCCCCCTTGTAGAGCTGTGCCCAGAAGGATTTCAGGTGCTGCATCAGCCGAGAGCCCAGGGAAGGGGTGGGGGTGTGGCCGCCGTTATCCGGGAGTCGTTAGTTCCTCGTAGGGTCCCTGCTCCGGAGATTGTCGGGTGTGAGTCTTTGCTGTTAAAGTTGGACCTCAAGGGTCAAGTGGGTCTGCTGCTAACGTACCTGCCTCCCAACAGCGTTGCAGCAGCCCTCCCCTCGCTCCTCGAGTCGGTAGCCGAGCTGGCAATTGAGTTCCCTAGGTTGATGGTCCTGGGGGACTTCAATTTGCCGTCGCTCGGTGAAAACTCTGATGGGGCGCAGGAGTTCATGGCCTCCATGACAGCCATGGGCTTGACCCAAGTAATTCGAGGCCCAACCCACTCAGCGGGACACATGCTTGACCTTGTATTTCTCTCGGAGCAGTGGATTTGTGATCTTGGTCTGAGGGGGAGCGACATCATACCCCTGTCGTGGTCAGACCACTGCCTACTGAGGCTCGACTTCCGGAGGCCAAACCCCCACTGTAGGGAGGAGGAACCGACCAGGTGGTTCCGCCCCAGGCGCCTTATGGAGCCGTCAAGGTTCCAGACAGAGCTTGGGGTTATTCCTGACACTCTCGCCCACAGTCCGGTGGAGACTCTGGCTGCTGCGTGGCACTCGGCAGCGTCGGAGGCCCTCGACCGGATTGCGCCACTGCGGCTCCTCCGAGGCAGCGGATCCCGGAGACCCCCTTGGTTTACCGAGGAACTCCGGGAGATGAAGCGCCGGAGGAGATGCCTAGAGCACCGTTGGAGGTCCGATAAGTCCGAAGCGAACTGAGCAATGGTAACCACCTGCACCAGGGAATACACCAGAGCACTTAGGGCAGCAAAAAGATCGCACATAGCCACCCTGGTTGCATCCGCTGAGTCCCGTCCAGCCGCCCTGTTTAGGATAACCCGCTCCCTATTGAACAAAAGGGAGGCGGGGGAACCCTTGCAGGGCAAGGCTGAAGAGTATGCCCAATTCTTAGCGGACAAAATTGCTCGGTTTCGGTCGGACTTGGACTCCACCCCCGCAGTTCCAGCCGAGGCACAAGGGGACCAAGTAGAACAGCTCTGGGTTGAGTTTCAGGACGTTACCCCCGGGGATGTGGACAAGGCCATGAGAGCTGTAAGTACCTCCACCTGTGTTCTGGATCCGTGTCCCTCATGGCTGGTTACGAACTGCAGTGAGGTGACACGAGGCTGGATCCAGGCGGTCGCGACCGCCTCCCTTCGGGAGGGGAACTTCCCCGCCGCACTGAAAGCGGCGGTGGTGAGACCCCTCCTGAAGAAACCATCTTTGGATCCAGCTGTTCTTAATAGCTATCGTCCTGTCTCCAACCTTCCCTTCTTGGGGAAGGTTGTTGAGAAGGTGGTGGCCTTTCAGCTCCAACGGTCCTTGGAGGAAGCAAACTACCTAGACCCCTTCCAGTCAGGCTTCAGACCCGGTTGCAGCACAGAAACCGCTTTGGTCGCATTGATTGATGATCTCTGGAGAGCCAGAGATGAAGGACATTCCTCCATCCTGGTCCTCCTTGACCTCTCAGCGGCTTTCGATACCATCGACCATGGTATCCTTCTGCGACGACTGCGGGGGGTGGGAGTGGGAGGCACCGTGCTACGGTGGTTCTCCTCCTACCTCTCGGACAGGTCGCAGTCGGTGTTAGTGGGGGGGCAGAGATCGTCCCCTAGGCCCCTAAATTATGGGGTGCCTCAGGGCTCGGTCTTATCCCCCCTGCTATTCAACATCTACATGAAACCGCTGGGAGAGATCATCCGCAGGCACGGGATTAGATACCATCAATATGCGGACGATACTCAATTGTATCTGTCCGCCCCGTGCCAACTCAATGAAGCGGCAGATGTGATGAGCCGGGGTCTTGAGGCCGTTATGGACTGGATGAGGGTTAACAAGCTTGTGCTCAACCCAGAAAAGACCGAGTGGCTGTTGTGTTTTCCTCCCAAAGATTTGACTAATATTCCAACACTCAGGCTGGGGGGTCAAATTTTGCACCCCTCAGAGAGGGTTCGCAACTTGGGAGTCCTCCTGGATCCACAGCTGTCATTTGACCACCACCTAACGGCTGTGGCCAGGGGGGCATTCGCCCAGGTTCGCCTGGTGCGCCAGTTGCGACCCTACCTGAATCGGGAGGCTCTCACAACAGTCACTCGGGCCCTTGTGATCTCTAGGCTGGAATACTGCAATGTGCTCTACATGGGGCTGCCCTTGAAGAGCATCCGGCGGCTTCAGCTAGTGCAGAACGCAGCCGCGCGAGTGATCGCGGGTGTACCTCGATTCACCCGCATAACACCCATCCTCCGCGAGCTGCGCTGGCTGCCTGTCAATCTCCGGATGCGCTTCAAGGTGCTATTAATCATCCATAAAGCCCTACATGGCAGTAGATCTGGATACTTGAGAGACCGCCTTCTGCCAATTACCTCCCTGCGACCAATAAGATCCCATAGACTAGGCCTCCTCCGTATCCCATCGGCCAGCCAGTGTCGGCTGGCAACCACAAGGAGGAGGGCCTTCTCAGCAGTAGCCCCGGCCCTTTGGAACGAGCTCCCCGTGGAGATTCGTACCCTCTCCACCGTCCAAGCCTTCCGCATAGCCTTGAAGAACTGGCTCGCCCGTCAGGCCTGGGGATAAGGATAGTTACCCCTCCCGAATGATGAATGTATGTTGCCTACTATTTTATTATATGTCTTCTATCTTGATGTTTGTGTTCCCCCCTTCCCAGTTTTATGTGAGCCGCCCTGAGTCCCCTCAGGGAAAAGGGCGGCCTACAAATTCTAATAAAACTATAAACTATAAAACTAGTCATGGAACCTCTTAATCCCGGACACTGCAGCCAGAGCCTCCTTGTCGATCTGGCTGTAGTTGCACTCCGCCAAGGAGAGTGTCCGGGAGTAAAAGGCCACAGGGGCCTCCGAGCCATTTGGGAGGACATGGCTCAGGACCGCCCCTAGACCGTAAGGGGAGGCGTCACACACTAACGTCAATGGCATCCTGTCATTGTATTGAATCAGGACAGCCGATGACGTCAGCGTCTCTTTGACAGCCGCGAACGCATGCGCTTCGCGGCTCTCCCAGCGCCAGGCCGCAGATCGGTCGAGCAACCGATGCAGCGGCTCGACTAGTGACGCCTTATGAGGTATAAATGGCGCGTAACAATTGAGAAGCCCTAGGAACGCCTGCAGCTCCGCCTTAGAGGTGGGTGCAGGGGCGTTCCTAATGGCAGCGACCTTGGATGGTGTAGGGTGGATGCCTTGGGCATCAATTAAGAAGCCCAAGAATTCCACCCTAGGAACAGCAAATGAGCATTTGCTGCGTTTAAGTTTTAGACCCGCGCCCCTGAAACGCAGGAGGACCTTCCGTAGTACCTCGATGAGTTCTGAGCGGCTGGATGCAGCGATCAGAATGTCATCGAAATACGGGACCACGCCTGGTAGCCCATGGAGCAAGTGCTCCATGAGGCTTTGGAAGATCCCCGGGGTCACGGAAATGCCGAATTGAAGGCGGCGGCAACGAAAAGCCCCACGATGGGTGACGATGGTTTGGGCAGCCGCCGCATCGTCATCCACCAGGAGCTGTTGGTAGGCCTGCGCCATATCCAGTTTGGCAAATGTGCAACCCTACCCCAGGGAATGGAGCAGGTGTTGCACTACAGGGACTGGATAGGGGTTTGCCTGAAGGGCCAGGTTGATCGTCGACTTGTAGTCGGCGCAGATCCGCACCGACCCGTCCAGCTTGACTGGGAGGACAATTGGGGTCTCCCAGCGAGAGTGATCCACGGGTTCGATGACGCCCTGCGCCAGGAGCTTGTCAAGCTCAGCGTCAACCTTGGCCCTTAAGGCAAAGGGCACCCTGCGGGCCTTGAGCCGGATAGGAGCAACCTGGGGATCTAGGCTGAGGGATATGGGGGTGCCCCTGTAGCAACCTAATTGGCCATCAAATATGTCTGCGAACTCAGACAAGACGTCCTCAAGGGAGGGGGATACCACCCGGTGCACCCCCCCTATGGACAGGCCCAGGGCAGGGAACCAGTCTAGACCTAGGAGGACTGGTAGGGATTTTTTAACAACCAGGATAGGCAATTTCCCTTGGAAGGAGCCGTAAACCACGGAAATGGGAAAAGACCCCAGAGTGGGAATGAGGTTCCCCTGATAGTCCCGTAGGGTCGTATCAGCCAGCATGAGCTGGGCTTGGGAGACTTTAGGGCAGAGGCGGGAGAAGACAGCCCAGGACAGCAGGGAGCGGGAAGAACCGGAGTCCACCTCCATTCTGCAAGGCTGACCTTCCAGCTGGACCGAGGCAGCGACTTTCCGGGCTGCGACGGAGGCTTGGCTCACGGTGCCCTCATCGGCGGGTGGCTGGTAGATTGTATGGCAGTCTTCAGCCCGCTGAGCGGGCCGCGGCGGTTGGCGGCGCGGCTGCGCTTGGGGCTGGGCAGAGGTTTGTAGGAACGACGGGGCAGGCAGAGATGCCCGGCACACTTGAGCGATGTGCCCCACCTTATTGCACCTGCGGCAGGTCGTATTACGGAAAGGGCAGGATGTGCGGGCATGGCGGCCGCCACAACTCAAGCACGCAGGCACAGTGGCAGGAGGTGCCGCTGATGTTAGTGGAGGTTTGCACCTAGGATGCGCACGTAGCTGCCCCACGACTTCGTTTGAAGGGTCTTCCGGGGGTGACAGCTCTTCCACCTTGCACATCTGAGAAGTTGGGCCAGCAGACATCTGGGTTGGAGTTGGCGAAGCCAGCTGGAGGTGCTCAATATCGGCCGTGGACTGCTCAGAGAGCTCGGCTGCTCTGGCAGTCTCCACGGCCTGCAGCAAGGTGATGTCCTGGTGCCTAAACATCCGGCTCCGCAAGTTGACATCCCGCACGCCGCATACAAATTGTCCTACAAGGTTCTCTTCCAGGATTTGGAAATCGCACTGTGCTGCTGTTGTGCGAAGCGATTCCAGGAACTGGCTGATAGACTCGTAGGGTTTCTGTAAGCGGCGGCGGAAGGCGAATCGGCGTGCAATTTTAGATGGTGTAGGGGCAGGGTGGCTTTTAAGTTTAGCCATTAGATTATCCCATCCTCGTCGCCAGTTTTGTGGTTCGAACAGGAACGACGCGAGAGCCAGGTTAACAAACAGCAACAGGTTTATTCAACAGAAGAACGAACTGACAGCGATTCAAACTAGGCAAACACGCGCCAAGGTATTTATATAAGAAGTAACTATTTAACAACCAATCGGTGGCCGAGAAGTGGGCAGCAACCGCTGACGCAGTACCTTGGCCAATCAGGGAGGAATTGCGGCTAGCAACAGCCTCTGCTGCGTCCTAGCCAATCAGGGCACAGCAGAGCTGTTGCTGGCCCTTTTGCAAGGTTCTGAATGTAAAGTATTTAATAAATATTTAACACCCCCGAGTCCCTGAAGCCACCAGAGTCCAAAAAAAGGGCCCTAAGGGCAAACAGGATGCTTGGGAACAGACTTCTGGTTTGCTCGTAGGGCAGGTTTAAGCCCTCCGGAGCCTTCAGGGACATTCAGGGGGCTTCCTTGAAGCCTTGGGAGGACTAAAAATGACCCTACGAGCAAACTGCAAGTGACTTATGGTTTTCTCGTAGGGTCGTTTTTCGTCCACCTGTCAGGGAAGCCTCCTGAGTGCTCCTGGAGGCTCCGAAGGGCTTAAACTGGCCCTATGAGCAAACCGGATGTCACTTCCATTTGCTCATAGGGTCATTTTTAGTCCTCCTGAGGCTTCAGAGAAGCTCCTGAAGCCTCCAGAGGGCCTCCGGGGAGGTGGGGGAGGCTGTTTTCACCCTCCCCAGGCTCCTATAAAACCTCTGGCGCCAGCATGCAAAAAAGGGGGGTCATAGCTGTTATGCACGCATGCACGTTGGCGGGGAGGTGTCACACAATGCATTATGGGTGCAGCATGCCTGCGCACGACCCCCACCCCCCGTGCTCCCTCGCTTATGGCACGTGAGCCAAAAAAGGTTTGCCGTCTCTGGCCTAGGTGTTTTATCCATGCAAGTTTGAGAGCAACACATGCAGCGCTCAGGTCATCTGTTAGTCCAGGGGTGTCAAACTCAATTTCATTGAGGGCCCCATTGTGGTTGATTTTGGAGGCCATGGTGGGCGTGCTCTCACTGCTGCTGTGCTCACTCTCCTTGGTTGCCAATGGTGTGTGCAGGAGGGCAAAGTATGTGGGTCAGAGGGAGGCCCACTCTCTCTTCTTATGAGACCTAGCTTTGTAACCAAAGCATCCTCAATGATAGGATGGGAGACCACCAGGAGAGGTCAGGAGGAGGGGACAAGGGGATGGAAAAGGCAGCAGGGCTGCTGGAAATCAAGTGCTAAGGCAAGATTAACCTCACACATTCACTCTCTCATTATAATCTCCTTCCTTCCCTTCTGTTAGCTGCCCTCTTCATTCTTCCTTCCCCCCTTTCCCTCTTTTTGCTTCCTTGCTCTCTTCCCCTCTTTCCTTATTTTTCTTGGTCTTTCCTGTCCCGACTGGGATGCTCCAATGCAAAAGGGGAAACATTCCTTGCCTTGTGATCAAATGGCAATTTTGCTAGTAGTTTGTGGCCACTGAAAAGACTGAGAACAAACCAGGCTCAGTTTATTCCACGCTTGCATTTCATGAGAGAAAGTGTGCTTCAGCCAGGGCACCCAAACTGCTGCCAATGGTGTGGGCGACAGCTGAGCAGGGAGGCAGGGTGTGTGTGTACTTTTATCCCCATTCAAGCAGGGCCCCTCATTTCCTCCCTGGCACAGTTGGGGCATGCAGGCTGCTGCCACCTAAGCACCATGATTGCCCCCTCCCCAGCCAGCCAGCCCCACCTGACCTGCTCCCTGCCGGCTCCTGCAAATCCTCGCCATTCTCCTCCTCCTCCTCTTCTTCATGTCGTTGTCCTTCTCGCCCAAGCGGCAGTGGGCTCCACAGGACAGGCTCTCATTTCTGCACTGGGGCAGAAAACTCTGCTGGGCTGGAAGTGAGTGTGGATGGCCTCCCCCCCCCCCCCCCCAGTGCTTCCTGGCTCAGTTGGAGGTTTCCTTCAGCCTTCAAACAGTTGCAGGGTTTTTTCTTTGCTCCCAGGTTGGTGCAAGAGGCTTTCTGGGCCAAAATGGGGGAAAAACCCTGCGCTTTCTGCACCCCATTTTGGCCCTGGAAAGTCTCCTGCACCAACCTCAAAACAAAAAATAAAAAATAAAACCCTTGCAACTATTTTAAGGCTGAAGGAAGCCTCCAACTAAGTGAGAAAGCACTGGAGGCCCAGACCATTCATTCCAGCCCACCGGAGTTTCCTGCACAATGTGAGCACGTACACACACACACACACATACACACACACGTCCCCCGCCCTGGCCCGCCACAAAGGCCCGAAAACCAGCTGGCTGGCAGGAGGTGCACCTGCATGTGGATGTTAGTGGAGCTGGGCTGGGGTGGCTGGTGTGCCGGGAGAGGATGCTCTGCATGCCACAGGTTCCCCATCACGGCTCTAATCCTTTCAATTCCTTTTCCAGATCAATGATGGAATTGCTTCAGAGGCTCTGAGTGATAAAAACAAATTTCCCCTTTTCCACCAGATGTTCCCCAAAGAAGGACTCCAGTACCCAGCAATTGTCCAGATGCTCCTCCACTTCAGATGGACCCTGATTGGCCTCTTTGCTTCAGACACAGAAAAGGGAGAGAATTTCATGAGGACTTTTCCTCCTGTGCTTGTCAGGAATGGAATTTGTGTGGTTATATCACAACTGTTCTCAACAACTGGACATACAGCAGCCCTCAGGGATTCCCTCTCTAAGTGGAGACAAGTCAACGTCTTTGTTCACTTCATGGAATATGATTTGATTTGGGACAGAATTCTTCCTTTCCATGTAACTTTTATGCGTCTGCCAGGACCCATTGAGGGGAAAGTCTGGATCCTCACAAGCTTTAAAAGGTCCACAATAGACAAGCTCAGACTTCTCAAATACATCCATAGTATTTGGAACTTTGGTTCTCTGCCAAAAGAAAGGCCAAAAGATTCTGCCTTTGAACCCTTTTTCTTTGTGGAAGAAAAGTTTCAAGATCATTATTTTCATTGTTCTCTTTCAAAGAACGTCTTTTCTGTCAAAGGCCGCAGAAGATGCACCCAGAAAGCCCCACTGGAGACCCAGTGGAAATGGGATAGAGAAAGGGCCCAAAATGACTACCAATATTACAGTCTCGCAAAGACTCTGGCCCAGGCCCTGAATGCTGCATATTCCTCCAGATCGAGGAGGGGAAGGAAGGAGGGAGAAAAGATCTTGGGGTCTCAAAGGCTGCAGCCATGGCAAGTAAGGGGATCCCGATATGGATCCATTAATCTTAGATCCTTTGGAGAAGGGATCCAGAGGAGGGGAACCATCTCAACAGATCTGGCCAATTTAATTACTCAGGGAATTAATGGTTCCAAAGAGTAGATACCATGGCATTTTTATATTTAGCACTGCTAATTGGAAAATGCTGTATTCTTTTCAAAATAAATTCCCGTATTTGTGGGTTTGTGATTAGCCTGGTGGAATTCCACCTTCCTTCCATCCCCATTGCAGGTGGGTCTGTGTGCAGCTGGACAGGCAGCTGAGCCCCCCTTTTCTCCTCCAATGAAAGGGAGCCTGGCGTGGATCTGGATGCTTTATTGGGAGAAGAGGGCAGGTGAAACTGAGGAGATGCAGAGTGGAAATCAAATAGAAAGACGGGATAGGCAGCATTAACTAACAGCCAGAAAAGAAGCATCTGGAACCTCTCCATGCTCCGTGTGAGGGACGGAGGCCGTCTCCGGATGACCAGGGGTCTCGGTCACAACGGCTGTTTCCGTCTTCTCCAAAGGCTGACAGAAAATGGAGTCTGGCTTCAGACCTTATAGTTAGGCTGATCTGCCCCCGGCCACTAGGTGGGGCTAGAGCAACAACAGCACAAGAGTTACCGTATATTTCAGAATATAAGACACAGCCTTTTCCCTCAAAAAAGAGGCTGAAAATCTGGTTGCATCTTATACATCCAATACAGCATTTTTTGTCTCCCGAAGCCCCACCCCCTTCACCAAATGGCTGTGCATACCCTTATGGAGGCTTTCAGAGAGCTCCTGGGGGCTGGGGAGGGCAGTAATGAGCAAAAAATGAACCATTTTTGCCCCCACCCCCACCCCCAGCAGCACTCTATAAGCCTCCATAAGGCTATGCATGGAATTGTTTTGCACAAAATGGGCTTGTTTTTGAGAAAAATGGGCCATTATGTGCTCATTTTTGCCCTCCCCCTAGGAACACTCTGCAAATCCCACCAAGGCCATTGATGACTTTTTAAAAGGGGGGGGGGGCGTTTTCACAAAAACAGGCTGCTTTGGGAAGGTTTGCAGAGTGTAAAAACTTTTTTCCCTCTCTTGGAAAGCTCTTTAACTGGTTGATGAGAATTACATTGATCAAGTGCTGTACCAGCAGAAACAAAGTCTTAGGTGCTGCAGATTGTCAGCGATTTCCTTCTCCAGCACATGGATAAATACACCTGGAAACATCTACCTATCTACCTACTCTCTCTTTCTCCCTCTCTCCCTACTGTATTTCTCTCTCTATCTCTTTTTATTTCTCTCTCTCTATCCCTCTACCTACCTACCTACCTACTTTTTTTAAAAAATTGCGTCTTCAAAAGCTTGGTGCGTCTTATACTCCGATGCATTTTATACTCCGAAAACTACAGTACTTGTTGTGGCATGACAACCTTTATAAATTAGGTGGAGACCCTGAGACCATCTAGCCCAACCCCCCCTCTCTGCAGGAATCCCAGTTCAAGCTTCTCTGACTGATGGCTGCTCAGTCTTTGCTCTCAGACGATCCATGAAGAGGAGACTGAACTTCTCTGCTTTACTGGCTCAGCTCTAAAACAGTTCATCCTTTTATCATATTTTTCTCTCATTCAGTTAAAATCTCCTCTCTTGTAACTGAATTCACTTTTTCCAAGTCTGACACTCTGGAATAAGCGTGAGCAGATCTTACACTAGTGTGTAACAGGAGTCAGTTATTGGAAGAGGGTTCTATCCAGTGGTGGGATTCAAATCTTTTTTCTACTGGTTCTGTGGGCATGTGACTGGGTGGTTATGGCTTGGTGGTCTTCTGACTGGGTGGGTGTGGCTTGGTGGTCATATAACTGAGTGGGCATGGCTTGGTGGTCATGTGATTGGGTAGACGTGGCCAACTTGACATCACTCACATCAAGAGGTACCTTGCCTGGCCTCTCCTTGTGTCAACAAGATACAATTTCCCTGTCTATTTATTTACTACTAATGAACATCCAAAATATACAATTTAATCCTATGTATATATGCCATATATGTACATACATATTACAAGGCATAGTGTGTGTATAGGCACACAAAAAGATAAATTATCTACTTTATACACTGTATGTGTATGTACACACACACACACACACACACACAAACACAGAGCTCTTCTAACACTATACACATTCAACCTCACTTATTGCGTTTGGAAAAAGACACCCAGAGTCCACTTTCTGGCACACATTTAACTATCACTTCTGCGCATTAGAACATTACACAGGCCTTCAGATGTTCTTCCCTAGCCTGCACATGACTGTTAGAGCCAGGAGTTGTCATGGATTGAGCAAAATGTGGCAAAGCTCACTTAACAACGCTCTTGCTTAGCAACCAAAATGTTGGGCTCAATTGTCAAAAGTCAAGGACTGTCTCTGCCTTCCTCTGCATGGCAGCCTTGTCCTAGTAAACTCCTTCCCTTTTCTGGCAATTTTCCTCTGTTAGAGGCACCAAAATAATCCAGAGGATATAAGGTCTCCAGCTGGAGCAAAGTGTTGGACTAGATGGCATCCAAGGTCCCTTCTGACCCTACTAGAGCAGGGGTTGGACTAGAAAATGACCCCCAAGATCCCTTCCAGCCCTTTCAAACATTGTTGTGCTGTTTGAAAGTGTCTTCTGAAGCTTCTGTGTCCTTCCTTCTACTCATTTTCTCCCTTTCCCTCCCTCTCTCCATGTATCTATTCACCCATCCATCCAACAATATCTCATTCACTTCCTCCTCCCTCCTTCTCTTTCTTTCTTTCCCTTCCTTCCATAACTCCCTCTTTCTCTCTCTCTCTTCTTTCCTTTCTTTTCCTTTTCTTTCTTTTTCCTTTTCTTTCATCTCTCTCTTTCTCCCCCTTCCTTTCCTCCTTTCAAAGCTAGGAGATCCACCTGAAACAAAAGCTCCTTTGGATGAAACCACCCATTTCTCTCTCTCTCTCTCTCTCCCAACCAGCTCTGCACCTCACCTCATTGTTTGATTTTAGTGGTGGGCCAGTGGCCAACGTCCTTTCCAAGCGCCCAGCAGCATCACTCGCATCCCAGGAAAACCCGGCTGATTAACTTACTGGGAGGCGCTTCGATCGGTGCCTCTTCTGCACAGGGAACCTTCTCTCCCCGGAGGAGGCAGAGAAGGGGGACTTGCAGGGATAAGAGTGTGAGTGTGTGTGTGTGTGTGTGTGAGAGAGAGAGAGACAGAGACAGAGATCGAGCGGGGGGGGGGGGGAAGAAAACATAAAAAGAGAGTGAGAGTGAGGAATCAGAAGCTTTTCAACCTTGTGGGCCACCTGGAAGGAGGCGGAAACAGGGCAGGGGCCTCTCCCCGTTTCCTCTGGATCTCCCTCCCTCTTCCCCAAGTTTTTCTTTCCTCCCATCCATTCTCTCCCCGACTCCTTTGGCCAGGGGGGAAATTGGAGTGGCTCGGGTGAGCCAGGAGGGACGATTGAAATCTGTTGGCTGAGCTGGTCAATCCCCCCTCCTCCCCTTGGACCTGGCCGAACTTTCCCAATTCTGCAGCAAGAGGAGTTTCAGCAATGGGGAGGGGGGAGGGGTAGCCCCAACTTCCAAAGGCCTTTTAGCCATAATTGCCATCAGAGCAGATGTTGGGGAGGGGGTCAAGGAGGAAAGGGGTCCCCTGACTCTCCCTCAGACTCCCAGGAAGGAAGGAGGGAAGGAAGGAAGGGAAGGGTGGGAAGGGAGGGGGGGAAGGAAGGAGGGAAGGAAGGAAGGGAAGGGAGGGGGAGGGAAAAGAAAGGCAATGGGAAAGAAGGAAAGGATGATAAACGGAGGGAATGGGAAGGGAAGGAAAAAGAAAAAGAGAAAGGAAAGAGGGAAAAGGTGAAGAATGGCCGCTGCTGGAGTGGTCGGGAGCAGCCTGGAGTGGACATTCGGGAGCAGACCAAGACGAGCAGGAGGCCACGGCAAAGACAGCCAAACAGGCTGGGCTGCATGGATGCCTGCAAGGGGACCTGGTCCTTGAGTTGGGGTCTCCTCAAACCAGAACGTTCACTTCCTGAGATTCTTATGGCTGCATTTGCCTTCTTTCCATGAACATCTACCGGTAAAATAAAACTATTACAATGACAAAACAAAAGTAGACAACACATTTTTTTTTAAAAAAATCTGCATTAAAAACAGACAAAAACATGCATATGTCCCACCCCCCATTGAATACAATACAACTATAATAGTTTCTCCCCCTTGCAAAACAGGCCCACCATCATAAATTACACATCAATTTGCAACTCCTTGACTTGTCATCTATCTGCTGTATATAAAAAACATAGTTAACAGGCAATCCAACAATAAATTTCAAAACTTCAAACTTCTGTGTTATCTGCTGTTGTATTTAACACACAGAATATTTATAAGGGCTTCTTCTCTACTACAGACCACCACATTCATTACCTCTGATCCATCCAGAATCTGCCCAGGGTTAAACAGCTTTGGTTGATTCTTAATAAGACATTTCCTTAAAATTTTAATTAGGATCTTTCTCAACAACTGCTTCCCATTCCCCAAAGTCATGGGACCTCCTGTAAATGGGAACATGATGAATCTTAAACTCTTTGTTTTCCAGTTAAATATGACAAGTTCATTCCCAAATCTCCCTCAATCTTCTTGAAAGAATCCGTTTCATCAGTCATCCCTTCTGTCCACTTTGAGTCTTCAGGGTCCATGGCCTCTCCAGCCATCTCCAAGCAGCCTGCCTTCAAACCAGACTCCTTCCTCAGGGATGCCAGCAGCAAATTAAATTCCAGTCCATCCAATCCATCCTATTCAACAATTGTTGCTTGCATCTGATTATTGCCTTCAAGTTGATTTAAAACCATTTTTATTTTATCAAACTTTTAAAATGAATTTTAAAATAAAGTTTCAAATAAAGTTTCTAAGTTGAAAGACTTTATATTCTTTAAATCACATCACATTAGCTTACTCTAAGATCCTATTAATTACCGTATTGATGACCAATGGCAAATTATAATCCATCACCTTCAGGTTTCATAGGAAAGTTTAAAAATTATTTGAGTAACATTTTGAAGACAGTTTTTATTCATTTAATTATCATACCACCCCTCAAGTTTCCACAAAATTCACAAAATTCTTTGTGAGTCCTTTATTGAAACCCAGTTCTATCACCAGAGTTCCCATAATCCATTTAGAAAGTGTAATGATATGTGAGAATGACTTTTGGGATGAGGGGAAGAGAGGCTGCCTAGGGAGGGATCAGATAAGAGGGGAGAATCCTGCAGCTGCATAATGGGAGAGAAAGAAACTCACTAACTTTTCAGACTGAGAAAAGAGCTGGTGGGAGATTTGTTCTTTCAGATCTGCAAAAAAATTTTTTAATGTCGTATTACAATCAAGTAGAATTAGCACATTTAGAGATGTTTTCCATCAGGATGACCAGGGAGAAGATTAGCCTGACAACTTTCTTCTTGATCAAGCCATGCTTTCTGGGAAACCTGTTGTTTTCAAAGAGTTTATGGATCATCTTTTTTTTTCTCTGTTCATTTTATTTGTCATCTGCTCTAGAATGTTCCATAATTGAGCAATTGTATCAATTATATTTTCTTTATATTTTGTCAATAAATGATTGACAAATTTTTCTCAAACTTTTTCATTCACTTATGAAGATAATGGCAGTATTTGTATTCTATTTAACCATATTTGGAGATTTGACAATTGTAGAAGAAAGATTCAGTGTGGGATAAGAAATAAAGTTTTCTGTTTTTCAAATTCCTGGATGTTCCCATTCTAGTTTCATCCCTTTCTGGAGAAGAATGAATTTTGGAATATTTCTGACCTTAAACTGTACTTGGACCAAAATGGAGAGATAAAAGCAGATATTGGCATTCATGGCTTCTTGGTTCTCCCCAACGAACATCCCAGGTTAGAGATTCTGGCGTATTTTGATAGACAGAGACTTTCTATCAAAGAAGATGCTCTTTCACAACTAAAGTTGCTCAATAAGGTGGGAGAAATTTTGGTGTCTTTTCTCTATTTCCCAAAGCCTGAGGTCCCATTTCAAGTGGGCAAAGCCTATACAGTCTCCAGGGTGGTTGGGCTCCAATGCCAGTTGGTGTCTAATGGAAGTTCTTCAACAGATGGGACCTAAGTGGAAGGGCTTTGCCCTGTTTTATGGAAACTTTTCAAGATCTTACTGGTCAGAGGTTTCTTTCTTCATCAGTTTTATTCTATATTAAAAAATCTAATGGAATAAAAGTTTCCTAAATCTTTTACATATGTCATCATATTTAATTTTTTATCATTTCAATCCGTTAATAAAGTTTAAAGTAGAAAAGTACTTTATTGTAATATTAAATACCAAAATCAAAAGGGAGGAAGTAAATGAAGAATCTTCCAGTTGTTCTCCCTCCTGCATCTGTTTAAAAGTAGTCAGAGATTTCATATTTACCTCAGTGAAGACCAGAGGCTACTTGTCTCCCTCCATTTCTCCCTCCATGGAGGGAGAATCCTAACTTATTTTCTTTGGCATTCCTCATTTTTCTGCTCAGTCCCTGCCTCAGTCCAACTGTGCGGAAAATTGTCATCCTGGTTTTGTCAAGAGGGCTCGAGAAGGAGAGCCAGTTTGCTGCTATGACTGCGTTCCTTGTCCGGAGGGAACCTTCTCCACTCAGGAAGGTGGGTCACACTGAGGAAAATGGAGGCTTTGTGGAACTGGATCCATCCAGAACATTTTCATGAAAGTGCAAGTTAAAAGAGAGATTGAAGTTCACCAGGTTTTTTTTTATTTTTAACCTGCACAATTTATTATTTAAAAGGAAGTAAATAAAAAAAAACTTTGAAGGAGGGACTGGGAAGAGTTGGGAGGAGGAGGTGGAAGACTGAGCAAGCTTTACTACTATTTAAGGAAATATCTCTTCTGCTTTTTAGTTTGGACTTGTGCTGCTAAATTCACCTTTCTAGGAACATCCAAGTTCTTTGAAACTTGATGGATTGTTTTAGGTCCACCTTCTGAAAGATCTTGCAATTCACTGTACATTGAATCTTCCTCTTGAGGATCACTGAGAAGGTGTCACTGGTCCATAATGTGGTGCTGTGGATAGTTATGGAGGGAACTCATTACGCAAATATTCTGCCAGTCATGTAGATCAATAAATCAGAGTAGAGCTGGAAGGGACCTTGGAGATCTTCTACCCCTGCTGAAGCAGGAGAACCTATACCATTTCAGACAAGTGAATGTCTAGTCTCTTCTTTAAAACATTCAGTGTTGAAGAACCCAAAACCTCTGGAGGCCAGCTGTTCCACTGGTTAGTTGTTCTTACTATTAGGAAGTTTCTCCTTAATTCAAGATTGTTTTTAAGTGTTACAAGATACTGTAGGTATCCTCCAAGTCCAGTATATTAACTGCCATGTGGCTAAACTCAGGATGTTTGCCTAAAAAGATTATATGATTCATTACTAATTTCTAGTAATGTAGCTCCCTATGAAGATTCTACACATTACACAGGAAATAATTAACATCCTAGGACTTCCCTCAACTTCAAATACCTAGTTATATATATATATTTTAAAAATATCCTTCTTATGCTCTTTTTAATGAAATCATTAAGAAATACTTCTTGGAAAATGTCCATGGTATCAGTTGTTATCCAAAGAAGGCATTTCCTGTAAGATACCAGGACAGAATGTTAAAGAAAAATGATTTTTGGTTTCTCAGATGCAGAAAAATGCACCAAATGTCCAGATGACAAATATCCAAATGAGGCCAGAGTCCAATGTATCCCCAAAGTTATAGCTTTCCTGTCTTATGAAGGACATCTGGGCATCATCCTGGTCTCTTTTGCCCTGCTCTTCTTCCTAACTACAGTCCTTGTTTTAATTATCTTCATTAAATATGGAGAAACTCCCATTGTCAAAGCCAACAACCGGGACCTCTCCTACATCCTCCTGGTCTCCCTCCTGCTTTGCTTCTTGTCTCCTTCTCTCTTCATTGGTCAGCCAAGGAAAGCCACCTGCCTTCTCCGACAAACGGTTTTCAGCATCATCTTCTCAGTTGCCGTTTCTTCTCTCTTGGCCAAAACCATCACAGTGGTGTTGGCTTTCCTGGCCACAAAACCAGGAAATCGGGTGAAGAGATGGTTGGGGAAGAGCTTGGCCAACTCCATCATCCTGTCTTCTTCTGCTGTCCAAATTATCATCTGCTCCATTTGGCTGAGAGTTTCTCCCCCCTTCCCTGACTCTGACCTTCACTCCCAGCCTGGAGAGATCATCCTCCAGTGCAACGAAGGGGCTGTTGTCGTGTTCTACGTCACCCTCAGCTACATGGGCTTCCTGGCTGCCATCTGCTTCACGGTGGCTTTCCTGGCTAGGAATCTGCCTGGGGCCTTCAACGAAGCCAAGCTGATCACCTTCAGCATGCTGGTCTTCTGCAGCGTCTGGGTGACTTTTGTGCCCACCTACCTGAGCACCAAAGGGAAATACATGGTGGCTGTTCAGGTCTTCTCCATCCTGGCCTCCAGTGCTGGTCTGCTGGTCTGCATCTTCATCCCCAAGTGCTACATTATCCTTCTGAGGCCAGACCTGAACACAAAGGAGCAGCTTACAGCCAGAACAAATGTAAAAACATGAGAAATAACACCATGATATTGGAAGAATTGTTAAAGTTTATTTTGTTTGAAAGGAGATATTCTTTCCATTTAGACAGTATACAGGAGTCAAAGAAAATATTCATATGTTTCAAAATAGGAAATTATTGAATTGTTCCAGCTCCCTTTCCTTTCAACTTAATAAACCTTGCTGGAAGTTATTCAGAGGAATTTGCTGTTCAGCAACAGCTACTGAATTTGACACCTTTAAAAATAATTCAGGCACTTGTTCCTACAGTTCAAAATGTGTGTGTGTGTGTGTGTGTGTGTGTGTGTGAGAGAGAGAGAGAGAGAGAGAGAGAGAGAGAGAGAGAGAGAGAGAGAGAGAGAGAGAGAGAGAGAGAAGGAGAGAGAGAGAGAGAGAGAGAGAGAGAGAGAGAGAGAGAGAGAGAGAGAGAAGGAAAAGAGTTCAGGAAGAAGCTGTGGGAACCAAGAACTATCATGGTTGCCTGATCCTCTCCCTGAGAATGCCAGAATGATGTGAAATCTCATGTTTGACTGGCTGTCAGCTGGGGAGGGAAATCGAATATATAATTCTTTCTTGATTTCCTGATAAAACCTCCTTTGCAGAAAGGGTTCAGCAGAACAGCTGTCTGGGATTTCAGTTTGGGATTGTTTTTGTTTTGTTATGAACTTCACACCAAAATAATAAAAATAATAAAAACAAAGTAAATAAAAATGTGTAAAATTTCCACTATATTTTTTTTCTTTGATCAACCAGAGAATTAAAATAGTGGTTTTCACACCCTTTAATTTCCCACTCTACAATTTCGACCTAAAGCATTTTCTCTGCTCCTCTTCCAAGCTTGTCTTGTCTGTGAAGGGCTGGAGAAGATGGGCAGAGAAAGGGGACCTTGAGACTCTCCCCAGGAGGAGGTTGGAGGGATCCTGTCTAAAGGCAGCCACATCATTGACCAGGTCACAAACCTTCAATGCTGCAAAATATCCATCCAGGTCCAAGAAGGGGCTGAATTAGGGGGTGGGGGACTTTGAGGTTTCTAGGAAAAGGCACCCATGGAAGCTGCTCTGCTCTCCAACCACAGAGATTGCTGATCTGTTGTTAATCAATGTTTAGGTCTATGAATGGCTCCCAATTGGGAATAGGATCCCTTTACGAATTTCATTTTGAGGTAAGAAAAGATCTGATGGACCAGAAGAAGGTCAGTCTAAGATTCACAGGCACCACACAGAGGCCTCTGGTTCTCCCACAAGCAGAAGAAGGCAGAGACTTATGGCTTTGCTCAACATGGAATAGACATTTTTGCACAATTTCACTTTCTTCCATCACACACCACAGTATTGGACACGTGGACATCTCACACTCTAGGAATCGCCAATTCTGGTATCCCAAATTAATCTAAGAAAATATTTCTAACTTCCACAGCCCCATTCAATAAGAACTAAGGTGGGACTGGAACTGAGGAGTCTCCTGGTGATTGGCCCAAAGTCCCCCAGGAAGTTTTCATGCCTAAGGGAGGATTAGAACTCGAGTCCCCTGGGGATTGGCTCCAAGTCGCCCCTTTGGATTTTATTTGAAGGTAAATAAATGTAAAAACATGAGATTCAACACCATTATGATATTGGAAGAATTGTTAATGTTTCTTTTATTTGAAAGGAGATATTCTTTCCACTTAGATAGTAGGCAGGAGCCAAAGAAAATCAAATCTACTTGTTTCAGAATGGGAAATGATTGAACGGCTGTACTTCTTGTACCTCCCTATTCAACCCAATAAATCTTGCTAAAGAGAACTCTGGGAAAGTCATTCAGAGGAATGTAATATTCATCAACTACCAATGAACCAGGCACCTTATGAAAAATAATTGAGGCACTTGTTCCTACTGACAGAAACTAAAAGTTCGTGTACGTGAGAGAGAAAGATTATAAGAGGTCAGATGGGAGCTGTAGGAGCCCTGCTCTAACCGTGTTGTTGGATCATCTCCATGAGAAGCCTTGGAATGGCAGAATGAGCTGGAATGCAGGGATTGACCTGCTCTCCATCACTATTATGTCCTCCTCTCTTGATTTCCTGATAAAACCCCTTTCACAGAAAGCATCGGGACTGGAACAGCTGTCTGAGGTTTCACTTTGGGTTTGTTATTATTTAAGTACCGTATTTTCACGACCATAAGGCGCACCGAATTATAAGGCGCAGTATCAGTTAATGGTAAATTTACAAACTTTTTTCATATATAAGGCGCACTGGATTATAAAGCGCACGTTTTTTTTGCAACATTCATCCGCGCGCAACTTTCGCAAACAAACAAATTACTAACGAAATCGCGTGATCGCGGGGTTTACTGGCAGGTGCTCAATTTGCAAACATTTTTCACAGATCGGCATAGCCTTTAAACGCAGCCTAAAAAGAATTAAAACACTAAAAATTACAGAGAAAAATCAGTCACTTTTATTAAACTTTTAAACAGCTTTTAAACTTTTAAAACTTTAAAACTTTAAAACTTTTATAGTCGGCTCTATTCATCTTCCATGAAACCTTCGAACTCTTCGTCCTCCGTATCGGAGATCATCAATTGGGCAATGGCGGCATCCAGCAAACCCGAATCCGTATGGCCTGTAACTTCATCGTCAGAGTCATCAGTTTCGATACTCTCGATGCCGTCGCTGGTCAGTCCAGGAATGATGTCGGCCTTCGCGAACCCTCGGATGACAGTTCTGGCGGATACTTTATGCCAGGCATCCACTATCCACTGGCACACAGTGGCATAACTGGCCCGGCATTGCCTCCCGGTCTTCATGAAGGAGTGCTCTCCTTCCATCATCCAGTTTTCCCACGTGATTCGCAGTTTCACCTTGAAGGAACGATTGACACTTATGTCCAGTGGTTGCACTTCTTTGGTCAGACCACCCGGTATTACAGCAAGCTCCGAGTTGGTCTTTTTCACCAGGGCTTTCACATTTTCTGTTTTGTGGGCACGCATGGAGTCGTACACCAACAATGCCGGCGACGCACGAAAAAATCCATCCGGTCTCCGAACGTAAACTTCTGATAGCCAATTCTTCATTATCCCTTCATCCATCCAGCCTTTAGGATTCACTTCAACAATTATTCCAGCTGGCAATGTTTCTTTAGGCAACGTTTTTCTTTTAAAAATTACCATTGGGGGTAATTTCTGCCCATTTGACAAAACACCGAGAACTACAGTAAACGATACCTTTTCGTTTCCTGTGGTGCGAATTGATACCGTTGATGTTCCGGTTCTCTCTACAGTTCGGTTCACCGGAATATCAAAGGTGAGGGGGACTTCGTCCATGTTGATGATGTGGTCGGCCTGTATATTTTTTTCAGAGATCTTGCTTTTGCAGTAACTCCAGAAGTTGGCCAACTTTTCCTCGTAATCCGCCGGCAACCGCTGAGACACCGTCGTCCTTGTACGGATAGAGAGCTGCCATCGTTTCATGAAACGGAAGCACCAAGAAGGCCCTCCTTTAAAGTCATTGATACCCATTTCATTTGCCATCGCTTTGGCTTTTATCCGAATGGCGACAGTTGAGATGCTTCTGCCACCTGCTCTTTGTTCCGAAATCCATCGGTCAAGTCTGTCTTCTAGTTGCGGCCATCTAGCTTTATTGCCGCCGAAACTTTTCTTCGTCTTCTTTGCAAGACATAGGTCATCTTCTTGCTTTCTCCACTTGCGCACCATGGACTCCTTAATGTTGAATTCTCTAGCTGCAGATCTGTTTCCATGTTCTTTTGCATGGTTGATTGCTTTCAATTTAAAATCTGCCTCGTAAGCAAGTCTCCTTTGTGGAGCCATTTCGAAGTCACTTTGGAAAGGCGCGCGCGCCAGCAGTGCGCTATTTCTCAAGGGGAAGCCGGGGTTCCCCTTGAGAAATAGCGGTTCTAGAAGCCGGACAAAGGCGTATTCGCGCGCACGCTAAGTAAAACTCGGAAGCAATGAGATAAGAATTTCCCGAATGGAAGGGGAATGTGAAACCTTTTAGGAAGGTGAAGGGTGGAATTCAACTGAAACACTGTCGTCTTGCTTGTCCTTACGGTGGGAAAAGGGGGTAAAGGTCATGATAATAGCGTAAAATCGGGAGGGACAGACCCGAGGGACGTGTGCGTGCCTGCTCGCGGTCATTCGATTGCGAGCTTCAAGTTTGTTGCTGCGCAATGTGAAACAGAAATTGTTTTGAGATCCCTTCAATACTCAAGGTTCATATAAACGGTAAATTTACAAAATTTTTTCATATAAGGCGCACCGGATTATAAGGCGCACTGCCGGTTTTTGATCAAATTTTAGGATTTTCAGTGCGCCTTATGGTCGTGAAAATACGGTATCTCCCTTTTAGAAATCCCCACTCTATTTTTTCCTTCCTCATCCAGAGAATGAAAATAGCAACAACTAACACTATTCCGGCCCTTTAATTTCCCACTCTATAATTTATCCATTAAGCCTTTCCCTGCATTCAATGCCGTCTATTCATCCAGGTCAAGAAGGGGAGGGGGAGTAACAGGGATGGGGGGGGGGAACATCCAGGTTTCTAGCAAGAGGCACCCATGGAAGGTCTTCTGCTTTCCAACCACAGAGATTGTGGGTGGATGAGGAGTCAGCCTGAGGTTTCACAATGGCTTCTGATTGCCACTCGGGTCACTTTGCAAATTCCATTTTAAGCAGGTAGAAAAGGTTTGATGGATCAGACCGAGATCAGTCTAAAATCCACGCTGACCCCCCCTCCACCAGATGCCTCTGGTCTGCCCACAAGCAGAGGGGAGGGACGCATCACTTGGCCCAACATGGAACCAGGCAGGGGTGGGATTCAGCCAATTCCCATGGGTTCCCTAAAACGGGTTGTTAATTGTATGAGCTGTTTGGCCAACCGGCTGAATTGTCTCAACCTGCCCCCCAACCCCCTCCTGAGGGTGCCCCCCCCTGAGAAAACGACCTGTCTCAAGATCCCATGGACCTCTTTGGCTCAGGCAGTCCAGTTCCCCGGTGGCTCTCTCTCTCTCTAGAAACTCTGCAGAGCCCAGAATGGGGCTTCCTCGAACTTTGGGATTGGGAGGGTCCAGAAAGGAGTAGGACCAATGGGAAGTCTCTCTTCTGCAGCATCATCGGTCTCCAGGCAGAGTCTCCCTCTACTTCACCCAGTGCAGGAGAGCTTTCCAAGCAGAGAAGAAGCCCCAGTAGGTTCTTCAGACCAAGATCCCCCCTCCCACTTTCCCCGCCTCTTTCTCCCTGCAGAACTGGCTTTCCTCCTTCAGCTGAAGCCCCAAAGGACTCTGCCTGGAGACCGATGACGCTCAAGAAGGGAGAATTCTCATTGGTGCTACCGCTAGTTCTGGCCCAGCCCTCCCATCTCCGAAATCCGAGACAAACACTCCACACCCCTTGCAGATTCCTTCTCTGGGGCTGGAAGCATCAGGCCGGGGAGATACACGCAGGCACTGCCGAGCCCAGAACGGGCCTTCAGACGACGCAATGTCTGAGAAACACGGGATGTGCAGAGAAATGCAGGCTACAACCAGCGAATCGCGTTTTCCCAGGATCCCAGGATGAAGCCCCAGCGGACCTCTTACAAACACACACACACACACACAAACACGCCAAGAGTCTACAGGTGTTTATTTAAACTCCCCAAACAGGCCCACAGAAAGCTGCCCTATTGATAATAAAGAGAATGTAGATTTAATCCTTCATGTATTAGCTGCAGCTAGAATTGCATTTGCACAACATTGGAAAAGTGTAGAGATTCCTATGGATGAGAAGGTGATAAGGAAAATATCTGAATGTGCAGAAATGAGCAGATTAACATTAGCAATGAAGGAGAAAGAGCAAACTGGATATTACATGATTTGGGAAGTATTTTACCAATGGTTGGAAAATAAAAAAGGAGTTTGGAAATGGAGAAGGCTAAAAAATAAGTAGAAAATATATTTAGAGACATAAAGAAGATGAAAACTGTTAGTAAGTGTATGATAAGAATAATGATGGTCATTGGGGGTCAGTAAGAAAGGGAGGAATGGGAAACTGCACTTAACTGCCCGTTATATGGTCATCCAGAGATCCCATCTCTGAAGCTCTTTCCACCCTCCCTGCGTCTCCTCTTTAGAGCTTCTCCTTCTGGGAAACCCCTCCTCCTCAGTTCTCGCATTCTGACGGTTCCTCCCTCCTGCGGCCTCTTTCCTGGGAGAGAAGAGAAGGGCTCCTTCTGAAGGCCTCTCCACCCTCCCGGCATGGATCTGGTTTCCCCTTGAGGGGATCCTTTGAGGGGAAGGGAGGGATGTCCTCTTCCTGGGACTCTTTCCACCCATTGAGGGTTGAAATGGCTTCTCCTCTTGGCTCTCTGACTGCTTTTCCTTCAATACCTTTGAGGTCCCCATTGAGATGGAGGGGACCCTCCTCCCGGGTTACGTCCAGTTCCTTCCAATATTGGACTCTGATTAATCCTCATCCACTCCTAGACACAAATAGAGAAACTCCCATTCAAAGACAAGAACGGGAGATCTGTCTACCTAATTCTTGTGTCTTCTTTGACCCTCCCCAATATTTTCCCCTCTGCTTATAATTGGATGACATTGGAGGCTGTTTTCCTTCTGACTCCCTCCCAGAGAATCGAAGGCCTCCTTGCTGGGCCTTTCCTGGAGGTCACCAGAGGAACCGGTTTCTTTCTACGCCTAAGTGGGCCCCACTTCCCTTGGACTCAGAAGAGGAGGGAGGGGCAGGAAAGGCCAGACCGAAGAGGGGAAAGTGGAAGAAACCATCCTCCTTTTTTCCGTCTCCTGCAGAGGGGAGTGAAATGCTCCTTCCCTCCAGGAGCCCCTCCTGCTCCTGAAAAGCCCCCTCCTCCCTACTTGTCTCTGCCCCTCCACAAGGGGAGACTTGGCTTCTCGGAGCCCCCACAACTTGGCTTCTCTCTCTTTGGGGAGACAAAGACGTCCCAGGAAGAGAGACCAGGGTCCTTCTCCAGGCGCCTGAAGGTCGCAGGGCTTTGGATGGGGGACATGGAAGGAGCGAATGGGGGGCCTGAGTTGTTTTTCCCTTTTGGTTCTAGGACTTTATCTCCTCTGAGGGTGGATGGATAGTGGGAGGCAGCAGCCCAGGGCCTGATCTGGGGGTCCTTCTGGATCCACAACTCCTGCCTGAGGAGCAGGGGGGGCAGCCGTGGTCAGGAGGGGCCACGGCAGAGTTTGGGGTTTCGCCCCCCACTCGCTCCCTTCACGGCCACTCAGGCCCTGCTCGCACCCAGGATGGACTACCGCAAGGCTCTCCCTGTGGGGCTGCCCTTGGAGAGCTTCCAGGAACTCCGACTGAGGCAGAAGGCAGCTGCGAAGACAGTTGTGTCTCTGCCTAAACAACACTGAAGAAAGAGCAGGAGGGCCTCCACTTACAACGGATCATTTAGTTCAAAGTTAACAACAGCACTGAAAAAAGGGACTTATGACCATTTTTCATGCTTACAACTACTGCAGTATCCCCATGGTCACGTGATCAAAAGTCAGATGTTTGGCAACTGTCTCATATTTATGACGGTCGTAATTTCCCGGACTCATGGGATGGCCTTTTGGGACCTTCTGGCCAGCAAAGTCAGTGGGGAAGATTCACTTAACAACTGTGGCAAGAAAGGTCGTAAAATGGGGGCGAAATGCACTTATTGACTGTCTTATTTAGTAACAGAAATTCTGGGCTCCATTGTGGTCACAAGTCGAGGACCATCTATAGGACCATCTATATATGTAATAAGGGTTAACCGGAGAGGCAGTTTCTGTAAGCAGGTCAATAAAGATTAGGCTAGAAACAACACTAGAATGTTTCCTTCCTGCCTTCCTTACAGGATTAGCCCTGTAAAGTGGGAAAAAACAAAAGGAGATTTCTTCCAACAATCGGTTCTCTGAACTACTTAGAAAGTTACCAACCGGTTCTCCCGAATAGGTGCGAACTGGCTGAATCCCACCACTGCTAGAGGCCCATGTAGGAGGGCACGGTGGCCCCTCTTAGGGTTGTGTGGGTGTTATTTGGTGGGATGGGACCCCTCTGACCTTCCCATCTCCCAGGCCTTGAGTGAACCCCCACAAAAGACCTCCAAGTTCTAGAAAAGAGCCACTGGGACTCCCGGTTTATCATGTGGGCCTGTGGTTGAGGGATTGTGTTCCTTTCCTGGGAGGGGGGGCATTGATGTGTCCACCTTGGCCCAGGAGGGGGAGGGGAGGGAGGGGAAGGGGAGCTGAGGGGAGAGGAAGCTCCATCCTTGTGGGGAATGAGATGCTTCCCTCGAAAGGCCCAGCCAGGCAACCAGGCCCTTTGAGCCCATTCCCAGGTGACCAGCTGGAGCAGCCCAGGGGCCCCTTGGAGGGAGATGATAAATGCCATGTATGTACATCATACATAAGAAAACTATTGAAATAAAACACAAACACACATCCTTCCCATTCTATACCTGTGAGGGTGAACCTATGGCACGCCTACCACAGGTGGCACACAGAGCCCTCTCTGCAGGCACAGGAGCCCCAACCCAGCTCCACTGCACAGGCACATGCACGCCCGCCTCCCGCCAGCCAGCTGGTTTTTGGGCATCTGCTGCAGGCCAGGGCGCATGTGGGGGAGCAGGTCAGGGGGGGCTGGCTGGCTGGTTGGGGAGGGGGAAATCATGATGCTTAGGTGGCTTGAATGCCCCGAGTGAAGCTGGAATTTGCTGCGCTGGGGGAGAATTGAGACGCCCTCCTCAGGGGTGAAATTCAGCTGGTTCTGGAGATTTCTGGTAGTGGAAATTTTGAGTAGTTTGGAGAACCGGCCAACACCACCTCTGGCTGGCCCGAGTGGGGAGGGAATGGAGATTTTGCAGCATCCTTCCCCTGCCACGCCCACCAAGCCACGCCCACAGAACCGGTAGTAAAAAAAAATTGAATTTCACCATTGGCCCTGCTTGAATGGGGAGGACGAGGAGAAAAACGGCTGCTCAGTGGGCTCCCCCATCACCACCACCATTGCCAGCAGCTTGAGTGCCCTGACTAAAGCAGGGATCTCTCTCTCTCTCCAACCTCTTCCTGGGGGAGAACAAGACAATCTTGGAAGAGGACCAGAGAAAATGCTTTAGGTAGAAATTGTAGAGTGGGAAATTAAAGGGTGTGAAAACTGCTATTTTAATTCTCTGGTTAATCAAAGAAAAAAAATACAGTGGAATTTTTTTTTTTACTTTGTTTTTATTATTTTGGTATGAAGTTCATACCAAAATAAAAACAATCCCAAACTGAAATCCCAGACAGCTGTTCTGCTGAACCCTTTCTGCAAAGGAGGTTTTATCAGGAAGTCAAGAAAGAATTATATATTCAATTTCCCTTCCCAGCTGACAGCCAGTCAAACATGGCATTTCCCATCATTCTGGCATTTTCAGGGAGAGGATCAGGCAACCATGATAGTTCTTGTTTCCCACAGCTTCTTCCTGAACTCTTTTCCTTCTCTCTCTCCCTCCCTCCCTTCCTCCCTCCCTCCCTCTCTCTCTCTCTCTCTCTCTCACACACACACACACATAAACCAAACACAGGTGCAGTCAGTTAAAATACTCTCTGCAGTGCAGCAGTAGAAGGTCACCAGCAATCTTCCATTCAGCTGTTGTTTCCTGAGAAGTCTCCGGGAGTTTAGTCTCTGCTGGGCCCTTTTGAGCAGGGCTGCAATGTGATCGTCCCAGGTCAGGTCCTCTTTTATGACAAGACCCAGAAACGTAACACTGGCCACTTGCTCCACTCGGTCTCCATTGAGAAGCAAGGGCTGGATGTCTGATCAATTCCTTCTGTAGTCCACTATCAGCTCCTTGGTGTTATTTGTGTTACGGATCAAGTTATTGTTTACACACCATGAAAGCAACTGTTCCACCTCACCTCATAGGCAGACGCATCTCCCCCCCCCCCCCCTGGAGAGGGGGGAACACAATTGTTGTATCATCTGCAAGTTTAAGAATAGTATTACTGGTGAGAGTGGGAATGCAGCCATGCACATAAAGAGAATAGATTAAGGGACTCAACACGCAACCCTGTGCTGTACCAGTATTCAGAATAAGGGATGTGATTACCTAATCTGATCTCTGAGAGCGGCCAGAGAGGAAATCCATAATCCAAAGGAAGATTGAATAAAAAAGGTGAAAATTTGAAAGTTTAGTTTATAAACATAGTTCTGCTTTAGGCATGAATGCCAGCTGGGTGAGCTTGGGACAAAGTTCAGGAGGCTCTGAGTTCTAATCCTCCCTTAGGCATGAAAATTTCTGGGGGATTTTGGGCCAATCCCCATGATTCTTGAGTTCCAGTCCCGCCTTCATTCTTATTGAATGGGGGTGTGAAACTTGGAGAAAAGTTCTCAGATTAATGTAGAATACCCAGAATTGGGGATTCCTAGAGTGTGAGATGGCTGAGTGTCCAATATTGTGTGGGGTGATAGACAAAAGTGAAACTGTGGGAAAACACCTGTTCCATGTGGGGCAAAGCCATAAGTCTCTGCCGCCTTCTGCTTGTGGGAGAAACAAAATTATTTGTGTGAATCTTGGAGTGACCTTGGTCTGTTCCATCAGAGCTTTTCTTATCTCCTTAAAATGGAATTTGCAAAGGGATCCTGTTTGCAATTAGTTCAGTTCAGTTCACTTTATTTGTATGCCGCCCTTTTCCCTGGGGGGACTCAGGGCGGCTCACAGTTCAAAAGGGGTGGGGGAAGGACAAACAATTTACAACATAAAAACATTACATCATTTAAGAACTCAACAGTCATACAATTCGAGTGGGGTTAGAATCTTTAACCCCAGGCCAGCCGGGATAGCCAGATTTTAAGTGCGGCGCGGAAGGTCTAGAGGGTGGTGAGGGTCCGGATCTCCACGGGGAGTTCGTTCCAGAGGGTTGGAGCAGCCACCGAGAAGGCTGTCCTCCGAGTAGTTGCCAGTCTACACTGGCTGGCTGATGGAATTCGGAGGAGGCCTAATCTATGCGATCTTATCAGTCTAGTGGAGGTGATTGGCAGTAGGCGGCCTCTCAAGTACCCAGATCCAATACCATGAAGGGCTTTGTAGGTGACAAGAAGCACCTTGAAGCGCACCCGGAGATCAACAGGCAGCCAGTGCAGCTCGCGGAGGATAGGTGTTACGTGGGTGAATCGAGGTGCACCCACGATCGCTCGTGCGGCTGCATTCTGGACCAGCTGAAGTCGCCGAATACTCTTCAAGGGCAGCCCCATGTAGAGCACATTGCTGTACTCCAGCCTAGAGGTCACAAGGGCACGAGTGACTGTTGTGAGGGCCTCCCGGTTCATGTAGGGACGCAACTGGTGCACCAGGCGAACCTGGGCAAATGCCCCCCTGGTTACAGCTGACAAATGGTGTTCAAAAGTCAGCTGAGGGTCCAGGAGGACTCCCAAGTTGCGAGCCCTATCTGAGGGGCGTACAATTTGACCCCCCAGCCTGAGAGATGGAACACTTGGCCAATTCGTGGGAGGGAAGCACAGCAGCCACTCGGTCTTTTCTGGATTGAGCACAAGCTTGTTAACCCCCATCCAGTCTCTAACAGCCTCAAGACCCGGGCTCATCATGTCCATCGCTTCATTGAGTTGGCACGGGGCGGACAGATACAACTGTGTATCGTCCGCATATTGATGGTATTTTATCCCGTGCCGTCAAATGATCTCACCCAGCGGTTTCATGTAGATGTTGAAAAGAAGGGGGGACAGGACCGAACCCTGCGGCAACCCATGTGTTAGGGGCCTAGGGGTCGATCTCTGCCCTCCAACTAACACCGACTGCGACCTGTCCGAGAGGTAGGAGGAGAACCACTGTAAAACAGTGCCTCCCACCCCCACCTCCCGCAGTCTGTGCAGAAGGATACCATGGTTGATGGTATCGAAAGCCGCCGAGAGGTCAAGGAGCACCAGGATGGAGGCATGGCCTCCATCCCTGGCTCTCCAGAGATCATCGGTCAATGCAACCAAAGCGGTTTCCGTGCTGTAGCCAGGTCTGAAGCCGGACTGGAATGGATCGAGATAACTGGCTTCCTCCAAGGATCGCTGGAGCTGAAAGGCCACCACCTTCTCAACAACCTTCCCCACAAAGGGGAGGTTGGAGACTGGACGATAGTTGTTTAAAATGGCTGGATCCAAGGATGGTTTCTTCAGGAGGGGTCTCACCACCGCTGCCTTTAAAGTGGGGGGAAAGACCCCCTCCCGAAGGGATGCGGTAACAACCGCCTGGATCCAGCCTCATGTCACCTCTCTGCTGTTTACAACCAGCCAGGAGGGGCACGGGTCCAGCACACATGTGGAGGCGCCAATAGCTTTCATCGCCTTGTCCACGTCCTCAGGGGTAACAGCTTGAAAATCAATCCAGCGATGGCTTACCAGATTATCCCTTAGTGCCTCGGCTGGTTCTGCAGGATTGGAGTCCAGGTCCGCCCGGAGCCGAGCAACCTTGTCCGCGAGGAATTGGACGTAATCCTCAGCCCTGCCCTGCAGCGGATTGCCCATGTCCCTCCTATTTAGGAGGGAACGGGTTATCCTAAACAGGGCGGCTGGGCGTGACTCAGCGGACGCAATCAGAGAGGCAATATGTGATCTCTTAGATGTCCTGATTGCTCGAATGTATTCTCTGATGCAGGTTGTTAAAAGTGCTCGGCTCGATTCGGATTTACTGGACCTCCAATTGTGCTCTAGGCGTCTCTTCCGGCGCTTCATCTCCCGGAGTTCCTCAGTGAACCAAGGAGCCCTCCGGGATCCACTGCCTCGGAGCGGCTGTAGAGGTGCAATCCGGTTAAGGGACTCCGTCGCTGCCGAATTCCAGGCAGCAACCAGAGTCTCCAGCGGACTGTGGGCGAGAGTATCAGGAATAACCCCAAGCTCCGTCTGGAACCCCAAAGGGTCCATAAGTCGCCTGGGGCGGAACCACCTGGTCGGTTCCTCCTCCCTACAGTGGGGGTTTGGTCTCCGAAAGTCAAGCCTCAATAGGTAGTGGTCCGACCATGACAGGGGCAAGATCTCGCTACCCCTCAGACCAAGATCACAATTCCACTGCTCCGAGAGAAATACGAGGTCAAGCGTGTGACCCGCTGAGTGGGTTGGTCCCCGGATTATTTGGGTCAAGCCCATGGTTGTCATGGAAGCCATGAACTCCTGCGCTCCATCAGAGTGTTCACCGAGTGAAGGCAAGTTGAAATCCCCCAGAACCATAAGTCTGGGGAACTCAACTGCCAGCTCGGCTATTGACTCGAGGAGCGAGGGGAGGGCTGCTGCAACGCAGTTGGGTGGCAGGTACGTTAGCAGCACACCCACTTGACCCTTGAGGTCCAACTTCACCAGCAGGGACTCACACCCGACAAGCTCCGGAGCAGGGATCCTACGAGGTGCTAGAGACTCTCGGATAACAATGGCCACACCCCCACCCCTTCGCTGGGCCCTCGGCTGCTGGAGCACCTGAAAGCCCTCTGGGCACATCTCTACGAGGGGGACTCCTCCCTCCGGGCCCAGCCAGGTTTCAGTAATACATGCCAGGTCTGCCCTCTCGTCTAAAATTAAGTCCCGAACGAGAGGAGCCTTATAAACTACAGACCTGGCATTTAGCGACAGCAGCCTGAGACCAGGGTCCTGATTACTCGCGCCATCTGGCCTTGGAGTGGGACTCATAGGGCCGGAAGGAGGGATCTCTGTAACGTAGCGAGCCCTCCTTCCCTGGTAATGGCCAGCCCTAAAGTCCCCACCATATCTGCCCCTCCCTGTTAAGACCGTAATGCTCCGGCCCACTCCTGTGTCCGTAGTTCCACCAACCACCCCTATGGCTCCCGCATTCCTCGACAGGCCCTCCGAATCAAACACACTCATTCGTTCACCCAAGCAGTCCCCACGTAGTAATTAAAACTCAGAAAATACAGCAATAATAGGATAATAAAAGTGGGATCATTCACTCAATCACATGCATATCCCATACACTCACCATACAAGAATAATTGCGCAGTATTAAAAGATGTAAAAAGTGTGCAAGTTCGGGTAAAGTCTGTGGATGGGTTCATATAAAGTCCAGTCCGGTGGATTCGCAGAGATATAAAGAGGGAGAAAGATTTTATCTTCCCTCTTCTTACGTAATAGATGGTAAAAGTGGTGTAAGTAGTCTTGGGATAGGAGCACCAAAGGGGCTAAGACGGAGTCTCTTAACAGCAACGGGCGGCAATGATTGTACCAACCAGGACTAGATTGTAGGTCCGGTGTCCAGTGTCCAGTAGCCATAAGTAAAGAATCATATGGTGAAGTCCCGTATAAGTAAGAGCAAACCGAGGGCCAGGGAAAAAAAGAGAGGCCGTGCTGTAGAAAAGGCCCAGGGGGTAGGTTAAGGGGTTGTGGTAGTGGCTGTAAGGCTGACTGCCAGGTCTTATACCGCCCCATATTAGACCAACTACCCCACTATAAGTCAGTCAACAGAGTCTAAGGAGATAACAGGAAACAGGGCCAAAGATGTCAAAAACGCCAAAGCATCCAGTAATAAATCCACCAGAGTAGAGAGGGAGGGGGAGCGCCTAGGGAGACTACAGCAGCCGGGAGAAAACCAGCTGCCTTGCCTCACCCAGCCTCGTTCGAATCACCCACCTCCTTTGATAACAGTAATCCTCTGGAGACAATAAACACCAGGGTCCTTTCAATCAGCAGAGGAAATAGGGCCAAAGCTAGGACCATAAAAGATCGTAAAAACGCTGGTCCGAGGCTGTTTGTAGATGCCTAAAACGCCTAAGGCTTAAAAACGCCAAAGCGAAGCCTTTAGCGAAGCGCCGCCATTTCCACCAGCCTAAATGAGCTGCAAAGCACACTCCAGGCTGCCGCATGGGAGAAGGAACGTTTGGGAGCGTCGACCCTCTGAGAGATTGATTATTCAGGTCCCCTGGATCTCGCTCCGTTGCAGGGACCCTGTTTTGTAGGGCTCCGATCCGAAACGCCAGTTTATTTTAGCGTTTTTCTGCTCCACCGGACAGAGCAGAGGGAACCAGCGGCCATCCTGCCTCGCCACAATACATCTCCTCTTAGGAGCCATTCTGATACCTAAACATGGATTACCAACTGATCAGCAATCTCTGTGGTTGGAGAGCAGAAGAGCTTCCATGGGTGCCTCTTCCTAGAAACCTAGAAGTCCCCCCCCCCCACTATTCCCCCCCTTGTTGGGCCTGGATGGATATTATGCAGCATTGAAGGTTTTTGACCTGGTCAATGATGTGGCTGCCTTTAGACAGGATCCTTCCAACCTCCTCCTGGGGAGAGTCTCAAGGTCCCCTTTCTCTGGACATCTTCTCCAGCCCTTCACAGATAAGACAAGCTTGGAAGAGGAGCAGAGAAAATGCTTTAGGTAGAAATTGTACAGTGGAAAATTAAAGGGCCTGAAAATTGCTATTTTATTTCTCTAGTTGAAGAAAAAAAAAAAAAACCTGCAGCGGAAATTTCTTTACATACTTAACTTCTTTTACTTTTTAAAATTTTGGCATGAAGTACATACCAAAATAAAAACAATCCCAAATTGAAATTCCAGGCAGCTGTTCTGCTGAACACTTTCTGTAAAGGAGGTTTTCTCAGGAAATAAAGAAAGAATTATATAAAAAGGATGAAGGTTTCCCTCTTCAGCTGAGAGTCAATCAAACATGGCATTTCACATCATTCTGGAATTCTCAGGGAGAGGATCAGGCAACCAGGCTGGTTCTTGGTTCCCACAGCTTCCTCCTCACCTCTTTTCCTACTCAGTCTCTCTCTTACATACACACTTTTAGCTGCTGTCAATAGGAACAAGGGCCCAAATTATTTTTCTATAAGGTATCCTGTTCAGTAACTGTTGCTGAACAGCAAATTCCTCTGAATGGCTTTTACATAGTTATCATTAGCAAAAATTTATTGAGCTGAAAGGAAAGGGAGCTACCAAAATTCCATTCAATAATTTCCCATTTTGAAACATATACATATGATCTTCTTTGACTCCTGAATACTACACAAAGAATTAACATCTCCTTTCAAATGAAAGAAACTTTAATAATTCTTCCAATATCATAATGGTGTTATTTCTCATGTTTTTACATTTGTTCTGGCTGTAAGATGCTCCTTTGTGTTCAGGTTTGGCCTCAGAAGGATAACGTAGCATTTGGGGATGAAGATGGAGCCCAGTAGACCAGCACTGGAGGCCAGGATGGAGAAGACCTGAACAGCCACCATGTATTTCCCTTTGGTGCTCAGGTAGGTGGGCACAAAAGTCACCAGACACTGCAGAAGACCAGCATGCTGAAGGTGATCAGCTTGGCTTCGTTGAAGGCCCCAGGCAGATTCCTGGCCAGGAAAGCCACCGTGAAGCAGATGGCAGCCAGGAAGCCCATGTAGCTGAGGGTGACGTAGAACATGACAACGGCCCCTTCGTTGCAATGCAGGATAATCTCTCCAGGCTGGGAGTGGAGGTCAGAGTCAGGGAAGGGGGGAGAAACTCCCAGGCAGTTGGAGCTGATGATTATTTGGACAGCAGAAGAAGACAGGATGATGGAGTTGACCAAGCTCTTCCCCAACCATCTCTTCACTCGGTTTCCTGGTTTTGTGGCCAGGAAAGCCAGTACCACCGTGATGGTTTTGGCCAAAAGAGAAGAAACGGCAACTGAGAAGATGATGCTGAAAACCGTTTGTCGGAGAAGGCAGGTGGCTTTCCTTGGTTGACCAATGAAGAGAGAAGGAGACAAGAAGCAAAGCAGGAGGGAGACCAGGAGGATGTAGGAGAGGTCCCGGTTGTTGGCTTTGACAAGGGGAGTTTCTCTGTGTTTAATGAAGGTTGTTAAAACAAAGCCTCTGGTTAGGAAGAAGAGCAGGGCAAAAGAGACCAGGATGATGCCCTGATGTTCTTCATAAGAGAGGAAAGTTATAACTTTGGGGATACATTGGACTCTGTCCTCATTTGGATATTTATCATCCTGACACTTGGTGCCTTTTCCTGCATCTGAGAAAACCAAAAAACAATATTTCTTTAACATTCCTTTCATTTCAGGAAATAGCTTTTTGGGACAACAGCAGAAAACAAGACTATTTCCCAAGATGCATTTCTTAATTCCACAGGAAAAAAGAAATTATCATTTTTAAATATCTATATCGGTAAAGTCTACGGTATTAAGGTAATTCTTAAGACTTGAAAGATTTCCTGTGTGATGTGCTGAACCTTCATAAAAGCGTTATTAGAGGTAAATAATGAATCAGTTAACCTTTCCATGTAAACCTCCTGAGTCCTGATGGAGGGCACTTCTTGACACAGACAGTTTGGTCTAGTGGTTAAGGCATCAGGCTAGAAAGGGAGTTCCAGTCCTCCCTGAGCCATGAAAGCCAGCTGGGTCCCTTTGAACTGGTCACTTTCTCTCAGCCCAACCCCTCTTGCAGGGTCATTGTGGGGAAAATAGGAGGAGAAGGAAGGTGTGTTGGATATGTTTGCCACCAGGAGTAATTTGTAAACATAATAAAGGCAGGATATAAATAAAGTAAGTACATAAATGTATAATTAATATTGGACCAAGATGATGCCTTCCTTTTGAAATCCAGCTGGCTGGCCAAGTCCTGCAAGTAATCTAGATTGGCTACTAGGAGCACTGCTACCATACGTGTAATGAGGGGCACTAAGGATTATCCACCTCACTGAGGACCAGTGACTCCTTCTCAGTGACTCTGAAGGGGAGGCCCCTGTAGAACCCATCACAACAACCCTTCCAGGAGATGCACCTGAAACAACCCCTCAAGTTTCAAAGAATTCTGACATTCCTCCCATCACTTCTCAGCCCCCACTTCATGGTCCTTTTTCTACTCATCCCTTTAGATAAGAAACTGTGTCTTAAGGTATCGTGATTTAAGAGCTACCAGCTGTAAAAGCTGATGCAACTGTAAGGCTGATGCATTGAAAACGAATCAGCATTAATGTAGCCCATTGAAGACTATGAGGGGGTCCCCAAAAGTCTTTGCCACTTTAAGAGGTATTTACATACCGCTGCCAGCAGAGGGCGTATTCTCTCTCCTTGTGTCCAGTGTCCATTGCTAAGTTCTCCCTGTAGAGTTAAGAAGATTGATTGCTTGACAGGTATTTGCATACCAGGTGTATAAATCTGAATATGTCTTGTGTATAAACCACTGGTAAATGCCGAAGTCTCTGTGTGTTGTGTTTTGCTCCTGGGTTGTCTCCTAATAGTAGTCACACTGCAAACGCTCTGACACTTCACATTTTGACAATAAGCAAGAAAATCTTCAATGTATCTTTTAACATTTGTACTTTCATCAAAATGCTGTGGATAAACCCAGTTCCCCAAGAGTTCCCGTTTTCCTCAGTGTGACCCACCTTCCTGAGTGGAGAAGGTCCCCTCCGGACAAGGAACACAGTCACAGCAGCAAACTGGCTCTCCTTCTCGAGCCCTCTGGACAAATCCAGGATGACAATTTTCCACACATTTGGACAAGGATAACAGATAACAGATTAACAGAGTTGGAATGGACCTTGTAGGTCTTTTAGTCCAATGCCCCCACTCAAGCAGGAAACCCTACAGCATTTCTGACCGGTGACAGTTCAGTCTCTTCTTGAAAGCTTCCAGGGATGAAGCTCCCACAACTTCTGTTCCATTAGTTGATTGTTCTCACTGTCAGAAAGCTCCTCCTTATTTCTAGGTTGAATCTCTCTTTGGTCAGTTCCCATCCATTATTCCTTGTCTGGCATTCAGAAACATTAGCTAAGTATTTTCTGAACTTCACTTAGGTGAATATGAAATCTCTGATACATTTTAAGCAGACGTGGGATATATAACAATGGCAGATTGTTCATTTAGTTCCTCCCTTGGGCTTCTGGCATATCTGGCAGGATGGAATTGAGGAAAGATTTAAGTATTAAGAAAGAAGCAGTGGCTTCTTCCTCGTGGCTGTATTAATATTTATTTATTTACTATTCATTTATTATGATGGTGTACTCATAGTAAATTTTAGAATCAATTTATTGTTACAGATTTATTAAGTTATTGTTATTTTAAATCTGTTAAAATAGAATAAAGCTGATGAAGAGAAAAAACGTCTGACCAGAAGGATCTGGAAAAGTGGGGAAAGGTGAAGCAAAAGCATCTCCCACTTAAATACGAAGGAGAAGTTCCTTAGAAATTAAGGCTGTCAACTTTAAAAGGAATGTTCTTTGTTGATTTGTAAAATGGGCTGCAGGTTGAGTCTTCCTCGGATGAGCTCCTTGTCCTGCCCTCAGGCTCGGGCATTATGGAGAATAAACAGATGCCCTCTTCTATGTTGGAAGATGCCTCTCTCCTCACTCTTCTTTTCCTAGAGGGTAAACATACCTAGTTTCCTTAGCCGTTTAGTGATTTAGCCTCCAGATCAACCAGGAAGCAACCTGGGATTAAGGAGAAACTTCCTAACCATGAGAACAATTAATCAGTGGAGCAGTTTGACCCCTGAGGTTGTGGGTGCTTCATCAACGGAGGTCAGTTGTCTGAAATGGTATGCGATCTCCTGCTTGAGCAGTGGGTTGGACTAGAAGATCTCGAAGGTCCCTCCCAGCTCTATTCTGATTGATTGAAATCCTGTCAGCAGCCTCCCAAGTGGGGCATGGCTAAATCAGCATTAAAAATGTTTCAAGCTACAGCATGTAAAGGATACCTTGGTCCATAGTATGGAAGCCTAACAAGCAGTCTAAGAAGACTCTATGTGTTCTGTTCCCCATATTCAATTCTCTTTGAAGGTCTTCCCCTTAATGATCAGATTTAGCCAACTTGAAATGGGTTCAATAGCTTTCAAAAATAAAGAAAGGATACCAATATTTCACTTGTTGAGCCACTTGAACCGTAAAAGAGCATCTTGGTTAATAATAAATCTCTCTCTTTGAAAACTCCCCAGCTGCTCTTTAATGGCATCCTTCTTATGGAAAGTAACCCAGCTTATGATATTCAAATCTGCAGCTACATCTCCATTTTGATCCAAGTACAGTTTCTTCTTGGAAAGATTGCAAAATTCACTGGTCTCCAGAAACGGATGGAACTGGAATAGAAACACCCATGAAGGTTGAAAGCTGGAAGCTTGGTTTCTTACCACTCGTGGTCTTTTCACATGTGAATCTTTCTTCTAGAGTTGTCTAATTTGCAAATTTTGTGAGTTGGGAAATAAGTGTTATCACTGTCTTCAAAACTGACAAAGGTTCAGCAAAATTTGTCAATCATATATTGAAAAACTACATTTGTATTGATGAAATATCATTGACCAAATTTCTCTATGAAAGAGAATATTTTAGAACAGACCACAAATAAATTGAGCAAAGAAAAAAACAAAGAGATTATTTGTAAACTCCTTGGGAAAAACAGGGGGATTTCCAGAAAACGTGGATTTCTCAAGAAGAAAGTTTCCAGGCTAATCTTCTCCCAGGTACACCAGGTAGAAAACATAACGACATGAGGTGATTCGACTTTATTGGAAGACCACATCAAGACAATCTCGCAAGTCTGAAGTTTAAATCTCCCACCAACACTTTTTCAAGCCTGGAGAATTACACAAGATCTAAAAAAAATTTTACTACAGAGAATGAGGTGGCTGGATCCTGTTCCATTTCCACTGGGTCTCCAGTGGGGCTTTCTGGGTGCATCTTCCCCTGTCTTTGACCGAGAAGATGGACTTTGAAACAGAAGAGTGAACATACTTATCTTGATATTGAGGTCCCACAAAGAAACTGTGTTCAAAGGGATCATCCTTAGGACTTTTTTCCTGAAAAGCAAAGTTCCAAATACTGTGGACATATTTGAAAAGCCTGTGCCTTCTCATTGTCGCTTCACCCAAGATTGGCAAGACCCAAACTTTCCCTTCAGTGGGTCCTGGCAAGTGTGCAAGTGCTGAATGGAAAGGAAGACCTCGGTTTGCAAGAGGAACATTTTCCAGGAAGTGAACAAAGTCATTGACTTGTCTCCACTTAGAGAGGGGAGCTGTATTTCCATCTGTGGAGAATCGTTGTGATTCCATTCCTGACCAGCCATAGGGGTGAAAATCCTCATGAAATTCTCTCCCTTCTCGGTGTCTGAAGCAAAGAGGCAAATCAGGGTCCATCTGAAATGGAGGAGCAGCTGGACAATTACTGGGTACTGGAATCCTTCTTTGGGGAGCAGCTGGTGGAAAAAGAGGAATTGATTTTTTATCTCTCAGGGTCTCTGAAGCAATTCTATCACTGATCTAAAAAAGCAATGAAGAATGCCGTGTAATATTGGGGGTTAGATCAAATCCACAACGTTAGATTTTAATAACTCCAACCTGGTTCTCAGGAACCTACTAGAAGAATTTATTGTCAATTAGCCATTAAGCCATGTCAAGATGAATAATGTAGAACACAGAGCATAATAAGTCCATATATAAAAATGGAAAGTAATAAAAAAAATAAGTGAGAAAGAATATGAATAAAGACTGGAAAACATATTTATGCATTACCCTTAAAATTTGCCACTGTCATACCCAAATATCCAGTACTCAATGGAAGAGTTTTGCTCCAATAAGGGGCTGCATTATATGTAATTTTGGAATTCTGACCACCCAGAAAATCAGTTGTTTTGATTTAAACAATGAGTCATTTGTCTAACAATGCAGTCCAAGATCTTTCTCTTTCTTAGACAGTAGACATTCCAATAACAGATGTATTAAGATGCATGACATCTTCTTAACTCCACAAATGAAATCCTTTGCATTATAAGCAGCTGATTATATTTCTTTAATTAACCATTATGACTAGCTTTTCAAATGTTGCTCAAATAAATACGACCCTGAGATATTAAGGTATTTCTGCGTCTCAATACTTGGCAATTTGGGAGGTCTGTTTGTAGAAGCTCATCCACTTCAATGTGCCAACCTTACTGAGAGGTTGGGTGTATCTTTCTCTGCTGGGATATCCCAGATTCTTTGTGCAGCCTTCTCTTGAACTTGTTCTCCGAGTATGCAAGAGACAGGGAAACCACAGCTCCTAATAGGATTTATCAGATGTACAAGGAAAGTGGACTGTAATTGAAATTTTGTTGGTTCTGACAGACCAAAATTTGGGGTTCGCTCGTTTTCCACTAATTTTATTTTAGATCAATAATAATATTACCTAATTTTAGTGAGAGAGAAAAATGAACAACTTCCTAAATTAGTTCTGAGGACAGAAGCTAAAGTTCTTTTATCCATCTCTAAGATACTCTTCAGATGCTGGGACTGGAATTGTACTAAGCATGAACTATCTTAACTATAGTTTAATATAGGAGCTTGGAAATACAGACTTTAATATATTGGGCTAAGGAAGCTGGATGGTTTTTAAAATTTAAGCAGCAAATTCAGGGAGTCCCCTGCTCTAAAAGTGCTTCATTGAACAAGAGTGAGTGAACTTTCAGTTCTGAAGAAAAGTACTCTAAATAAGGAAAGATGTTAATTCACTCTATTGACTCACCATCAAATAGCCATCTATGGCTATGATGTTATTTTCCAAACACCCTAACTGTTGACTTTCATTTATTAATTTTAAAACAATTATTAGCACAGTAGGAAGCAACTCTTCTCAACAACCCAAGTTGAAACTATAAAAGTAATATCATAACATCAGCAAAGAGGCATTTATCTCCTAAGGCATCCTTACTTCATGCCTTGATTTTGACATCTTTTCACTCATTTCTTTTAACTTTTCTCCCCCCTCCCCCTCTCCTTCCTTCCTTCCTTCCTGTGTTCATTCCATGGGGTGAGAGGCAGCCCTGATTTCGTTTCTTCTAACCTCTCTCCCCCCCCCCTCCCTCTCTCTCATTTTTTTTAACTCTGCAAAATTCTGGTAACTAGTTTTTCAATAAAGTTGATTTTGTTCTTGGAGACAGGCCATACTATAGCATCAGCCCTTTTGTGTGGTGCCCTTGAGCATTAGCTTTCAAAATAAAGAACATTTTGGTTCCAACTCAGCTGCCAACTATTTCAGTTCTGTGATATGCTCCGCCATTAACTGGTCCCTGGAGTTTTGTCTTTTATTACTATGCCAACAAATCTCAGATGTAAATTTTTTCTTCAGCCACAGGTGATGTGTATTCCCTCTGGGGTCAGTTTCAAGCATGGAGACCTCAAATCTCTCAATTCTAGATGATGGCTTTAATTCGATATCTGCCCCTGTTATTATGAATCACATGGGGATTATGTCCCTTTCATTTCCCTCCAGAGAATTTCCCAACAATTTTATAGTCCAAGAACTGGTTGAATTATCGAGGGATCCCTCCTGAGAGGGAGAATTATGATAAAAGTTTCAGCTCTGCTCTTTGGCCAAATCCTCCAGGGGAGACTTTGGGCAGAGAAATAGGGATTTTTGGGACAGGCAAGGTCTGTGCTCTTGAATGTCCATCTCTCTCCTTTCCAGATGAAGCTGAGTGTTTCTCTGTGTTTGAATCAGGAAAGACACTGGATCATATTCCACCTTGTGAGAGTCCTTTGAATTCTTCTAATTCTTCTTTAGAAACAGGAAGGGGATTGATTGATTCGCCCCATGAATGATGGACCTCCTGCTTCTGTTTCTGATGCTTCTTTTCTCCCATCCAGTCTCTGGGAAGCTGGGAATGAAATGCCCGCAGAATTCGGAGCACCAAGATGGAAAACGACCACAGAGCTTTTATAGCCCAGGAGACCATCTCATCGGTATAGTCGCCACTGGAAGGGAAATATTGCATACAAACTTGCTTTTCAACGTGGCTCCTTCTCTTCAGTTTGTTTTTCGTGATCCGTAAGTCATTCAGGGTGATAGAGTTGCACTCCCTCCATTCTAACACTCTCCTTCTTTTCTGTTTTTTATTTTTCATTTATTCCTATATTGGGGATTGTGTCTAATTTCCTCAATGATTTTGATTTCCTTGGTTTCTCTCTCTTGTCTGATTTTGTGAAAGAAACTCAAATCGAAAAAAAGGCCTGAAAAAAAAGCTGAAAAGGCTGCAGATTATTTTCCTCTCTCAGTTCAATCCTTGAATAATGAGTTTTATTTAAAGTAGTGGTGGAACCAGTTGTAGTTGTTGTACCTCAGCCAATTCCCATATTTGTATAACTGATCATTGCTTTTGGATCAATGTTGGCTTAAGGTTCAGTAGGCTTTTGGAGGCTTATATATTTTTAAAAAGTATTTGTTGGTGCCCATTATAATAACATTTTTTTTTACAATAGGGATATTTATGGTTTTCCAAGCGCCTTAATATACATTTTCAACATTCAAATGATCAACAAGAATTCCCAGCTCCTGCACAATCTCACACTGGGCTACAACATCCATGACAACTATTGGAGCACTTTCCGCACTTCAGATGCCTTGCTGGACATTCTCTCCACTGGAGAAGCCAATGTCCCCAACTACAGCTGTGGAAGGAAGGACAACCTTCTGGCTCTCCTTGATGCAGCTTACAGGGAGATCTCCATCCAGGCATCAACATTAGGAGGCACCTACAAAGTCCCACAGGTTTGTGTGTGTTTTTCTCCATCTGGTAAAGTGAGGGGTGAGTGGTGGTGGGTGAGCAATAGATGCAATCATGTCTTCTCCATGGAATCCAAGAGCTGCTTTTCTCCATATTAGCAAAAATGTCAATATTTTACCCCTTTATGTTCATGTTGAGATTAATCATAAAAGGCCTGAAATGCAAGCAATTCAGTCCCTGGAAAAGACATTCTACCAACTATTTGATTGATCAAAAAATATCCCTGGTTGTTGGGGCCTCTGTTGGCATCTTCATTTTCACATATAAAAATGTCTACAATATCCAGTCAGCTTGAAGTTGGCAATAGTAGCATTTTATCTGATTAAAAAGTGGAATAAAAAGAAGTCTAGCAATTATAGGCCAAATTGACTAGGAGATATTGTGGCTAAACTTTATGCCTGGATCCTCTTAATTAAACTTGAGAAAAATGTATTCCTTGCAGAAGAACCAGAAGGTTTTAGGTAGTGAACAGCTATATAGATTTTATAAATATTGCATGTCAATAATCTAATATTGCTAACAATTTGTCTTAAAATCTCTTATCTATATCAGCAAACTAAAACACAGTTTGCTGGTTTTTTAGATGTTAGTGCATTTGTCATAATTAACAGAGAAATATTATATAGGAAATTGATTGCCCTCGAAATGGAACTCAGCCTGTTGGCCCTGATCCAAGCTCTTTCTCCAGGTCCTTGTTTAAGAAGGAGGTTTGGGTTCAATGGAGCCATGAGAAGAAGAATTGATACTTACCAAGGAGGAAGGGAAGGATGCATATTTGAACCCTTGTTAATCAGTCTAGATATTGACAACTTACTTCAACGAATGAAGGATCCAAACACAGATCATAAATAAATGTTATTTCATTTTTTGACAAAAATTACTAAATTAGTGGACCAGTGAAATGCAGTGCACATAGTATACAGTACTTGGATTTTAGAAAGGCTTTGACAAAGTAAACGACCATCTACTTCTTCGAAAGCTAAAAATATGGGGGATACACAGCATCACCCCCAGATGGACTCAATGGAACTACGTCTGCATGGAGGGAAACAAGCAGTGAGAAGGTTCCATTTTAGGCCCAGTACTCTTCAACATCTTCATCAATGATTGGATGAGGGATAGATGGGGAACTCATCAAATTCATAGATGACACTAAACTGGCAGGAACAGCCAACACCCCAGAAGATAGGCTGAAGATCCAGATGGATCTAGAAAGACTTGAATCCTGGGCCTATCTAGCAAAAGGAAATCCAATGTAGAGAAAAGTAAAGTCTTACACTTAGGCTAGAAATACCAAATGTACAGGTAGAGATTAGGTGAAACCTGGCTCAATAGCAGGAACTTTGAAAGGGATCTTGGAATCTTAGTGGACAATCTCTCAAATGTGAGCCAAAAATGTGTGGCAGCAGCCAAAAAAAGCCATTACAATCCTAGGCTGCATCAACAGAAGGAGAGAATTCAAATCACGTGAAGTATTGGTACCGCTTTATAATGTCATGGAAAAACCACCCTTGGAATAGTGCATGGATGGAGGACCTTTTCAGCATCAAGTGATCTTGTCAGGGATGCAATCTGGAAGAGGAGTTGCACAGTGTACATGCCAATGTATACATGTGAACCAGACAGCTCCTCTTACCGTTTCTGGCATGCACCCATATGACAATCAGCTGGCTGGTGTGCATCCACTCGCAGAAACCGGGAGACCAGCTCTTCCACTTCCTGGCACTACTGTACACACAGAGGCCAGCTGATTGTTGCACACACATGCGCACCAGAAACCCGGAAGAGCAACGGGCAAGGCCACGCATGCCAGGTGACATGGCTCTGCATTCCACTCAGCCCAAGCTAAGAAGCTGAGGCAGAGGGCGCCATTTCCCCCTCCTGGGGCCTCTGTGCATCCCGCTTTTGGCTTCCCCAGTCCCCAGAAGTACTGTGCCAGCCAAAAATTTTGGTCTTGCTTTACAGCTTCAGTCCGTGGGGCTTGCGAAGGGAAGTCCTGTGCTCAGCTGGTAGGTGGGGGCTGAAGGGTGGGCAGGGTGATTCGGGCGGGGTAGCCTCGTGGTCCCACGTGGGCCAGATTAATGGCTTCGGTGGGCTATATCTGGCCTGTGGGCCATAGTTTGAGGACCCCTGGAATAGGGTCTCCTTCTTGAGCAAAGGGTTGGACTAGAAGACCTCAAAGGTCCTTTCCAACCCTTTTATTTTGTTATAACTTCTGTTATAGGTACATATGTTTAGCATGCTAAATATCTATTGGAATATGCTGATTTACACTATGATATTATCATACTTACACATTGGATTATATACCCTGTGAGGAAGACTTGGGTTCTTTTCTCATAATAATTATCTGATACTTAATAAATCAAAATCAAAAGTTATGGTCTTTGGGAAATGACATCCTAGCCATAGATGGTCAGCCAATGGAGCAAGTAGGACCTTTCCTTACCTGGGGTAGTTTTCTCTGAGACTGAATCTTGGCTCCCTCATCATCAAAGGAGCTCAGTTAGATCAAAGACAGGAGTGAAAGTGGTGCTTAAAAGAAAACCTCATAGCTCTCCAGCTTCCTCAGCCCGAATTATGGAAGTATGTGAGGCCAAGGTTTCCCCCATGTTCTTACATCAATCTGATGTTTGGGGTTTCAGAGAGAAACCACCAGCAGAACCAACTGAATCCCAGCCACTGAGGAATATCTTGGGGTGGACAAAAGGACTCCAGCTGTGACAGTTACTGCGCATGGGCGAGAAAGATGGCTGCTGAGTCCACCGCTCAGCCCCGTACTGCAAAGAAATATCGTAGAGAGGAGGAATTGGCGCTTCTGGAGCTGACCCAAGGGCGGTGAGGCCGTTCGAATGTCCAGCGGCCCCGGAGCTGACAGTAGAACGGAAAAATTCGACCCTTCCGAGCTGCCAGCCCTGAAAGACGCCGGCACTGTTGGCCGCGGATGCCGCCTAACATCGCGGCTTGAACGAAAAGCGGCTTGAACAAAAAGCGCGGCTGGAACGAAAAAAACTCGCGGAGGCTGGCAAGAAGAAAACGAAAGTTGCTGAGAGGAGAAACTGTACTTGGGACGGAGCGGAGGGAAGTGGGGGCGGTGCAAACGTCCTATGATCCGGAGCTGGCAGCGGATCGGAAAGATTTTAATTCTCCGAGCTACCAGCCCCGAGGGACGCCGACATTGCTGGTTGTTATTGCCGCCCAACATTGCAACATTGTAGCTTGACCTTCCCTCTGTGTTTGCCGCCGCCCGCTGCCGCTGAGCTGTTGGTTCGTTGCCATTGGCCGAGGAAACGCCGCAGCTCGTGGATGTCACAACTTTGTTCGGTCTTTTCGAGATTTGCAGTCGGACTATCGAGGGTCTCACGGTCCCCCTCTATCCCCCCCCTATCTCTTGCTTCCTGCGGCCCACTGCCTGTTGGCCTGCTGGATCACTGGCGGCAGAGTGTTTTGGGTGCACCGCGCCTGGCGAACTTGGCGAGCTGGAAGACTGTATGAGTGGATGACCTTGGGGGGGAGTTTACTCTTGGGCCCACCTTTTGACTCTTTGGTGCGCTGGGGCCCTTTGAGAACATTGGGCCCGACCATCGAATGGGACGCCATTCCCCCCCCTCCTTCTTCCATCTGAGGCGAGTTCCTTTCCCTCCTGTTTCTCGATCTTTGGAACAGATACTAAGGGGGTGGTTGGGAATGAACCCATGCATCAGGCCTTGTTCATCATGGTTGACCTCCTGGCTCTCACTACTGCAGCTGACACTCGAACTTACTCTATCTCACAGTTACCTCCCCCCTTGGACTATATTGAACTCTCCAGAAGGGCCTCCCTCAAGGTGTGGCCCTCCCCTAGGAGAGGGCGGAAGACACCCCTGGATTTACATTTTTATTTTATACTATATTGGACTCTCTACCAGCTTTGATTGATAACATAAGCCCAGTACAGACTCTGTGAGCCAGCGCAATTTTTAAATTGGTATGTTGAGTGTATGGGACTGGATGTGATAGTGTGAATGACCCACTTTTTATTATTAATATTGCTGTATTTTTGTATTTTTGTGTTTTAACTATTGCGTGGGGATTGTCTGTGCGTGTGCCTGAGTATGTTTGATTCGGAGGACCTGCCGGGGAATGCAGGGGTCATCGGGGTGGTTGGGGGGACTATGCCCACGGGAGAGGGTCGGAGCATTGCGGTCATAACAGGGAGAGGCAGATACGGCGGGGACTTTAGGGCTGGCCATTACCGGGGAAGGAGGGCTCGCTACATCACAGAGATCCCTCCTTCCGGCCCTATGAGTCCCACTCCAAGGTCAGATGGCGTGAGTAATCAGGACCCTGGGCTCAGGCTGTTGTTGCTAAATGCCAAGTCTGTTGTTAACAAGGCTCCCCTCGTCCGGGACTTAATTTTAGATGAGAGGGCAGACCTGGCATGTATTACTGAGACATGGCTGGGCACGGAGGGAGGAGTCCCCCTCGTAGAGATGTGCCCAGACGGGTTTCAGGTGCTTCATCAGCCGAGAGCCCAGGGAAGGGGTGGCGGTGTGGCTATCATTATCCGGGAATCTTTAGTACCTCGTAGGATCCCTGCTCCAGAGCTTGTCGAGTGTGAGTCCCTGCTGGTGAAGTTGGACCTCAAGGGTCAAGCGGATCTGCTGCTAACGTACCTGCCTCCCAACTGCGTTTCAGCAGCCCTCCCCTCGCTCCTCGAGTCGGTAGCCGAGCTAGCAATTGAGTTCCCCAAGCTTATGGTTTTGGGGGACTTCAATTTGCCTTCGCTCGGTGAACACTCTGATGGAGCGCAGGAGCTCATGGCTTCCATGACAGCCATGGGCTTGACCCAGGTAATTCAGGGCCCAACCCATTCAGCGGGTCACATGCTCGACCTCGTATTTCTCTTGGAGCAGTGGACTTGTGATCTTGGTCTGAGGGGTAATGAGATCATACCCCTGTCGTGGTCAGACCACTGCCTACTGAGGCATGATTTCCGGAGGCCAAACCCCCACCGTAGGGAGGAGGAACCGACCAGGTGGTTCTGCCCCAGGCGACTTATGGACCCTTTGAGGTTCCAGACGGAGCTTGGGGTTATTCCTGATACTCTCGCCCACAGTTCGGCGGAGACTCTGGCTGCTGCCTGGCACTCGGCAGCATCAGAGTCCCTTGACCGGATTGCGCCACTACGGCCCCTCCGGGTCGGCGGATCCCGGAGGCCTCCTTGGTTCACCGAGGAGCTCCGGGAGAAGAAGCGCCGGAGGAGACGCCTAGAGCACTTGTGGAGGTCCGATAAGTCCGAAACGAACCGAGCACTTCTAACAACATGCACCAAGGAATACATCAGGGCATTGAGGACAGCTAAAAGAACACATATTGCCACCTTGGTTGCGTCCGCCGAGTCCCGCCCAGCCGCCCTGTTTAGGATAACCCGCTCCCTCCTAAATAGGAGGGATGTGGGGGACCCCCTACAGGGTAGGGCTGAGGAGTATGTCCAGTTCTTGGCGGACAAGGTTGCTCGGTTTCGGTCGGACTTGGACTCCACCCTTGCAGATCCAGCCGAGACACAGGGGGATAACTTGGCAGACCATCTCTGGGCTGAGTTCCAGGATGTTGCCTCAGGGGATGTGGACAAGGCCATACGAGCTGTGAGTGCCTCCACCTGTATACTGGACCCGTGTCCCTCCTGGCTGGTTGCCAACAGCAGTGAGGTGACACGAGGCTGGATCCAGGCGGTCATTACCGCCTCCCTCCGGGAGGGGCACTTCCCCGCCGCACTTAAAGCGGCGGTGGTGAGACCCCTCCTGAAGAAACCATCCTTGGATCCAGCCGTTCTTAACAACTACCGCCCAGACTCCAACCTCCCCTTTGTTGGGAAGGTTGTTGAGAAGGTGGTGGCCTTCCAGCTTCAACGGTCCTTGGAGGAAGCTAATTACCTTGACCCCTTCCAGTCCGGCTTCAGACCTGGTTACAGCACAGAAACCGCTTTGGTCGCATTGACCGATCATCTCTGGAGAGCCAGGGATGGAGGCCATGCGTCCATCCTGGTTCTCCTTGACCTCTCAGCGGCTTTCGATACCATCGACCATGGTATCCTTCTGCGACGACTGCGGGAGGTGGGAGTGGGAGGCACTGTTTTACGGTGGTTCTCCTCCTACCTCTCGGACAGGTCGCAGTCGGTGTTGGTTGGGGGGCAGGGATCGTCCCCGAGGCCCCTAACTTGTGGGGTGCCGCAGGGCTCGGTCTTATCCCCCCTACTATTTAACATATACATGAAACCGCTGGGCGAGATCATTCGGAGGCACGGGATAAAATACCATCAATACGCGGACGACACACAGTTGTATCTGTCCGCCCCGTGCCAACTCAATGAAGCGGTGGACGTGATGAACCGGGGTCTTGAGGCCGTTAAGAACTGGATGAGAGCTAACAAACTGGTGCTCAACCCAGACAAGACCGAGTGGCTGTTGTGTTTCCCTCCCAATAATTTGGCCAATGTTCCATCACTCAGGCTGGGGGGTCAAATTTTACACCCCTCAGACAGGGTTCGCAACTTGGGAGTCCTCCTGGACCCACAGCTGACTTTTGACCATCATTTGTCAGCTGTGACCAGGGGGGCATTTGCCCAGGTTCGCCTGGTACGCCAGTTGCGGCCCTACCTGAATCGGGAGGCCCTCACAAGTCACTCGAGCCCTTGTGATCTCTAGGCTGGAATACTGTAATGTGCTCTACATGGGGCTGCCCTTGAAGAGCATCCGGCGACTTCAGCTAGTCCAGAATGAGGCCGCGCGAGTGATTGTGGGTGCACCGCGGTTCGCCCACATAACACCTATCCTCCGCGAGCTGCGCTGGCTACCTGTTGATCTCCGGGTGCGCTTCAAGGTGCTACTTACCACCTATAAAGCCCTCCATGGTAGTGGGTCTGAATACTTGAGAGACCGCCTTCTGCCGATTACCTCCCTCCGTCCCATCAGATCGCACAGATTGGGCCTCCTCCGAATTCCATCCGCCAGTCAGTGCCGACTGGCGACTACGCGGAGGAGAGTCTTCTCAGTAGCAGCTCCGACCCTTTGGAACGATCTCCCCGTGGAGATTCGTACCCTCACCACCATCCAGACCTTCCGCACAGCCGTCAAGCTCTGGCTATCCCGTCAGGCCTGGGGATAAGATCCCAATCCGCCCCGCCCGAATGCTGAATGAATGTTGTGTTTTACTGTTTTATTTATTTTATTCACGAATTTTATGTTTGTCTTGCACTCCCTCCCACGAGTTGTAAGCCGCCCTGAGTCCCCTCAGGGAAAAGGGCGGCCTATAAATGCCAAATAAAACTCTAAAAAAAAAAAAAACAGCTGCTGCCCCTCAGAGCTGATTTGGGAATTTTCACAATTTCTGCTTTGTCTAAAATCAGAAAATATGGGTATTGGGATAAAATTTAATCTATAGAAACTGACAGACTCAGAAAATTGTGGCTGTTAGAACAGAGAAAACCTCAATTAAAGATACAATCTTGCTAATATTCTGTCTTTAATATTTTAAACAATGTCTAATTAAGAAATTATTCTAATGCTTTCCTGAGAACAAGATTGGATTTATTAACATCTAATATTGTGGACTTGATCTGACCCCAAATATAACACATAACCTGAAGGCTCAGGAGGACTAAAAACGACCCTATGAGCAAACTGGAAGTCTGTTCCCAGAGAGCCTCAGGGGGGGGGGGCTGTTTTCGCCCTCCTTAGGCTCCTATAAAACCTCTGGCGCCTGGGAGGGTAAAAAAAGCATGCAAAAAAGGGGGGTGGGTGCCTGTTATGCACACATGCATGCTGTGTGTGTGTGCCACACATTGCATTATGGGGTGCGGCACGCCCACGCATGAACCCCCTGAGCTCCCCCACTTATGGCACGTGAGCCAAAAAAAGTTTGCCATCGCTGGCCTAGAAGTTTTATCCATGCAGTTGGCACCTTAGGTTACAATGGAGCGTCTCTCACCAGCAATTTAACAAAAGGTGAATTAGGTTACACTCTGTGTATGCTCTAATCCAGTGATGGCAAACCTTTTAGAGACCGAATGCTCAAACCGCAACCCAAAACACACTTGTTTATCTCGGATTGCCAACACGACAATTTAACCTGAATAATGAGGTTTTAGTTTAGAAAAACAACTCATAGGTGATTAATGTCTTTTCTCTGAAAAAAGCCCCACAATAACAGCACTTTCAATGATACAAACACCTTTTCATTGAAAGGTAAAAGTTTGCATTTGGCGTCCTTTTGATTAATGTGACCTTTGCTGTTGATGTACAGATAACTTTTCTAACCTTGACTCAGACTTTGGAAGTTTGAGAGCAACACATGCAGCACTCAGGTCATCTGTTAGTCCAGGGGTGTCAAACTCAATTTCAAAGAGGGCCCCATTGTGGTTGATTTTGGAGGCCATGGTGGGCATGCTCTCACTGCTGCTGTGCTCACTCTCCTTGGTTGCCAATGGTGTGTGCAGGAGGGCAAAGTATGTGGGTCAGAGGGAGGCCCACTCTCTCTCCTTATGAGACCTAGCTTTGTAACCAAAGCATCCTCAATGATAGGATGGGAGACCACCAGGAGAGGTCAGGAGGAGGGGACAAGGGGTTGGTAAAAGGCAGCAGGGCTGCTGGAGATCAAGTGATAAGGCAGAATTTACCTCACACACCCAATCTCTCTCCTTATAATCTCCTTCCTTCCCTTCTTTTTCCTTCCCTCTTTATTATTTCTTCCCCTCTTCCCTTCTTTTTGCCTCCTTGCTCTCTTCCCCTCTTTATTATTTTTCTTTGTCTTTCCTGTCCCGACTGGGATGCTCAAATGCAAAAGGAGAAACATTCCTTGCCTTGTGATCAAATGGCACTATTGCTAGTAGTTTGTGGCTCCCAGGTTGGTGCAAGAAGCTTTCTAGGGCCAAAATGGGGGAAAAAAAACCCTGCGCTTTCTGCACCCCATTTTGGCCCTGGAAAGCCTCCTGTACCAACCTCAAAGCAAAAAATAAAAGATAAAACCCCTGCAACTGTTTTAAGGCTGAAGGAAGCCTCCTACTGAGCGAGAAAGCACTGGAGGCCCAGACCATTCATTCCAGCCCACCGGAGTTTCCTGCGCAATGTGAGCACGTACACACACACACACACACACACACACAGACACACACACACACACTGCATACTCACACGTCCCCCGCCCTGGCCCCCCACAAAGGCCAGAAAACCAGCTGGCCGGCAGGAGGTGCGCCTGCATGTGGATGCTAGTAGAGCTGGGCTGGGGTGGCTGGAGTGCCAGGAGAGGACGCTCTGCATGCCACAGGTTCCCCATCACGGCTCTAATCCTTTCAATTCCTTTTCCAGATCAATGATGTAGAAGCTTCAGAGGCTCTGAGTGATAAAAGCAAATTCCCCTTTTTCCATCATATGAAGCCCAAAGAAGGATTCCATTACCCAGCAATTGTCCAGCTGCTCCTCCACTTCAGATGGACCCTGATTGGCCTCTTTGCTTCAGACACAGAAAAGGGAGAGAATTTCATGAGGACTTTTCCTCCTGTGCTTGTCAGGAATGGAATTTGTGTGGTTATATCACAACTGTTCTCAACAACTGGACATACAGCAGCCCTCAGGGATTCCCTCTCTAAGTGGAGACAAGTCAACGTCTTTGTTCACTTCATGGAATTGGAATTCATTTGGGAGAGAATTCTTCCTTTCCATTTAACTTTTATGCGTCTCCCAGGACCCATTGAGGGGAAAGTCTGGATCCTCACAAGCTTTAAAAAGTATAAAATGGACAAGCGCAGACTTCTCAGATACATCCATAGTATTTGGAACTTTGGTTATATGGGGAAAAAAAAGCCAAAAGATTCTGCCTTTGAACCCTATTTCTTTCCGGAAGAAAAGTTTCAAGATCATTATTTTCATTGTTCTCTTTCAAAGAATGTCTTTTCTGTCAAAGGCCGCAGAAGATGCACCCAGAAAGCCCCACTGGAGACCCAGTGGAAAAGGCACATAAAAAGGGTCCAAAATTACTACAGCCATTACAGTCTCGCGAAGACTCTGGCCCAGGCCCTGAATGCTGCTTATTCCTCCAGATCGAGGAGGGGAAGGAAGGAGGGAGAAAAGATCTTGGGGTCTCCAAGGCTGCAGCCATGGCAGGTAAGGGGGTCCCTATATGGATCCATTAATCTTAGACCCTTTGGAGGAGGAATCCAGAGGAGAAGGAGGGGAACCATCTCAACAGATCTGGCCAATTTAATTACTCAGGGAATTAATGGTTCCAAAGAGTAGATACCATGGCATTTTTATATTTAGCACTGCTAATTGGAAAATGCTGTATTCTTCTTAAAATAAATTCCTGTTGTTGTGGGGTTTGTGATTAGCCTGGTGGAATTCCCCCTTTCTTCCGTCCCCATTGCAGGTGGGTCTGTGTGCAGCTGGACAGGCAGCTGAGCCCCCCTATTCTCCTCCAATGAAAGGGAGCCTGGCGTGGATCTGAATGCTTTATTGGGAGAAGAGGGCAGGTGAAACTGAGGAGATGCAAAGAGTGGAAATGAAATAGAAAGACAAGATAGGCAGCTTTAAGTAACAGCCAGCAAAGAAGCAGCTGGAACCTCTCCAGAGATGCTCCGTGTGAGGGACGGAGGCCGTCTCCGGATGACCAGGGGTCTCGGTCACAGCGGCTGCTTCCGTCTTCTCCAAAGGCTGACAGAAAATGGAGTCTGGCTTCAGACCTTAGAGTTAGGCTTATCTGTCCCCTGCCACTAGGTGGCGCTACAGCAACAACAGCACAAGAGTTCCCGTATATTTCAGAATATAAGACGCACCAGTTTCCCTCAAAAAAGAGGCTGAAAATCTGGGTGCATCTTATACATCCAATACAGCTTTTTGGCCTCCCAAAGCCCCGCCCCCTTCACCAAAATGGCCCTGCATACCCTTATGCAAGCTTCCAGAGAGCTCCTCGGGGATGTGGAGGGCATTTTTGGTTGGGGGGGCAAAAATGGACTATTTTTGCCCCCCGCCCCAACCCCAGCAGCACTCTATAAGCCTCCATATGGCTATGAATGCATTTTCTTTGACAAAAATGGGCTTGTTTTTGAGAAAAATGGGCCATATTTTGCTCATTCCCCCCTCCACCAGGAGCATTCTGCAAGTCCCACCAAGGCTATTCATGACTTTTAAAAAAAGGGGGGGGGGTCGTTTTCACAAAAACAAGCTGTTTTGGAGAAGTTTGCAGAGTGTAAAAACTTTTTTTCCCCCTCTTGGAAAGCTCTTTAACTGGTTGATGAGAATTACATTGATTAAGTGCTGTGCTAGGAGAAACAAAATCTTAAGTGCTACAGATTGTCAGCAATTTCCTTCTCCAGCACATGGATAAATACACCTGGAAACATCTACCTCCCTACCTAACTATTCTCCCTTCCTACCTACCTACTGTATTTCTCTCTCTTTCTCTCCCTCTACCTACCTACCTACTTTTTTTAAAAAAAAAATGCCTCTTCAAAACCTTGGTGTGTCTTATACTCCGGTAAATCTTATACTCCGAAAAATACAGTACATGTTGTGGCATAACAACCTTTATAAATTTAGAGGAAACCCTGAGACCATCTAGCCAAACCCCTCCTCTCTGTAGGAATCCCAGTTCACGCTTCTCTGACTGATGGCTGCTCAGTCTTTACTCTCAGACGATCCATGAAGAGGAGACTGAACTTCTCTGCTTTACTGGCTCAGCTCTAAAACAGCTCATCCTTTTATCATATTTTTTTATCTCATTCAGTTAAAATCTCCTCTCTTGTAATTGAATTCACTTTTTCCATGTCTGACACTCTGGAATAAGCGTGAGCAGATCTTACACTCGTGTGTAACAGGAGTCAGTTATTGGAAGAGGGTTCTATCCAGTGGTGGGATTCAAATCTTTTTACTACTGGTTCTGTGGGCATGGCTTGGTGGTCATGTGACTGGGTGGGTGTAGCCAACTTGACATCACTCACGTCAAGAGGTACCTTGCCTGGCCTCTCCTTGCGTCAACAAGATACAATTTCCCTGTCTATTTATTTACTACTAATGAACACCCAAAATACACAATTTAATCCTATGTATATATGCCATATGTGTACATACATATTACAAGGTATAGTGTGTGTATAGGCACACAAAAAGATACATTACTTTATACACTGTATGTGTATACAAACACACACAGAGAGCTCTTCTAAAACTATACACATTCAACCTCACTTATTGCGTTTGGAAAAAGACACCCAGAGTCCACTTTCTGCCACATATTTAACTATCACTTCTGCACATTAGAACATTACACAGGCCTTCAGATGTTCTTCCCTAGCCTGCACATGACTGTTAGAGCCAGGAGATATTATGGATTGAGTAAAATGTGGCAAAGCTCACTTAACAACACTCTTGCTTAGCAACCAAAATGTTGGGCTCAATTGTCATAAGTCAAGGACTGTCTCTGCCTTCCTCTGCATGGCAGCCTTGTCCTAGTAAACTCCTTCCCTTTTCTGGCAATTTTCCTCTCTGTTAGAGGCACCAAAATAATCCAGAGGATATAAGATCTCCAGCTGGAGCAGAGGGTTGGACTAGATGGCTTCCAAGGTCCCTTCTGACCCTACTAGAGCAGGGGTTGGACTAGAAAATGACCCCCAAGATCCCTTCCAGCCCTTTCAAACATTGTTGTGCTGTTTGAAAGAGTCTTCTGAAGCTTCTGTGTCCTTCCTTCCTCTCATTTTCTCTCTCTCTCCCTCCCTCCATGTATCTATTGACCCATCCATCCAACTATATCTCATTCACTTCCTCCTTCCTCCTTCTCTTTCTTTCTTTCCCTTCCTTCCATAACTCCCTCTTTCTTTCTCTCTCTCCTTTCCTTTCTTTTCCTTTTCTTTTTTCAATTCTTTCCTCTTTCTCTCTCTTTCTCCCCCTCCCTTTCCTCCTTCCAAAGCTAGGAGATCCACCTGAAACAAAAACTCCTTTGGATGAAACTGCCCATTTTACACACACACACACACACACACACTTCCAACCAGCTTTGCGGCTCCCCTCATTGTTGGATTTTAGTGGTGGGCCGGTGGCCGAAGTCCTTTCCAAGCACCCGGCAGCATCGCTGGCATCCCAGGAAAGCCCGGCTGATTAACTTACTGGGACACACTTCGATCGGTGCCTCTTCTGTGCAGGCAACCTTCTCTCTCTGGAGCAGGCAGAGAAGGGGGACTTGCAGGCATAAGAGTGTGAGTCTGTGTGTGTGAGAGAGAGAGGGGGGGGAGGAGAAAAAAGGAAAAAGAGAGTGAGAGTGAGGAATCAGAAGCTTTTCAACCTTGTGGGCTGCCTGGGAGGAGGCGGAAACGGAGCGAGGGCCTCTCCCTGTTTCCTCTGGATCTCCCTCCCTCTTCCCCAAGTTTTTCTTTCCTCCCATCCATTCTCTCCCCCACTCCTGAGAGGGAGGCGACCCTGCTTTGCCTGGGAGTTTTCTGGGCTCTGGAAGGGGCAGCGGGGGGGGGAGGGTTGGGTTCCCCAGAACTTCTTTGGGAGAAGAGTCATTCTGAACTCCGCGTTGGTTGCAGAAACGCAAAGGGGTGGGCAGCCTTGGAGGGCCTGTTCATCCTTCCCCTTTTCCTCTCAGCCCTGCAGAACCAGAAATCTCCCCCCCCCTCCAAGCAGCAACTGAGACTGTGCAGGGGGGAGGACGGGGGGGGGGGGGGGCAGGAGAAGAAGTTCTGAAAGATCCCAATTCACTATCGGACTGTCTGACTGCCGCTGCTGGAGTGGTCGGGAGCAGCCTGAGGTGGGCATTTGGGAGCAGACCAAGATGAGCAGGAGGCCACGGCAAAGGCAGGCAAATAGCCACGTGGTCGAGGCAAGGGAGCCAAGCAGCAGCTGCAGCAATGACTCTAAGGCCCCAGCCAAGTCCTGCGAGGCAAGTAGTGATGGGGAGAGACGTGGCCAGGCAGAATTTTTACTATCGGTTCACTCGAATCGGGCCGTCTGAATCCCACCACTGGCTGTATCCTCCCTTCCCCAACCGAGAGATTGTTTCAATTGGAAAGGGGGCTCCCAGACTCCTCTTGATCTTTAGCTCTTCTCTTTGCTGTCTTTCCTCAAGGCTAAGAGCAGCTCCTTTCAACTCTTCCTTGGCTTCATTCTCCTTAAGCTCACATAGATTTTGGCCAAATTCTCCTCCATGTGTGATGCCTGCAAGGGGACCTGGTCCTTGAGTTGGGGTCTCCCCACACCAGAACCTTCACTTCCTCAGATTCTTATGGCTGCATTTGCCTTCTTTCCATGGACATCACCCTGCTGACTCAGATTCTGTTTCCAGTTAACTACGATTTTGAGATCATTTTCACAAACATACATATCAAATTTGGTATCCTTCATGTTTCTTCCAGTCCATCATTAATGTACTTATATGAGACTCTATTGTTAGTGAAGTCCTAGTAGATAAAAATCAGATATTTTTCTACTGCTTTTTACTTATGAACCCTTCTCTCTGTGTTAATCATAAATATTGTTTCTGGACACTTGCTATTCCTCTTATAAAATTTTATTTTATTCAAAAAGGTAAAATACAAGTTTTGGAAAATAAAACTATTACAAAGACAAAACAAAACTAGATAAAACATTAAAAACAGACAAAGACATGCATATTGTCTCCCCAATTGAATACAATACAGCAATAATAGTTTCTCCCACTTGCAAAATAGGCCCACAATTATAAACTATATATCTACTGGACTTGTCATCTATCTGCTGTATATAAAAAACATAGTTAACAGGCAATCCAACAATAAAGTTAAATTTCAAAACTTCAAAATTGTCGGTTATCTGCTATTGTATTTAACTCACAGAAAATTTCTACCACAGACCAACACAATCATTAACTCTGATCCATCCATAATCTGTCCAGGGTTAAACATCTTTGTTTGATTCTTATAATAAAAATACATTTCCTCAAAATTTTAATTAGAATCTTTCCCAACAACTGCTTTCCATTCCCCAAAGTTATAGGATGTCCTGTAAATGCAAACAGGACCTTTGTTGGGAAGGTTGTTGAGAAAGTGGTGGCCTCTCAACTCCGACGGTCCTTGGATGAAGCCGATTACCTAGACTCCTTTCAGTCGGGCTTCAGGCCTGGTTACAGCACGGAAACTGCTTTGGTCGCGCTGATCGATGATCTCTGGCGGGCCAGGGATAGGGGTCACCCCTCTATCCTTGTGCTCCTTGACCTCTCAGCGGCCTTCGATACCATCGACCATGGTATCCTTCTGCGACAGTTGCAAGAGGTGGGAGTCGGAGGCACCGTCCTTCGGTGGTTCTCCTCCAACCTCTCGGACAGGTCGCAGTCAGTGTTGGTCGGAGGGCACAGATTGACCCCAAGGCCCTTCAACTATGGGGTGCCGCAGGGTTCGGTCCTGTCCCCCCTCCTATTTAACATCTACATGAAGCCGCTGGGTGAGATCATACACGGGATTAAGTACCACCAATACGCAGACGATATGCAATTGTATCTGTCTGCCCCGTGCCAACTCAGCAAAGCAGTAGAAGTGATGTGCCAGTGCCTGGAGGCTGTTAGGGTCCGGATGGGAGCAAACAAGTTGGCATTCAATCCAGACAAGACCGAGTGGCTTCTGATGTTCCCTCGCAAAGATTGGCCAATTATTCCATCTCTCAGGCTGGGGGGTGAAATTATACGTCCCTCAGAGAGGGTTCGCAATTTGGGAGTCCTCCTGGATCCCCAGCTGACTTTAGAACACCATTTGTCAGCTGTGACCAGGGGGACCTTTGCCCAGGTTCGCCTGGTGCACCAATTGCGACCCTACCTGGATCGGGAGGCCCTTCAGACAGTCACTCACGCCCTTGTGACCTCAAGACTGGATTATTGTAACACGCTCTACATGGGGCTGCCCTTGAAGAGTGTCCGAAGACTTCAGTTAGTCCAGAATGCAGCCGCGCGAGCGATTGTGGGTGCACCCAGGTACACCCACATCACACCTATCCTCCGCGAGCTGCACTGGCTACCCATTAGTCTCCGGATCCGCTTCAAGGTGCTGGTCGCTATCTATAAAGCCCTACATGGCATCGGACCTGGGTACCTGAGAGACTGCCTCCTGCCGATTACCTCCCATAGAACGATTAGATCTCACAGGTTAGGTCTCCTCCGGATTCCATCTGCCAGCCAATGTCGGCTGGCGACTCCCCGGGGGAGAGCCTTCTCTGTTGCAGCTCCAGCCCTCTGGAATGTCCTCCCCGTGGAGATCCAGACCCTTACTACCCTCCCGGCCTTCCGCAAAGCCACCAAGTCCTGGCTGCTCCAGCAGGCTGGGGGGCTTGTGAAACATCCAGCCCCACGGAAACTGTGAATGTTACGTTTTTTTTAAAGTGTTGTCTTTGTCTAGTTATTTCCCCTTCCATTGTCTATTGTGAGCCGCCCGGAGTCCTTCGGGAGTGGGTGGCATACAAGACAAATAAATACAAATACAAATACAAATACAAACACAACTCTTAAGACTTGTTTTCCAGTTAAATATGGCAAATCCATTCCCCAATCTCCCTCAATCTTCTTGAAAGGATCCATTTCATCAGTCATCCGTTCCGTCCACTTTGAGTCTTCGGGGTCCATGGCCTCTCCAGCCATCTCCAAGCAGCCTCCCTTCAAACCAGACTCCTCCTTCAGGGATGCCAGCAGCAAGTTAAGTTCCAGTCCATCCATCCAATCCATCCGATTCAACAATTGTTGCTTGCTTCTGATTATCGCCTTTAACTTGATTTAAAACCATTGTTATTTTATCAAACTTTTAAAATGAAGTTTCAAATAAGGCTTCTAAGTTGAAAGACTTTATATTCTTTAAATCACATCAAATTAGCTTATTCTAAGATCCTATTCATTACCATATTAATGACAACATAGAATAATTGATGACCAAAGGCAAATTTGTATCCATCACTTTTAGATTTCATAAGAAAGATTAAAAAGGGTTAAAAATTATTTGAGTATCATTTTGAAGACAGTTTTTATCCACTTAGTTATCATACCATCCACCCCTCAGGTTTCTAATCCTATCGCAAAATTATTTCTGAGTCCTTTACTGAAATCCAGTTCTATCACCTGAGTTCCCATAATCTATTTAGGAAGTGTAATGATGTGTGAGAATGATTTTTGGGATGAGGGGAAGAGAGGCTGCCTAGGGAAGGATCAGATAAGAGGGGAGAATCCGGCAGCTGCATAACGGGAGAGAAAGAAACTCCGGATCCTCACTAACTTTTCAGACTGAGAAAAGAGCTGGTGGGAGATTTCTTCTTTCACATCTGCAAAAAAAAAATTTAATTGTCATATTACAATCAAGTAGAATTAGCACATTTAGAAAAGTTTTCCATCAGGATGACCAGGGAGAAGATTAGCCTGACAGCTTTCTTCTTGATCAACCCATGCTTTCTGGGAAACCTGTTGTTTTCAAAGAGTTTATGGATCATCTTTTATTTCTCTGTTCATTTTATTTGCCATTTGCTCTAGAATGTTCCCTATAATTGAGGAATTGTGTCGATTATATTTTCTTTATATTTTGTCACTAAATGATTGACAAATTTTTCTCAAACTTTTTCATTCACTTATGAAGATAATGGCAGTATTTCTATCCTATTTAACCATATTTGGAGATTAGACAATTGTAGAAGAAAGATTCAGTGTGGGATAAGAAACAAAGTTTTCTGCTTTTCAAATTCTTGGATGTTCCCATTCTAGTTTCATCCCTTTCTGGAGAAGAATGAATTTTGGAATATTTCTAATATTAAACTATACTTTGACCAAAATGGAGAGATAACAGCAGATCTGCACATTCCTGGCTTCTTGGTTCACCCACAAAAGCATCCCACAAAAGAGAATCTGGCGTATTTTGAAAGACAGAGACTTTCTATCGAAGAAAGTGCTCTTTCATGGCTAAAGTTTCTCAGTAAGGTGAGATGAATTTTGGTGTCTTTTCTCTGTTTTCCAAAGCCTGAGGTCCCATTTCAAGTGTGCAAAGCCCTGAGTCTCCAGGGTGGTTGGCATCCCATGCCAGTTGGTGTTATCTGATTGTAGTTCTTCAACAGACGGGACCTACAGTGAGTGGAGGGGCTTTGCCATGTTTTATGGAAATCTTTCAAGATCTTACTGGTCAGAGGTTTCTTCCTTCATCACAGTTGTATTCTTTATTGAAAAATCTAATGGGATAGAAATTTCCTAAATCTTTTACAATAAATTTTATTCTCAGTTTTAATATGAATATATCATCATATGTAAATCTTTTTTCAATTCCATCTCTGCTGACTTTATTAAGTAGAAAAGTCATTTATTGTAATGTTAAATGCCAAAAGCAAAAGGGAGGAAGTAAATGAAGAATCTGCCAGTAGTTAGTTATATCTCCTGCATCTTCTTAGTAGTAGTCAGGTATTTCATATATACTTACACGAAGACCAGAGGCTATTTGGCTAATGTCAGTGTCTATCTCTATTTTCCGTGAATGTTGACTACTAAGACATTTTCTTTGGCTTTCTTCATTTTTCTGCTCAGTCCCTGCCTCAGTCCAACTGTGCGGAAAATTGTCATCCTGGATTTGTCAAGAGGGCTCGAGAAGGAGAGCCAGTTTGCTGCTATGACTGCGTTCCTTGTCCGGAGGGGACCTTCTCCACTCAGGAAGGTGGGTCACACTGAGGAAAATGGGAGGCTTTGTGGAACTGGATCCATCCAGAAACTTTTCATGAAAGTGCAAGTTAAAAGACACAAGCTCAGCTTTTTTTAATTTTTGACATGCAGAATTTCTTATCTAAAAGGAAGTAAATCAAAAAGTCTTTGAAGGAGGAGCTGGGAGAAGATGGGAGGAGGGGGTGGCAGACTGGGCAAGCTTTACTAATAGCAGAGGAAACATCTCTCCTGTTTTCTAGTCTGCATATGTGCTGCTAAGTTCACCTTTCTAGGAAGATCTGAGTTCTTTGAAACTTAATGAATTGTTTTAGGTCCACCTTCTGAAAGACCTTGCAATTCACTGTATATTTGGATCCTCCCCTTGAGGATCACTGAAAAGGTGTCACTGGTCCATAATGTGGTGCTGTGGATAGTTATGGGGGCAACTCATTGCACAAATATTCTGCCAGTCATGTAGATAAATCAATCAATCAATCAGAGTAGAGCTGGAAAGGACCTTGGAGGTCTTCTATTACTACCCCCTGCTCAAGCAGGAGACTTGATACCATTTCAGACAAGTGACTGTCCAGTCTCTTCTTAAAAACATCCAATGTTGAAGCACCCACAACTTCTGGAGGACAGCTGTTCCACTGGTTAATTGTCACTGTGAGGAAATTTCTCCTGAATTCCATATAGCTTCCAGATGTTACAAGATATTGTAGGTATCTTCTAAGTCCAGTATATTAATTGCCATGTGGCAGGACTCTAAATATTTGTGTAAAAAGATATATGATTCATTATTAACCTGTAATAATGTAGCTTCCTATGAATTACATTACACATTACACCAGAAATAATTAACACCCTCGGACTTTCCTCAACTTCATATACCTAGCTACTTTTTAAAAAATTACATCTTTCTTATGGTATTTTTAATGAAAAATAAAAGGAACAAAATATTTTAAAAATTGATTTTTGGTTTCTCAGATGCAGAAAAATGCACCAAGTGTCCAGATGACAAATATCCAAATGAGTCCAGAGTCCAATGTATCCCCAAAGCTATGGCCTTCCTGTCTTATGAAGAACATCTAGGCATCATCCTGGTCTCTTTTGCCCTGCTCTTGTTCCTAACTACAGTCCTTGTTTTAATTATCTTCATTAAATATGGAGAAACTCCCATTGTCAAAGCCAACAACCGGGACCTCTCCTACATCCTCCTGGTCTCCCTCCTGCTTTGCTTCTTGTCTCCTTCTCTCTTCATTGGTCAACCAAGGAAAGCCACCTGCCTTCTCCGACAAACGGTTTTCAGCATCATCTTCTCAGTTGCCGTTTCTTCTCTCTTGGCCAAAACCATCATGGTGGTGCTGGCTTTCCTGGCCACAAAACCAGGAAATCTGGTGAAGAGATGGTTGGGGAAGAGCTTGGCCAACTCCATCATCCTGTCTTCTTCTGCAGTACAAATTAGCATCTGCTCCATCTGGCTGGGAGTTTTTCCCCCCTTCCCTGACTCTGACCTCCACTCCCAGCCTGGAGAGATCATCCTGCAATGCAACGAAGGGGCCATTGTCATGTTCTACGTCACCCTCAGCTACATGGGCTTCCTGGCTGCCATCTGCTTCACGGTGGCTTTCCTGGCCAGGAATCTGCCTGGGGCCTTCAACGAAGCCAAGCTGATCACTTTCAGCATGCTGGTCTTCTGCAGTGTCTGGGTGACTTTTGTGCCCACCTACCTGAGCACCAAAGGGAAATACATGGTGGCTGTTCAGGTCTTCTCCATCCTGGCCTCCAGTGCTGGTCTGCTGGGCTGCATCTTCATCCCCAAGTGCTACATTATCCTTGTGAGGCCAGAGCTGAACACAAAGGAGCATCTCACAGCCAGAATAAATGTAAAAACATGAGACATAACACCATGAGTTTAAAGAATTGTAAAGTTTCCTTTTATTTGAAAGAACACATTATTTCCACTTAGAGAGTATGCAGGAGTCAAAGAAAATCATATCTATATTTTGGGGAATGGGGAATGATGGAATGCCTGGAATTCTTGTAACTCCCTTCCCTTTAATCTCAATAAATCTTGCTAAAGTAAAAGTCTTTCAGAGGAATTTGCTGTCCAGCAGCTGCCAATGAACATGGCACCTTTTAAGAATTCATTGGAACAATTATTCCTACTGACAGCTTCTAAATGTGTATCTGTGTGTGAGTGAGTGAGAAGGAAAAGAGGAAAGATGGAAGCTGTAAGAACCAACCTTCAACCATGTTGTATGATAATCTCCATGAGAGCCATTGCTCTTCCCACTAAGCCAGAGAGGTCACAGGGCTCCAGGTCTTCTCTCTTATGTGTTGTGGCCCGCTGGCAGCCAGCAGAGCTGGCAGCAGAGTCAGAGAGTGAGGAGGTTAGGGAGGAACATGGGCCAGTCCTGGGGGCTGAAGAAAGCTCAGACAAGTGCTCTGCATCAGAGGCAGAGAGGGAGCTAGACAGCAGTGAGGCAGAAGAACACCTGGAGCCTGTTCCCAGCGTGCGCATGCTCAGAATTGCCAGAAGAGAAGAACAATTAAGAAAGCAGGGTCGACTTGGGAGTAAAGCCACACCTTAGAGGTGATTGGCCCCTCCCATAGGAAACAAAAGAGGAACGAAAGGGGAGTGGGCTTTTGCAGGAAACAATTTGTTCATTCAGTCCGGAAAGTTCTGTTTGTGACTATAAGAGACTCTGTGCCAAGTGTGGCCTTGCCTTCCGTTTGGAAACTAGTTATCTGGCAGCTCTCCGAGCGAGATAAGGTTCGTGTTGATAAACATTCCTCTGAAAGACTGTTTGCCATGCCTTGCTGACTGTGAATGAAAGGAATTCACAGTCGTGTAAAGAAAAGAGGTTTTGCAGGGACCAAGACTTTGCTTCTTGCTTTCTAAGGATGCCTGGCTCAGAACAAGTTGGTCCAGTCCTGTGCAATGGGATTTTCTATGAGATCCACCATCTTCGCTCCATCCCTCTATTGGTTATTTTGCAACCGGTTCTTCCCCCAACACATTGGGCTAGAATGAGGCTGGAGTCCAGGAGATGTGGGTGGAGAAAACCTGGAGAATGAGCCACACTACATCTTGACCAGAATGGAACTGCCTGTGGCTGCACCATGTGAATAGTGGCAAGCAGGAGATTGGGAGTATCGCAAATTCCCTCAACCCTTCCAACATGACAACATCTAGGAGAAGAGGAGACTCACTCCAGGATTCCCAGTTTTTTATTTCCGTAGAAATGGAGAAGGTTCAGTCTCTGCCCAGAAACAGACATCGGCTTGTCAAGGACCACAACTACCCCTGCGGCCTGTTAAAACCCTTTCTGAGAGAAGCAATAAACAGCTTTCTCAAACTTTGGTCTCCCTTTGCACACTTGAGCGACAGTCCAACAAGTTATTTGTTTCCAACTGTAGACCAATAATGGGTCTACGTCTACATGGAAGGACGTAAGCAGTGGGGCACCACGAGGATCCGTCTTAGGCTCTTCAGTGTCTTCATAAACGACTTGGATGAGGGAATACAAGGGGAACTTACCAAATGTGGAGATGATACTAAGCTGGCAGGAATAGCCAACACCCTAGAACAGGGGTAGTCAACCTTTTTATACCTACCACCCACTTTTGTATCTCTGTTAGTAGTAAAATTTTCTAACCGCCCACCGGTTCCACAGTAATGGTGATTTATAAAGTAGGGAAGTCAATTAAATTTTAAAAAGGAAAATGCTTCAGGGAAGGGAAGTGGGTGGGGTGGAAAGGGGGAGGGTAGGGGGAACTGGTGGAGTGGGGAGTGGGGAGGGGATGGGAGGGGAATGGGAGGAGGAGAGGAAGGGGAGGAAGAGGGGGAGGGGAGGAAGAGGAGGGGGAGGAAGAAGGGAAGCCCATGTAGCTAAGGGTGACGTAGAACATGACAACGGCCCCTTCGTTGCATTGCAGGATGATCTCTCCAGGCTGGGAGTGGAGGTCAGAAGGAGGATATGGGGGAGAAACTCCCAGCCAGATGGAGCAGATGATAATTTGGACTGCAGAAGAAGAAAGGATGATGGAGTTGGCCAAGCTCTTCCCCAACCATCTCTTCACCCGTGGTCATTAATGGTATGGCAGGTGAGGACCAGTAATCGCAAAAATTAATAGAAATAAAAATAATTAGGGTACAGATCTGAGTGGGATCGTGCTCTGAAGCCCCCGGTCTCTCTTAAAATGAAAACGGGGTGAAATAGTCCTCAAATTAAATGAAAACATTGGTCTTCAAAGTATATAGGAAATTGCACTAGCAATAGTCGCCTTCCATCTTGTGGCCATTTTGCGTATGACAGACAGCAACCTGTAATTCCAAAAATTAATATAAATAAAATAAGGATGCAAATCGGGCGAAATCCAACATGAGATCTTACTCTGAGTCCCTCATCTCTATTGAGGTGAAAACGGGGTGTAATAGACCTCAAATTAAATGAAAACAGCGGTTTTCAAAGCCTATGGGAAATTGCATTAGCAATAATAGTCTGCCATCTCAGGGCCATTTTGCGCATGGCAGGTGGGGACAAGAAATCGCAAAAGTTAATATAAATAAAAATATTCAGGGTGGGGATCGGGCGAAATCCGACGTAGGATCTTATTGTGAGTCCTGTATCTCCCTAGAGGTGAAAACGGGTGAAATAGACCTCAAATTAAATGAAAACGTGAATGAGAATTTAGTCCTGTATAGCTGATGCTCTACTTGTTTGTTTCCTTTGTTTCCTTTATTTGTATGCCGCCCTTTTCCCTGGGGGGACTCAGGGCGGCTCACAATTCAAAAAAAAGGGGGGGAAGACAAACAGTAGACAATACAACATGTTAAAAAGAGAGCACAACAGTCACACAATTCGAGTGGGGCTACAATCTTAACCCCAGGCCAACCGGGACAGCCAGATCTTTAAAGCGGCGCGGAAGGACTGGAGGGTGGTGAGGGTCCGAATCTCCACGGGGAGTTCGTTCCAAAGGGTCGGAGCAGCCACCGAGAAGGCTCTCCTCCGGGTAGTTGCCAGTCTGTACTGGCTGGAAGATGGAATTCGGAGGAGGCCGAATCGATGCGATCGTATCGGTCTAGTGGAGGTAATTGGCAGTAGGCGGTCTCTCAAGTACCCAGGCCCACTACCATGAAGGGCTTTATAGGAGATAAGTAGCACCTTGAAGCGCACCTGGAGATCAACAGGTAGCCAGTGCAACTCGCGGAGGATAGGTGTTACGTGGGTGAAGCGAGGTGCACCCACAATCGCTCGCGCGGCCGCATTCTGGACTAGCTGAAGTCGCCGAATTCTCTTCAAGGGCAGCCCCATGTAGAGCACATTGCAGTATTCCAGCCTAGAGGTCACAAGGGCACGAGTGACTGTTGTGAGGGCCTCCCGGTTCAGGTAGGGACGCAACTGGTGTACCAGGCGAACCTGGGCAAATGCCCCCCTGGTCACAGCTGACAAATGATGTTCGAAGGTCAGCTGTGGGTCCAGGAGGACTCCCAAGTTGCGAACCCTGTCTGAGGGGCGTATAATTTGACCCCCCAGCCTGAGAGATGGAACACTTAGCCAATTCGCGGGAGGGAAACACAGCAGCCACTCGGTCTTTTCTGGATTGAGCACAAGCTTGTTGACCCCCATCCAGTCTTTAACAGCCTCCAGACCCTGGCTCATCACATCCATCGCTTCGTTGAGTTGGCACGGGGCGGACAGATACAACTGAGTATCGTCCACATATTGATGGTATTTTATCCCGTGCCGTCGAATGATCTCACCCAGCGGTTTCATGTAGATGTTGAAAAGAAGGGGTGACAGGACCGAACCCTGCGGCACCCCATACGTTAGGGGCCTAGGGGTCGATCTCTGCTCCCCAACTAACACCGACTGCGACCTGTCCGAGAGGTAAGAGGAGAACCACTGTAAAACAGCGCCTCCCACCCCCACCTCCCGCAGTCGTCGCAGAAGGATACCATGGTCGATGGTATCGAAAGCCGCCGAGAGGTCAAGGAGCACCAGGATGGAGGCATGGCCTCCATCCCTGGCTCTCCAGAGATCATCGGTCAACGCAACCAAAGCGGTTTCTGTGCTGCAGCCAGGTCTGAAGCCAGACTGGAATGGCTCGAGATAGCTGGCTTCCTCCAAGGACCGCTGGAGCTGAAAGGCCACCACCTTCTCAACAACCTTCCCCACAAAGGGGAGGTTGGAGACTGGATGATAGTTATTTAAAACAGCTGGATCCAAGGATGGTTTCTTCAGGAGGGGTCTCACCACCGCCGCCTTTAAAGCGGGGGGAAAGACCCCCTCCCGTACTTCCCTCCTCTACATCTAGGAGACAAATGTCTCTGTCCCAGTTCTTGTCAAGATAGTTAAAGTCCCCCATTACTATTAGAGTGTGCTTTCTGCTGGATATCTTAGTCAACCGATTAGCAAAATGGTCATTTATATCCTGTCAACCATCCCACTAGCAAGTAGCATATGCGACCCGGGGGGGGGGGGGAGAGAACCTCCTGGAACATAATAAAGTATAACTTTACTTAGATCCATAAAGGGACAGACCAGTGGTGGATTCCTACTGGTTCAAACTGGTTCGACCGAAGAGGTAGTGGTTTGGCGGTCTGGGTCGCTGGAACCAGCAGCGCCTCAGGCCTGCCACGCCCTTGAAGTGGTTTTCCCAGTGGTGCCATAGGCTCCGCCATCTTGTCTTTCACTTTTGCACATGCGCAGAAGCATTTTTCTTGCATTGTGCATGCCTATGCAGCATAGCATAAAGCGTACGTGCGAGAGGCTTGCACGAGGCGTGCACGAGCGATCTGGCAGTAGAGCCTGGGGGAACCCACTGTAGGAATTTATCACCCAGCCCTCTCCCAGAAAAATGAAATATCCTAGGAAATATTGAAAGGGCAGAATATTTCTCTGGATGTGAAAAGAAAAAAACATGTTTTAAAAGACAGAATAGCTGCCTGTAGATTCCTGCCCATCCCCCTTTGTCAATGGGCCGTTAAGAAGGCCAAGCTAGTCCCTTTACATAATAAAGACCTCTACACTGCAGCCCAGGGGGGATGGGAGTAAAGGCATGATAATATTGGCCCTTTACTCAACTGACTACATGGCATCTGAGAACTCAACCAAACTTGAGACTCTAAACACAGCCTAGAGAGTTGCCCCTGCATGGCTCCATGGGAGTCTGACAACCAATCAGAATACATTTCTTACACAGGAACAGGAAACAGAGAGGTGGGACTGAACAGGTTATAAAAAGCCTAGCAAGCCCCTCCGTTGGCTCTTCTCTTCTTCTCCACCAACATTGAAGCATGTGATCACCTTTTCTGTTCAGGGCTCAAGCCATGTGGCCCTGTCCAACAAGAAACCATCTTTCCAAGCAGCCTCCATGTCTCCAGTGTCTTTTTCCCCACTTGGAGCCGAGCCCAGAAGGACATTTCTTTCATCACCACCCCTGGGACAGATGAAGTGAAGCCAATTCTAAAGGTTGCCACAGGCAGCAGCGTAGGTGAAGTTCTCCTTTTCCCGCTGTCCGTTGTTTGCCAATCCAACACAATCTTTGTGTTTTGGGAAACAGCCTGTGCCGTTTAAAGAGGACCCGTAACATAACCTTGAAGTGAATGAACTTCCACAGGGTGCGGCTGGCTCTCTTGAGTCCTTCCCCCCTGGGCTTCCACCCCCTCCCTTCCGATTCTGTTGTTAGGCTGCGAGGAAAATTGCAGGCAGGGATAGAACCCAAATCAGCGTTGATGTTTCCTCTGTTTGGATAGTGGGGTCTGTAGAATATGGCAATGCCATTCCTTTCCCCTTGTCTATTAGCCCAAAGGGATTCAAGGAAGCCTTTGTCCCTTTTCCCCTGCATTTCTAATGAAGTGTGGCTACTTGTTAAACAATACGCAAATCTGCCACCTCTTTGATTAGATACGTTTCTTTTGAATAATTTAAACCCTCCAGCTAGATATTTCATGTTCTACATCTGTACAGGACACGGTGGCTCAGTGGCTAAGATGTTGAGCTTGTCAATCAGAAAGTTCGGCATTCGGCAGTTCAAATCCCTAGCGCCACATAACAGAGTGAGCTCCCGTGACTTGTCCCAGCTTCTGCCCACCTAGCAGTTTGAAAGAATCTTTACTGGACTTCTGTGGTTTAAGGCTGATGGCATTTTCCTGTCTTTGTACACGACTTACAAGCAGGCTTTTATCTCTTCCTTCTGCCACGTCTGACTTTTATATTTTAATTCCCATTTTATCCTGTATTATATCTGTGCATACATTCCATCCTCTGATCCTTCAGTGGCACACAGAGCCCTCTCTGTGCTCACGCCAGCCCCAGCCCAGCTCCCCTGCGCATGTACATGCACGCCCGCCTCCCGCCATCCAGCTGATTTTGGGGCCTCTGTGACAGGCCAGGGCACATGCGGGGGATGCGTGAACATGGGGGGAGGCGCTCACATTGCGCAGCAAACTCTGGTGGATGGAAGTGAGTGTGACAGACCTGGCCCTGCAGTGCTTCCTCTCTCAGTTGGAGGCTTCCTTCAGCCTTCAAACAGTTGCAGATTGGGATTTATTTGGCTTCCAGGTTGGTGCAGGAGGCTTTCCAGGGCCAAACTGGGGTGTGGAAGCGCGGGGTTTTTTTGTCTGTTTTGGCTCTGGAAAGCCGCCTGCACCAACCTTGAACCCCCCCCCCCGCAACTGTTTGAACTGAGCAAGGAAGCACGTGTTGGGGGGGGGGGGTTCCAGGCTACTCACACTCGCTTCCAGCCTGCCAGAGTTCACTGCCCAGGGCAGGAATGAGAGCCTGTCTTGTGGAGCCCACTGCCGCTTGGGCGAGGAGGACAAGGACGAAGAAGAGGAGGAGGAGAATGGCGAGGCTTTGTGCAAGCCGGCAGGGAGCGGTTCAGGCAGGGCTGGCTGGCTGGTTGGGGAGGGGGCAGTCATGGTGCTTAGGTGGCTACCACTGCCAGCAGCTTGCATGCCCCGACTGAAGCTGGAATTTGCAGTGCCGGGGGAGAAATGAGAGGCTCTGCTCAGGGCTGAAATTCAGCAGGTTCTGACAGGAAATTTTGAGTAGATTTAGATTTTTTTAGATTTTATTTATTATTTATAGGCCGCCCTTTTCCCTGAGGGGACTCAGGGCGGCTTACAATTCACGGGAGGGGAAGTGCAAAACAAAACATAAGACAATACGTGAGTAAAAAAAATAAAACAATAAAACACAACTTTCATTCAGCATTCGGGTAGTTCGGAGAATGGGCAGATACCACCTCTGGCTGGCCGCAGAATGGGGTGGGTTTGTGCAGCATCGAGGTGTTGGGGGCTGATGGCCAAATATGGCCTTTTCAGGCTCCTGCCTCAGTGTGCCTGTTTTCCAATGAGACAAACCGAGACAGGAAGATCATTTTATTACAATTTATCAGAATATTCAGATAAAAGGGATTCCTCATTCAAAGAGGGAACCCCGATCTTCAGTTTACAATTACAACAGTTCATTTAGTGACTATTTAAGGTTACAACCGCTTTTAAAAATGTGACTTATGACCATATTTTCATAGTTATACCCCTTGCATATAATCATGTCCCCATAATAATCAAATAATCAATCCCCATAATCATGTGATCGAAATTCAGATGCTTGGTAGCTGGTTCATATTTATGACCATTGCAGTGTCCTGGGGCCATGTGATCTCCCTTTTTCCAACCGTCTGACAAGCAAAGTCAATGGAGAAGTCAGGTTCCTTTAATAACCAGGTTACTAACTTATCAACTGCAGTGATTCACTTAACAACAGTGGCAAGAAAAATAGTAAAATTGGGCAAAACTCACTTAACTGTCTCACTTAACAGAAATTTTGGGCTCAATTCTGGTTGTAAGTTGAGGATTATCTGTACTTAACAAAATAGCTTAACAAAAGCTATTTAACCTAGCATTTCCTCTCCATAAAACAGTAGCCCCTGTTTTGATCTGGTGCAAATTGTTATAGTTTATAAATTTATTTTCCTTAAACCAAAAATAGTTAATATTTTGAAAATGGAAATAAGAAAGCCCCGAATCTTATGTGAGGACAGTAAAATGGTGTCATAGATATATACTAACCTATTAAGCTTTTGGTTGTATGCAAGCAGATTTTCCTTTTTGCAAATTTTCATTCTTATTTCAACAAAATGTAGGACTGATTTTTAGTGTCAGATCTTGGTGATTCCTATAGGTATCTACCCCAAAGTAAGCCTGATTTAATTCCAAAGTGTTCATTTCCAGGTAAGTGAATGCGATTGTCAAAAGAAATAATTTTCAAAATTCTCTTTCATTTTTTATAATTTGGGCATGTTGACTGATGTTCCTGCTTTAGAGATCTCATATGCCTCCAGCTATTTTTCTTCCCAAATTCAGCAATGGAAAGGAAAAGGACAAATATATATTTGGCATTGGAAATATAGATTCATAATTGAATCCGAACTGCCAGTGGAATTTATAACTCAGTGATTAGGGGAGAGAAATTCAGATGAAGATATAAAAGACAGGACATAAAAAAACCTAATATGATAATAATGGTAGAAATTGAAATATCAGATTAGTTAGTAATAAATATAGGTAAAGAAAGATAAAAAATGAAAGATTGATTAAGAAGCAGGTTAATTATCCTGGTCAATCTGCTTCGGATGTTGATTATTTTCTTTCTGAATATTATAAAAGGAAGCTCATATATTTACAGTACAACACTAATATCTTTTGATTTTTATTCCCTAACCTTGCTTATATGCTTGCCAGATTTAAATACCTGCTCTTGTGCCTTTAATAGCAGCAACATATGATTCTTTCTCTGCCAGGAAATATTCCCCTTTTGAGCTGCTACACACAAATTGCCACCACAGACGCAAAAGCCCCATGTTTCCCAGTCTTCTTTTTGCTGATTTAGAAAATATATATTTTTAAAAATAGTTTGCTACCATTGTTATATGCTCCAAAAACAACGCATCTGTATCATCAGTTTTAAAGGAATAAATGAACACCAATGTTTTGCTCTGCCTTTGCTGGGAACAGATAACACTGATGCTTTTCTATCTGTGTGTGATTTTATGATCAATCCACACCCAACACATTTTTGGTTAGCCAAGGTTGATCAGACAATGCCACAGCCATTGCTCAGCCATTTTTGACTTTCAGCTATTTTATGGAAATACATGAAGGAAGGTTGAAGCAATTCACTCAGCCGGCGGGGCGGGCAATTTCTGCACGAATGGATTATTCCTCGCGGCCGCAGGCGATCGAATTGGGATCGCCTGCGGCCGCGAGGATTGATCCATTTGTGGGCAATTTCTGCACGAACGGACTACTCCGGCCGCAGGGGATCCCAATTCACTCAGCCGGCGGGGCGGGCAATTTCTGCATGAACGGATTATTTCTCGCGGCCGCAGGCGATCGAATTGGGATTGCCTGCGGCCGCGAGGAATAATCCGTTCGTGCAGAAATTGCCCGCCCCGCCGGCTGAGTGAATTATTCACTCAGCAGGGGCGGGCAATTTCTGCACGAACGGACTACTCGCAGCCGCAGGAGGAGAGGGTGGGGGCACTGCAGCCGCCCGTAGAGAAGTTCCACGCGGTTCAGGGTCTCTCCCGCCGCCCAGCAGAAGCCCCTGGGCTTCTGCCGGGCGGCGGGACCCCTCAACCGCGTGGAACTTCTATGCGGGCGGCTGCAGCTGCCCCCCCTCCTGCCGCGGCGAGCGGAAAATTATATTAGATTAGAAGTAGATTACCATTACTCACCAGTCAGTGCAGCTGCAACCTCTTTCGTCTTTTGTCGAAAGAAAATGGAGACTCGCGCAGGCGTGCTGAAAATTTCCCATCCCAGCCAGCTCACCGATTGGCTGGAGTCCAGGCCAATCCAATCAGTGAGCGGCAGGCTGGGCTGGCTTAAATTTGTAGGTAGTCCGTTCGTGCAGAAATTGCCCGCCCCGGCTGAATGAATTGGGATCGCCTGCGGCCGCGAGGACTACTCCATTCGTGGACTACTCCAGGGCGGGCAATTTCTGCACGAACGGACTACTCCGGCCGCAGGCGATCCCAATTCACTCAGCCGGCGGGGCGGGCAATTTCTGCACGAATGGATTATTCCTCGCGGCCGCAGGCGATCGAATTGGGATCGCCTGCGGCCGCGAGGATTGATCCATTCGTGGGCAATTTCTGCACGAACGGACTACTCCGGCCGCAGGGGATCCCAATTCACTCAGCCGGCGGGGCGGGCAATTTCTGCATGAACGGATTATTTCTCGCGGCCGCAGGCGATCGAATTGGGATTGCCTGCGGCCGCGAGGAATAATCCGTTCGTGCAGAAATTGCCCGCCCCGCCGGCTGAGTGAATTATTCACTCAGCAGGGGCGGGCAATTTCTGCACGAACGGACTACTCGCAGCCGCAGGAGGAGAGGGTGGGGGCACTGCAGCCGCCCGTAGAGAAGTTCCACGCGGTTCAGGGTCTCTCCCGCCGCCCAGCAGAAGCCCCTGGGCTTCTGCCGGGCGGCGGGACCCCTCAACCGCGTGGAACTTCTATGCGGGCGGCTGCAGCTGCCCCCCCTCCTGCCGCGGCGAGCGGAAAATTATATTAGATTAGAAGTAGATTACCATTACTCACCAGTCAGTGCAGCTGCAACCTCTTTCGTCTTTTGTCGAAAGAAAATGGAGACTCGCGCAGGCGTGCTGAAAATTTCCCATCCCAGCCAGCTCACCGATTGGCTGGAGTCCAGGCCAATCCAATCAGTGAGCGGCAGGCTGGGCTGGCTTAAATTTGTAGGTAGTCCGTTCGTGCAGAAATTGCCCGCCCCGGCTGAATGAATTGGGATCGCCTGCGGCCGCGAGGACTACTCCATTCGTGGACTACTCCAGGGCGGGCAATTTCTGCACGAACGGACTACTCCGGCCGCAGGCGATCCCAATTCACTCAGCCGGCGGGGCGGGCAATTTCTGCACGAATGGATTATTCCTCGCGGCCGCAGGCGATCGAATTGGGATCGCCTGCGGCCGCGAGGATTGATCCATTCGTGGGCAATTTCTGCACGAACGGACTACTCCGGCCGCAGGGGATCCCAATTCACTCAGCCGGCGGGGCGGGCAATTTCTGCATGAACGGATTATTTCTCGCGGCCGCAGGCGATCGAATTGGGATTGCCTGCGGCCGCGAGGAATAATCCGTTCGTGCAGAAATTGCCCGCCCCGCCGGCTGAGTGAATTATTCACTCAGCAGGGGCGGGCAATTTCTGCACGAACGGACTACTCGCAGCCGCAGGAGGAGAGGGTGGGGGCACTGCAGCCGCCCGTAGAGAAGTTCCACGCGGTTCAGGGTCTCTCCCGCCGCCCAGCAGAAGCCCCTGGGCTTCTGCCGGGCGGCGGGACCCCTCAACCGCGTGGAACTTCTATGCGGGCGGCTGCAGCTGCCCCCCCCTCCTGCCGCGGCGAGCGGAAAATTATATTAGATTAGAAGTAGATTACCATTACTCACCAGTCAGTGCAGCTGCAACCTCTTTCGTCTTTTGTCGAAAGAAAATGGAGACTCGCGCAGGCGTGCTGAAAATTTCCCATCCCAGCCAGCTCACCGATTGGCTGGAGTCCAGGCCAATCCAATCAGTGAGCGGCAGGCTGGGCTGGCTTAAATTTGTAGGTAGTCCGTTCGTGCAGAAATTGCCCGCCCCGGCTGAATGAATTGGGATCGCCTGCGGCCGCGAGGACTACTCCATTCGTGGACTACTCCAGGGCGGGCAATTTCTGCACGAACGGACTACTCTGGCCGCAGGCGATCCCAATTCACTCAGCCGGCGGGGCGGGCAATTTCTGCACGAATGGATTATTCCTCGCGGCCGCAGGCGATCGAATTGGGATCGCCTGCGGCCGCGAGGATTGATCCATTCGTGGGCAATTTCTGCACGAACGGACTACTCCGGCCGCAGGGGATCCCAATTCACTCAGCCGGCAGGGCGGGCAATTTCTGCATGAATGGATTATTTCTCGCGGCCGCAGGCGATCGAATTGGGATTGCCTGCGGCCGCGAGGAATAATCCGTTCGTGCAGAAATTGCCCGCCCCGCCGGCTGAGTGAATTATTCACTCAGCAGGGGCGGGCAATTTCTGCACGAACGGACTACTCGCAGCCGCAGGAGGAGAGGGTGGGGGCACTGCAGCCGCCCGTAGAGAAGTTCCACGCGGTTCAGGGTCTCTCCCGCCGCCCAGCAGAAGCCCCTGGGCTTCTGCCGGGCGGCGGGACCCCTCAACCGCGTGGAACTTCTATGCGGGCGGCTGCAGCTGCCCCCCCCTCCTGCCGCGGCGAGCGGAAAATTATATTAGATTAGAAGTAGATTACCATTACTCACCAGTCAGTGCAGCTGCAACCTCTTTCGTCTTTTGTCGAAAGAAAATGGAGACTCGCGCAGGCGTGCTGAAAATTTCCCATCCCAGCCAGCTCACCGATTGGCTGGAGTCCAGGCCAATCCAATCAGTGAGCGGCAGGCTGGGCTGGCTTAAATTTGTAGGTAGTCCGTTCGTGCAGAAATTGCCCGCCCCGGCTGAATGAATTGGGATCGCCTGCGGCCGCGAGGACTACTCCATTCGTGGACTACTCCAGGGCGGGCAATTTCTGCACGAACGGACTACTCCGGCCGCAGGCGATCCCAATTCACTCAGCCGGCGGGGCGGGCAATTTCTGCACGAACGGATTATTTCTCGCGGCCACAGGCGATCGAATTGGGATCGCCTGTGGCCACGATGATTAATCCATTCGTGGGCAATTTCTGCACGAACGGACTACTCGCAGCCGCAGGAGGAGAGGGTGGGGGCACTGCAGCCGCCCGTAGAGAAGTTCCACGCGGTTCAGGGTCTCTCCCGCCGCCCAGCAGAAGCCCCTGGGCTTCTGCCGGGCGGCGGGACCCCTCAACCGCGTGGAACTTCTATGCGGGCGGCTGCAGCTGCCCCCCCCTCCTGCCGCGGCGAGCGGAAAATTATATTAGATTAGAAGTAGATTACCATTACTCACCAGTCAGTGCAGCTGCAACCTCTTTCGTCTTTTGTCGAAAGAAAATGGAGACTCGCGCAGGCGTGCTGAAAATTTCCCATCCCAGCCAGCTCACCGATTGGCTGGAGTCCAGGCCAATCCAATCAGTGAGCGGCAGGCTGGGCTGGCTTAAATTTGTAGGTAGTCCGTTCGTGCAGAAATTGCCCGCCCCGGCTGAATGAATTGGGATCGCCTGCGGCCGCGAGGACTACTCCATTCGTGGACTACTCCAGGGCGGGCAATTTCTGCACGAACGGACTACTCCGGCCGCAGGCGATCCCAATTCACTCAGCCGGCGGGGCGGGCAATTTCTGCACGAACGGATTATTTCTCGCGGCCACAGGCGATCGAATTGGGATCGCCTGTGGCCACGATGATTAATCCATTCGTGGGCAATTTCTGCACGAACGGACTACTCCGGCCGCAGGCGATCCCAATTCACTCAGCCGGCGGGGCGGGCAATTTCTGCATGAATGGATTACTTCTCGCGGCTGCAGGCGATCGAATTGGGATTGCCTGCGGCCGCGAGGAGTAATCCGTTCGTGCAGAAATTGCCCGCCCCGCCGGCTGAGTGAATTATTCACTCAGCCGGGGCGGGCAATTTCTGCACGAACGGACTACTCGCGGCCGCAGGAGGAGAGGGTGGGGGCACTGCAGCCGCCCATAGAGAAGTTCCACGCGGTTCAGGGTCTCTCCCGCCGCCCAGCAGAAGCCCCTGGGCTTCTGCCAGGCGGCGGGACCCCTCAACCGCGTGGAACTTCTCTGCGGGCGGCTGCAGCTGCCCCCCCCTCCTCCTGCCGCGGCGAGCGGAAAATTCGATTAGATTAGAAGTAGATTACCATTACTCACCAGTCAGCGCAGCTGCAACCTCTTTCGTCTTTTGTCGAAAGAAAATGGAGACTCGCGCAGGCGTGCTGAAAATTTCCCATCCCAGCCAGCTCACTGATTGGCTGGAGTCCAGGCTAATCCAATCAGTGAGCGGCAGGCTGGGCTGGCTTAAATTTGTAGGTAGTTAGGTAAAGGCTAAAAGCACCCTTTTTTTTGGCGCTTGCCGCTCCCGCCCATCAGCTGCTAGCTTGCTGGGATGGCTCATCGGTAGGATAGAGAACAGAACGATGAGCCAGCCCAGCAAGCTAGCAGCTGATGGGCGGGAGCGGCGAGCGCCAAAAAAAGCGTGCCTTTTAAAAAGGCGGGCAGGACGCGGGAAAATGCATTGGAAAGCGGGTGTGTCCCGCCAAAAGCGGGACGTCTGGTCACCTTACCTTTTATAGTTAACAGAACAAAGAAACCTGAAAGAGAAAAGTTGATTGGACGGGATAATAGCATACATATTTATTAAAATGAGGTCTGAAGGGGAATAAATTCTAAGGAGAAAGGTTGTTTAGGGTTCACAAGGGACAAGCCAGACCCCAATTTGTACTAACAAACTTTTCTTATCTGGAGCTAGTCTCCAGCTGGTTTATCAGTTTAGGAATGTTAAAAACTAATAAATCTTGAACATCACTTTAAAAGAAAGAATATAAATCAGATTAAAATGCAAACTAACTATATTAGTTAAGAAATAACAAAAGCCATGTTATTTGCCCCTCAGGGCAAACTCTTGGACTTTCAGCGAGGTGGGAAAACCTGGAAGCTTTCAGATTTGGGTTTTCCCAGATGTGCCAACGTGGCTATTTTAATAAAGTGGAATTTCGAGGAACTTCTTGCCTCAGATTCTCATTTTATTTGGGATGATACTTGGAACTCTGAGGATCCCACTTTATCAGGGTACCCCCATAAACAGCTTTTAAATAATCTTCCAACTTGATCGCTTATTGGGAAGGTGAACCAAGGCAGATTTGACTATGAGGCACAAGGAGTATTAAAATCACATCCAGTTTAGGATTAGTACAGGGCCATGATGGTGAACCTATAGCATGCATGCTCCAAGTAGCATGTTTAACCATGTCACTTGACACGTGCAGCCTTGCCTGTTTGTCTTTCAAGTTTCTGGCGCACTGTACTTCTCGCACCTGGCAGTGGTGAAAACTAGCATGCGTGCCGGCCAGCTGATCATTGGTGTTTAAGCACGCCAGAACCCGGAGGTTTGGCTTTTCTGGAGCGCAGTCCCTTAGCCCCTGGCAGTGCCAAAAGCCAGTGTGCACATGCGAGCCGGTCAGCTGATCTTTGGCCACACATGCGCCCCAAAACCCAGAGGTTCAGCTGCTCTGGAGTGCAATCACAACAAGCACGCCCACACACAATGTGCAGGCGTGTGACATTTCCACAACTTTTTGGCACTCAGTGCAGAAAAGGTTTGCCATCCCTGGCTTAGAGACTTCTAAGAACCAACCAGGATAGCTTCCAAACCATGATCAGAGTCTTAGGGTTATGTGTGAGTCCAACTAATTGTGGCATGTTTCACATCTGATGGCCACAAGGAGTTTTGAAATCACCTCCAGTATAGGATTAGTACAGGGCCGTGATGGTGAACCTATGGCACGCTTGCCCTAAGTGGCACTCCTAGCCATGTTGCCGGCATGTGTGGCCTTGCCTGTTCATCTTCCAAGTGTCTGGCGCACTGTACTTCACGCACCTGGCAGTGGTGAAAACCAGCGTGCGCATGCGCACCGGCCAGCTGATCGTGATGTGCCCCAGAACCCGGAAGTTCAGCTTTTCTGGAGCGTGGGCACAATCATGTGCCCACATGAAATGTGCAGGTATATGACATTTCCGCACCTTTTTGGCACTTGGTGCAGAAAAGGTTCGCCATCACTGGCTCAGAGACTTCTAAGAACCAACCAGGATAGTTTCCAAATCATGATCAGGGTCTTAGGGTTATATGTGAGTCCAACTAATTGTGGCATGTTTCACATCTGATGGCCATAAAAATCCATGCTTTCTGCCTTATGCAAGGCGGCCAATGACTGATGGTCTCTTCAGGTGTGTTTGTTGTTTTCCAAAATGGAGGTCACGTGTGGAGAGTTGTTGGTCTGCGTCCTTGTTTTTCAAACTTTAAGATGAATGGACTTCCACCCCCAGAATTCCCCACTTAACAATGCATCTCCCAGGATTCACTGGCCATCAAGCTGTCCAGGGAATTCTGGGAATTAAAGTCAGTTCATCTTCAAGTTCCCATACTGAAAAATGCTGGTCTGTATTCTCCCCTTGTGTCAGGAGTTAAACTCTGCACCAAGACTTGGCTAATCCACACATTTCTGAATAAGCAGGAGACAATTTTGCAGATGACTCCTGGGTTGTTTGGCTAATCCCTGATTAGGCTTACTCCTTTTTAGCTTTTGTTTTATATCTCTGGTTTTTATCTTTCTCTCCCCCCTTGGAAGACCCAGCCCTGCATGGCTTCTCCCCCACAGGAGCCTCTCCTGGAAAGACAGGAAGCCAAAGCGAAACTGGAAAAATCCTGGGGGCTGTGCCCCCCCCCCAAAAAAATTCAGCCCTGGGACCCATAAACCAGGATAGTCTTTCCCAAGGAATCAGGGGTGGGGTGAGGTGCCCGAGATCCCCTCCTCCTTCCTGGCCATCTTGGGCCTTTTCTATGGGTCTGGGCTTTGCAGTCCCAAGTGCCTTATGCATGGAAAGAGGTGGCAGTGGAACATGGGATGAGCTCCCCTCTTCCAAGGACTCAGAAGATGGAACTTGGAGGGGGCTTTCCATCTGCAACACAAGGCTCCTGAGCTTCCCTTTCTTCCCCCCATTTCATTCCTCACTTGGGGTGAGAGGCACGCTTGATTTCTCCATCTCTTTTCACTTGGTTTCTTCTGACTTCTCCCTCTCTGTGTGTTTATTTGTGGGTGTTTTTTCAACTAGGCAAAGTTCTGATAACTACTTTTTCATTAAAGTTGATTTTATTCTTGTAGTCTGGCCACACTGTTGCATCAGCCCTTTTGTTGAGCAATGACTTTCAAAATAAAGCAAATGTTTGCATGGAATCAACAGGCAGCTACTTCAGATCCGTGACATGCTGGGGCATTAACTGTCTCCTGGGTTTTCTCTCTAACCATGATGGCAACAAATGTCACATTTCTAGTGAGCTTCATCCATATGTGCCATGTATTCCCTCTGGGCTCAGTTTCAAGCATGGAGACCCCAAACCTCTCAATTCTAGGTGACCAGTTTAATTCGATATCTGCCCCTGTTATTATGAGCCATATGGGGAGTTGAATTATCCAGGGATCCCTCCTGAGAGGCAGAATTATGATAAAAGTTTCAGCTCTGCTCTTTGGCCGAATCCTCCAGGGGAGACTTTGGGCAGAGAAATAGGGAGTTTTGGGACAGGCAGGGTCTGTGCTCTTGAATGTACGTCTCTCTCCTTTCTAGGTGAAGTGAGTGTTTCTCTGTGTTTGAATCAGGAAAGACACTGGATCATATTCCACCTTGTGAGAGTCCTTTGAATTCTTCTCATTCTTCTTTGGAAACAGGAAGGGGATTGATTGATTCACCCCATGAATGATGGATCTCCTGCTTCTGCTTCTGATGCTGCTTTTGTTCCATCCAGTCTCTGGGAAGCTGGGAATGAAATGCCCGCAGAGTTTGGAGCACCGGGATGGAAAACGACCACAGAGCTTTTACAGCCCAGGAGACCATCTCATAGGTATAATCGCCACTGGAAACGAAAGACTGCATACAAAGTTGCTTTTCAACGTGGCTCCTTCTCTTCAGTTTGTTTTTCGTGATCCGTAAGTCATTCAGGGTGATAGAGTTGCACTCCCTCCATTCTAACACTCTCCTTCTTTACTGTTTTTCCCCCCATTTATTCCTATATTGGGGATTGTGTCTAATTTCCTCAATGATTTTCCATGGCTTCTCTTTTTTGTCTGATTTTGTGAAAGAAACTCAAATCGAAAAATAGGCCTAAAAAAATGCTGAAAGGGCTGCAGATTATTTTCCTCTCTCAATTCAATCCTTAATTTATCACTTGAATAATGAATTTTATTTAAAGTAGTGGTGGAACCAGTTGTAGTTGTCGTACCTCAGACCATTTCCATATTTGTATAACTGATCATTGCTTTTGGATCAATGTTGACTTAAGGTTCAGTAGGCTTTTGGAGGCTTATATATTTTTAAAAAGTATTTGTTGCTGCCAATTATAATAATATATTTTTTTACAATAGGGATGTTTATGGTTTTGCAGATGCCTTAAAATTCATTTTCAACATTCAACTTCTCAAGAAGAATTCCCAGCTCCTGCACAATCTCACACTGGGCTACAACATCCATGAAAACTATTGGAGCACTTTGCGCACTTCAGATGCCTTGCCGGACATTCTCTCCACTGGAGAAGCCAATGTCCCCAACTACGGCTGTGGAAGGAAGGAGAACCTTCTGGCTCTTCTTGATGCAACTGACAGGGACATCTCCATCCAGGCATCAACATTAGGTGACACCTACAAAGTTCCACAGGTTTGTGTGGATTTTTCTCCATCTGATAAAGTGAGGGGTGGGTGGTGGTGGGTGAGCAATAGATGCAATCATGTCTTCTCCATGGAATCCAAGAGCTGCTTTTCTCCATATTAGCAAAAATGTCAATATTTTACCCCTTTATGTTCATGTGGAGATTAATCATAAAAGCCCTGAAATGCAAGCAATACATTCCCTGGAGAAGACATTCTACCAACTATTTGATTGATCAAAATATATCCCTAGTTTTTCGGGCCTCTATTGGCATCTTCATTTTCATATATAAAACATGTCTACCCTATCCAGTCGGATTGAAATTGGCAGTAGCAGCATTTTATCTATCTAAAAAGGAGAATAAAAAGGACTCTAGAAACTTACTTCAACGAATGAAGGATCCAAACACAGATCATAAATAAATGTTATTTCATTCTTTGACAAAAATTACTAAATTAGTGGACCAGCGAAATGCAGTGCACATAGTATACAGTACTTGGATTTTAGAAAGGCTTTGACAAAGTAAACGACCATCTACTTTTTCAAAAGATAAAAATATATGGGATAGACAGCATCACCCACGGATGGACTCAGCCTATGGTCCTCACTGGAACTACATCTACATGGAGGGAAACAAGCATGGGGGACTCCATGGTTCTATTTTAGGCCCAGTACTCTTCAACATCTTCATCAACGGTTTGGATGAGGGATAGATGGGGAACTCATCAAATTTACAGATGACACTAAACTGGCAGGAATAGCCAACACCCCAGAAGATAGGCTGAAGATCCAGATGGATCTAGAAAGACTTGAATCCTGGGCCTATCTAGCAAAAGGAAATCCAATGTAGAGAAAAGTAAAATCTTACACTGAGGCGAGAAAAACCAAATGTACAGGTACAGATTAGGTGAAACCTGGCTCAATAGCAGGAACTGTGAGAGGGATCTTGGAATCTTAGAGGACAATCTCTTAAATGTGAGCCAACAATGTGTGGCAGCAGCCAAAAAAAGCCATTGCAATCCTAGGTTGCATCAACAGAAGGAGAGAATCCAAATCACGTGAAGTATTGGTACCACTTTATAATGTCATGGAAAAACCACCCTTGGAATAGTGCATGGATGGAGAACCTTTTCAGCACCAAGTGCTCTTGTCAGGGACGCAATCTGGAAGAGGAGTTGCACAGTGTACATGCCAATGCATACATGTGCACCAGGCAGCTCCTCTTACCGTTTCTGGTATGCACCCACATGACAATCAGCTGGCTGGTGCACATGCACTTGCAGAAACCGGAAGACCAGCTCTTCCCCTTCCTGGCACTACTGTACACACAGAGGCCAGCTGATTGTTGCACACACATGCGCACCAGAAACCTGGAAGAGCAACGGGCAAGGCCGCGCGTGCCAGATGACATGGCTCTGCGTTCCACTCAGCCCGAGTTAAGAAGCTGAGGCAGAGGGTGCCATTTTCCCCTCCTGGGGCCTCTGTGCATCCCGCTTTTGGCTTCCCCAGTCCCCAGAAACACCCTGCCGGCCAAAAACTTTGGTCTTGCTTTACAGCTTCAGTCCGTGGGGCTTGCGAAGGGAAGGCCTACGCTCAGCTGGTGAGGGGGGGCTGGAGGGTGGGCGGGGTGATTCGGGCAGGGTAGCCTCGTGGTCCCATGTGGGCCCGATTTATGGCTTCAGTGGGCTATATCTGGCCTGTGGGCCGTAGTTTGAGGACCCCTAGAATAGGGTCTCCTTCTTGAGCAGAGGGTTGGACTAGAAGACCTCAAAGGTCCTTTCCAACCCTTTTATTTTGTTATAACTTCTGTTATAGGTACATATGTTTAGCATGCTAAATACCTATTGGAATATGCTGATTTACACTGTGATATTATCATACTTACACATTGGATTATATACCCTGTGAGGAAGACTTGGATTCTTTTCTCATAATAATTATCTGATACTTAATAAATCAAGCTCAAAAGTTATAGTCTTTGGGAAATGACATCCTAGCCATAGATGGTCAGCCAATAGAGCTGACCTGGGGTAGTTTTCTCTGAGACTGAATCTTGGCTCCCTCATCCTCAAAGGAGCTCAGTTAGATCAAAGACATGAGTGAAAGTGGTGCTTAAAAGAAAACCTCATAGCTCTCCAGCTTCCTCAGCCCCAATTATTGAAGTATGTGAGGCCAAGGTTTCCCCCATGTTCTTACATCAATCTGATGTTTGGGGCTTCAGAGAGAAACCACCAGCAGAACCAACTGAATCCCAGCCGCTGAGGAGTATCTTGGGGTGGACAAAAGGACTCCAGCTGCTGCCCCTCAGAGCTGATTTGGGAATTTACACAATTTCTGCTTTGCCTAAAATCAGAAAATATGGGTATTGGCATAAAATTTAATCTATGGAAACTGACAGACTCAGAAAATTGTGGCTGTTAGAACAGAGAAAACTTCAATTAAAGACCAATCTTGTATTGTACAACTGACAAACTGTATTAAGAACTGACGTCTCCATGTTTCTTCTACAATTGGAGAAGAAGCTAAAAAGATTCCTCCACAAAGAATCTGGGCCATAGAAGCATTAAAATATGCACCAATCCTCAAAAATTATAGTAGGCCATTTATTGGAATAGAATACTTCAGTTGGCATTTGCACATGTTAATCTAATTGCAATAAATTGGGTTCCACCACAAAAGCGCGTACGACAAAATCGCGCTCGACAAAATTGCGCTGTGACGTCATCACAGCGCGACGGAAAAGTTCGAAAAAGTTGAAAATAAAGCAAAAAACTTACCCTAACCCCCCCAAACCTAACCCTAAACCTAACACTAAACCTAACCCTTAACCTAACCCTAAACCTAACCCTAAACCTAACCGTTAAAGTAACGAAAAACGTAACGCTAACTCTAACCTAACCCTAACCCTAACGCTAACGCTCTAAAGCTAACCCTAACCCTTAACCTATCCCTAACCCTAACCCTAAACCTAACCCTTACCTTAATGTGAATCCGCTTGCTGTAATTTATTTTTTATTAATTTTTATTTGATTTTTTCGATCTTTTTCGTCGCGCTATGATGACGTCAAAGGCGCGATTTTGTCGATCGCGCTTTTGTCGTCCGCGCTTTTGACGGGTCACGATAAATTGTAGGGGTGAGATACAGTAATTTGATTTATACTATTTATAGTTTTTTACTTTATTTATTATTTTCTGGTTTTATTATACAATCTTGCAAATATTCTGTCTTTAATATTTTAAACAATGTTTAATTAACAAATTATTCTAATGCTTTCATGAGAACAAGATTGGTTTTATTAAAATCTAATATTGTGGACTTGATCTGACCCCAAATATAACACAGCATTCTTCATTGTGGAAGGTTTTTGAATGCAGCTCAGAATCTGATAAGTCCAGTGAAACTCTGAAGATGAGGCTATGGATTATCAGCTTTTATTTCTGCAGAAAGCAAAAGACTGGATGACCTTTTGGTCTCCCACCTTAACAGAGTAGGCAGAGAGAGAAAAACAGGCACACGCCAAAAACTTTTCCAAATATGTTACAGCTCACAGAGCTTGCACAGAACGTCATTGCTATAGAAACATAATTTCATATCATGTGAATTTCATGATTTTTCTCAGTGAAAACAATGGACTTTAGAAGGGAAAAGAAATACATTTTCTGGCATATAACTCAGAGCTTTGTTAGGGAATGCAGAACTTACATTTTCAGTTACAAACAAGGCTCCTTGGCAGAATCCACATTTTACTTTTCACAAGACGTTACTTTGTTAGGCTAAGGTTGGCAATTCGCCTAGAACCAGGATGGCGAACCTATGGCACACGTGCAACAGGTGGCACGTGGAGCCTTTTGTCAGTGCACGTAAAGTGTTGCCCTGTTAGCTGGCAGGCGCGTATCCGCGCAGTGGCCAGCTGAGTTCAGCCATTTTAAAAGCCATTTTTCGCCCTCCCTAGGCTCCAGAGGCTTTATAGGAGCCTGAGGAGGGCGAAAACAGACCTCCCCCCCCCCCCCCGAGGCTCTCTGGGAACAGACTTCTGTTTTGCTCATAGGGCAGGTTTAAGCCCTCCGGAGCCTTCAGGGACCTTTAGGGGGCTTCCCTGAAGGCTCAGGAGGACTAAAAACGACCCTATGAGCAAACTGGAAGTCTGTTCCCAGAGAGCCTCGGGGGGGGGGGGGGGACTGTTTTCGCTCTCCCTAGGCTCCTATAAAACCTCTGGCGCCTGGAAGGGTAAAAAAAGCATGCAAAAAAGGGGGGGGGTGCCTGTCATGCACGCATGCATGCTGGGTGTGTGTGCCACACATTGCATTATGGGGTGCGGCACGCCCACGCATGAACCCCCTGAGCTCCCCCACTTATGGCACGTGAGCCAAAAAAAGGTTTGCCATCGCTGGCCTAGAAGTTTTATCCATGCAGTTGGCCCCTTAGGTTACAATGGAGCGTCTCTCACCAGCAATTTAACAAAAGCTGAATTAGGTTACACTCTGCCTATGCTCTAATCCAGTGATGGCAAACCTTTTAGAGACCGAACGCCCAAACCGCAACCCAAAACACACTTGTTTATCTCGGATTGCCAACACGACAATTTAACCTGAATAATGAGGTTTTAGTTTAGAAAAACAACTCATAGGTGATTAATTTCTTTTCTCTGAAAATCCCCCCATAATAACAGCACTTTCAATGATACAAACACCTTTTTATTGAAAGGTAAACATTTGCATTTGTCGTGCTTTTGATTAATGTGACCTTTGCTGTTGATGCACACTGATAATTTTTCTAACCTTGACTCAGACTTTGGAAGTTTGAGAGCAACACATGCAGCACTCAGGTCATCTGTTAATCCAGGGGGATCAAACTCAATTTCAAAGAGGGCCCCATTGTGGTTGATTTTGGAGGCCATGGTGGGTGCGCTCTCACTGCTGCTGTGCTTACTATCCTGGGTTGCCCATGGTGTGTGCAGGAGGGCAAAGTATGTGGGTCAGAGGGAGGCCCACTCTCTCTCCTTATGAGACCTAGCTTTGTAACCAAAGCATCCTCAATGATAGGATGGGAGACCACCAGGAGAGGTCAGGAGGAGAGGACAAGGGGTTGGTCAAAGGCAGCAGGGCTGCTGGTGATCAAGTGATAAGGCAGAATTTACCTCACACACCCACTCTCTCTCCTTATAATCTCCTTCCTTCCCTTCTTTTTCCTTCCCTCTTCATTTTTTCTTCCCCTCTTCCCTTCTTTTTGCTTCCTTGCTCTCTTCCCCTCTTTCCTTATTTTTCTTGGTCTTTCCTGTCCCGACTGGGATGCTCCAATGCAAAAGGGGAAACATTCCTTGCCTTGTGATCAAATGGCACTTTTGCTAGTAGTTTCTGGCCACTGAAAAGACTGAGAACAAACCAGGCTCAGTTTATTCCATGCTTGTATTTCATGGGGACAGACGACAGTACAGCAAAAGTGTCAAAATGATGGCTCTGGTAGTTGATGAGAACTCTTCTGTTTTTTTATATGCAGCAGCTTTAGCATTTAAGAACAGAGACAGGGAGGGTAAGAGAGCAATCCGTGTGTGTGTGTTTGTGCATGTTTCTCTCTCTGCGTGTCTGTGTGGGTGAGAGAGAGAGAGAAAGTGTGCTTCAGCCAGGGCACCCAAACTGCTGTCAGTGGTGTGGGCGACAGCTGAGCAGGGAGGCAGGGTGTGTTTGTACTTTCATCCCCATTCAAGCAGGGCCCCTCATTTCCTCCCCGGCACAGTTGGGGCATGCAGGCTGCTGCCACCTAAGCACCATGATTGCCCCCTCCCCAGCCAGCCAGCCCAAGCGGCAGTGGGCTCCACAGGACAGGCTCTCATTTCTGCACTGGGGCAGAAAACTCTGGTGGGCTGGAAGTGAATGTGGATGGCCTCCCCTCCCCCCCTCAGTGCTTCCTTGCTCAGTTGGAGGCTTCCTTCAGTCTTCAAACAGTTGCAGGGTTTTTTCTTTGCTCCCAGGTTGGTGCAAGAGGCTTTCCAGGGCCAAAATGGGGGGGGAAAACCCTGCGCTTTCTGCACCCCATTTTGGCCCTGGAAAGCCTCCTGGACCAACCTCAAAGCAAAAAATAAAAAATAAAACCCTTGCAACTGTTTGAAGGCTGAAGGAAGCCTCCTACTGAGCGAGAAAGCACTGGAGGCCCAGACCTTTCATTACAGCCCACCGGAGTTTCCTGCGCAATGTGAGCACGCACACACACACACACACACACACACACACACACCCTGCATACTCACACGTCCCCCGCCCTGGCCCCCCACAAAGGCCCAAAAACAAGCCAGCCGGCAGGAGGTGCTCCTGCATGTGGAAGCTAGTGGAGCTGGGCTGGGGTGGCTGGTTTGCCAGGAGAGGACGCTCTGTATGCCACAGGTTCCTCATCACGGCTCTAATCCTTTACAATTCCTTTTTCAGATCAATAATGCAATCGCTTCAGAGGCTCTGAGTGATAAAAGCAAATTCCCCTTTTTCCATCACATGTTCCCCAAAGAAGGATTCCAGGACCCAGCAATTGTCCAGCTGCTCCTCCACTTCAGATGGACCCTGATTGGCCTCTTTGCTTCAGACACAGAAAAGGGAGAGAATTTCATGAGGACTTTTCCTCCTGTGCTTGTCAGGAATGGAATTTGTGTGGTTATATCACAACTGTTCTCAACAACTGGACATACAGCAGCCCTCAGGGATTCCCTCTCTAAGTGGAGACAAGTCAACGTCTTTGTTCACTTCATGGAATATGATTCCCTTTGGGAGAGAATTCTTCCTTTCCATTTAACTTTTATGCGTCTCCCAGGACCCACTGAGGGGAAAGTCTGGATCCTCACAAGTTTTACAAACTATAAAACAAACAAGCGCAGACTTCTCAGATACATCCATAGTATTTGGAACTTTGGTTATCTGGCAAAAGGAAGGCCAAAAGATTCTGCTTTTAATCCCTTTTTCTTTGTGAAAGAAAAGTTTCAAGATCATTATTTTCATTGTTCTCTTTCAAAGAATGTCTTTTCTGTCAAAGGCCGCAAAAGATGCACCCAGAAAGCCCCACTGGAGACCCAGAGGAAAAGGGACAGAGAAAGGGTCCAAAATAGCCACAACTTTTACAGTGTCGCGAAGACTCTGGCCCAGGCCCTGAATGCTGCATATTCCTCCAGATCGAGGAGGGGAAGGAAGGAGGGAGAAAAGATCTTGGGGTCTCCAAGGCTGCAGCCATGGCAGGTAAGGGGATCCCTATATGGATCCATTAATCTTAGATCCTTTGGAGGAGGAATCCAGAGGAGAAGGAGGGGAACCATCTCAACAGATCTGGCCAATTTAATTATTCAGGGAATTAATGGTTCCAAAGAGTAGATACCATGGCATTTTTATATTTAGCACTGCTAATTGGAAAATGTTCTATTCCTTTTCAAAATAAATTCCCGTATTTGTGGGTTTGTGATTAGCCTGGTGGAATTCCACCTTTCTTCCGTCCCCATTGCAGGTGGGTCTGAGTGCAGCTGGACAGGCAGCTAAGCCCCCCTTTTCTCCTCCAATGAAAGGGAGCCTGGGGTGGATCTGAGTGCTTTATTGGGAGAAGAGGGCAGGTGAAACTGAGGAGATGCAAACAGTGGAAATCAAATAGAAAGACGAGATAGGCAGCATTAACTAACAGCCAGCAAAGAAGCAGCTGGAACCTCTCCAGCGATGCTCCGTGTGAGGGACGGAGGCCGTCTCCGGATGACCAGGGGTCTCGGTCACAACGGCTGCTTCCGTCTTCTCCAAAGGCAGACAGAAAATGGAGTCTGGCTTCAGACCTTATAGTTAGGCTTATTTGCCTCCGGCCACTAGGTGGGGCTAGAGCAACAACAGCACAACAGTTACCGTATTTTTCAGCATATAAGACGCACCAGTTTCCCTCAAAAAAGAGGCTGAAAATCTGGGTGCATCTTATACATCCAATACAGCTCTTTGGCCTCCCAAAGCCCCGCCCCTTCACCAAAATGGCCGTGCATACCCTTATGCAAGCTTCCAGAGAGCTCCTCGGGGATGTGGAGGGCATTTTTGGTTGGGGGGGCAAAAATGGACTATTTTTGCCCCCCGCCCCAACCCCAGCAGCACTCTATAAGCCTCCATATGGCTATGAATGCATTTTCTTTGAAAAAAATGGGCTTGTTTTTGAGAAAAATGGGCCATATTTTGCTCATTCCCCCCACCACCAGGAGCACTCTGCAAGTCCCCCCAAGGCTATGCATGACTTTTTTTAAAAAGGGTGGGTCGTTTTCACAAAAACAAGCTGTTTTGGGGAAGTTTGCAGAGTGTAAAAACTTTTTTCCCCCTCTTGGAAAGCTCTTTAACTGGTTGATGAGAATTACATTGATCAAGTGCTGTGCTAGGAGAAACAAAATCTTAAGTGCTACAGATTGTCAGCAATTTCCTTCTCCAGCACATGGATAAATACACCTGGAAACATCTACCTACCTACCTACTCTCTCTCTCTCCCTACCTACCTACTGTATTTCTCTTTCTATCTCTTTTTATTTCTCTCTTTCTATCCCTCTATCTACCTACCCTCTCTCTCTATCCCTACCTACCTATTGTATTTCTCTATCTCTGTATCTCTCTCTATTTCTCTCCCTCTCTATCCTTTTATCTACCTTTCTACCTCCCTACCTAACTACTCTCCCTTCCTACCTACCTACTGTATTTCTCTCTCTTTCTCTCCCTCTACCTACCTACCTACTGTTTTTTTTAAAAAATTGCCTCTTCAAAACCTTGGTGCGTCTTATACTCCGGTAAATCTTATACTCCAAAAAATATAGTACATGTTGTGGCATGACAACCTTTATAAATTTGGAGGAAACCCTGAGACCATCTAGCCCAACCCCTCCTCTCTGCAGGAATCCCAGTTCAAGCTTCTCTGACTGATGGCTGCTCAGTCTTTGCTTTCAGACGATCCATGAAGAGGAGACTGAACTTCTCTGCTTTAGTGGCTCAGCTCTAAAACAGCTCATCCTTTTATCATATTTTTTCTCTCATTCAGTTAAAATCTCCTTTCTTGTAACTGAATTCACTTTTTCCATGTCTGACAGTCTGGAATAAGAGTGAGCGGATTTTACACTCGTGTGTAACAGGAGTCAGTTATTGGAAGAGGGTTCTATCCAGTGGTGGGATTCAAATCTTTTTACTACTGGTTCTGTGGGCATGGCTTGGTGGTCATGTGACTGGGTGGGCATGGCTTGGTGGTCATGTGATTGGGTGGGTGTGGCTTGGTGCTCATGTACCTGGGTGGGAGTGGCTTGGTGCTCATGTGATTGGGTGGGTGTAGCCAACTTGACATCACTCACGTCAAGAGGTACCTTGCCTGGCCTCTCCTTGCGTCAACAAGATACAATTTCCCTGTCTATTTATTTACTACTAAAGAACATCCAAAATACACAATTTAAACCTATGTATATATGCCATATGTGTACATACATATAGCAAGGTATAGTGTGTGTATAGGCACACAAAAAGATACATTACTTTATACACTGTATGTGTATACACACACACACACAGCTCTTCTAAAACTATACACATTCAACCTCAGTTATTGCGTTTGGAAAAAGACACCCAGAGTCCACTTTCTGCCACACATTTAACTATCACTTCTGCACATTAGAACATTACACAGGCCTTCAGATGTTCTTCCCTAGCCTGCACATGACTGTGAGAGCCAGGAGATGTCATGGATTGAGTAAAATGTGGCAAAGCTCACTTAACAATGCTCTTGCTTAGCAATCAAAATGTTGGGATCGATTGTCATAAGTCAAGGACTGTCTCTGCCTTCCTCTGCATGGCAACCTTGTCCTAGTAAACTCCTTCCCTTTTCTGGCAATTTTCCTCTCTGTTAGAGGCACCAAAATAATCCAGAGGATATAAGGTCTCCAGCTGGAGCAGGGGGTTGGACTAGATGGCTTCCAAGGTCCCTTCTGACCCTACTAGAGCAGGAGTTGGACTAGAAAATGACCCCCAAGATCCCTTCCAGCCCTTTCAAACATTGTTGTGCTGTTTGAAAGAGTCTTCTGAAGCTTCTGTGTCCTTCCTTCCTCTCATTTTCTCTCTCTCCCTCCCTCCCTCCATGTATCTATTGACCCATCCATCCAACTATATCTCATTCACTTCCTCTTCCCTCCCTCCCTCTCTTTCTTTCTTTCCCTTCCTTCCATAACTCCTTCTTTCTCTCTCTCTCTCCATTCCTTTCTTTTCCTTTTCTTTTTTTCGATTCTTTCCTCTTTCTCTCTCTTTCTACCCCTTCCTTTCCTCCTTCCAAAGCTAGGAGATCCACCTGAAACCGCCCATTTTACACACACATACAAACACACACACACACACACACAGAGAGAGAGAGAGACTCTCGCGCGCACACACTCTTTCAAACAGCTCTGCACCTCGCCTCATTGTTGGATTTTAGTGGTGGGCTGGTGGCCGAAGTCCTTTCCAAGCGCCCAGCAGCATCGCTTGCATCCCAGGAAAGCCCGGCTGATTAACTTACTGGGACACGCTTTGATCGGTGCCTCTTCTGCGCAGGCAACCTTCTCTCTCCGGATCAGGCAGAGAAGGGGGACATGCAGGGATATGAGTGTGAGTGTGTGTCTGTGTCAGAGAGAGAGAGAGAGAGAGAGAGAGAGGGAGGGAGGGAAAAAAAGAAAGAGAGAGAGAGAGAGAGAGAGGAATCAGAAGCTTTTCAACCTTGTGGGCTGCCTGGGAGGAGGCGGAAACAGAGCGAGGGCCTCTCCCCGTTTCCTCTGGATCTCCCTCCCTCTTCCCCAAGTTTTTCTTTCCTCCCATCCATTCTCTCCCCCACTCCTGAGAGAAAAGCGGTGCTGCTTTGCCTGGGAGTTTTCTGGGCTCTGGAAGGGGCAGCGGGGGAGGGTGTTGGGTTCCCCAGAACTTCTTTGGGAGAAGCGTCATTCTGACCTTGGCGTTGGTTGCAGAAACGCAAAGGGGTGGGCAGCCTTGGAGGGCCTGTTCATCCTTCCCCTTTTCCTCTCAAAACAAGAAATCTCCCCCCACTCCAAGCAGCAACTGAGACTGTGCAGGGGGGAGGAGGGGGGGCAGGAGAAGAAGATCTGAAAGATTCCAATTCTGCTGCAAGAGGAGTTTCTGCAATGGGGAGGGGGAGGGGGCAACCCCAGCTTACAAAGGCCTTTTAGCCATAATTGCCATCAGAGCAGAAGTTGGGGAGGGGGTCAAGGAGGAAAGGGGTCCCCTGGCTCTCCCTCAGACTCCCAGGAAGGAAGGAGGGAAGGAAGGAAAGGAAGGAAGGAAGGAAGGAAGGAAGGAAGGAAGAAGGAAGGAAGGAAGGAAGGAAAGGAAAGGAAAGGAAAGGGAGGGGAGGGGAGGGGAGGGGAGGGGAGGGGAAGGAAAGGAAATGGGAAAGAAGGAAAGGATGAAAAACGGAGGGAATGGGAAGGGAAGGAAAAAGGAAAAGAGAAAGGAAAGAGGGAAAAGGTGAAGAATGGCTGCTGCTGGAGTGGTTGGGAGCAGCCTGAGATGGGCATTCAGGAGCAGACCAAGACAAGCAGGAGGCCACGGCAAAGACAGGCAAACAGGCTGGGCTGTGTGGCCACGTGGTCGAGGCAAGGGAGCCAAACAGCAGCTGCAGCAATGGCTTTAAGGCCCCAGCCAAGGCCTGCAAGGCAAGTAGTGGTGGGGAGAGACATGGCCAGGCAGAATTTTTACTATCGGTTCACTCGAACCGGGCCGGACCGTCTGACTCCCACCACTGGCTGTATCCTCCCTTCCCCAACCGAGAGATTGTTTCAGTGGGAAAAGGGGCTCCCAGACTCCTCTTGATCTTCAGCTCTTCTCCTTGTTGTCTTTCCTCAAGACTAAGAGCATCTCCTTTCAACTCTTCCTTGGCTTCATTGTCCTTCCCTGAAGTTCACGTAGATTTTGGGCAAATTCTTCTCCACGTGTAATGCCTGCAAGGGGACCTGGTCCTTGAGTTGGGGTCTCCCCAAACCAGAACGTTCACTTCCTCAGATTCTTATGGCTGCATTTGCCTTCTTTCCATGGACATCACCCTGCTGACTCAGATTCTGTTTCCAGTTAACTACGATTTTGAGATCATTTTCACAAACATACATATCAAATTTGGTATCTTTCATGTTTCTTCCAGTCCATCATTAATGTACTTATATGAGACTCCATTGTTAGTCAAGTCCTAGTAGATAAAAATCAGATATTTTTCTACTGCTTTTTACTTATGAACCCTTCTCTCTGTGTTAATCATAAATATTGTTTCTGGAAACTTGCTATTCCTCTTAAAAAATTTTATTTTATTCAAAAAGGTAAAATAAAAGTTTTGAAAAATAAAACTATTATAAAGACAAAACAAAACTAGATAAAACATTAAAAACAGACAAAGACATTCATATTGTCTCCCCAATTGAATATAATACAGCAATAATAGTTTCTCCCACTTGCAAAATAGGCCCACAATTATAAACTATATATTTACTGGACTTGTCATCTATCTGCTATATATAAAAAACATAGACAATTGTAGAAGAAAGATTCAATCTGGGATAAGAAACAAAGTTTTCTGCTTTTCAAATTCCTGGATGTTCCCATTCTAGTTTCATCCCTTTCTGGAGAAGAATGAATTTTGGAATATTTCTAATGTTAAACTATACTTGGACCAAAATGGAGAGATAAGAGCAGATGTTGGCATTTGCAGCTACTTGTTTCTCCCCAAGGAGGAAGCCAAGTATGTGATTCTAGCGTATTTTAAAAAAGAGAAACTTTCTATCAGACAAGATGTTCTTTCACGGCTAAAGTTGATCAATAAGGTGAGATAAATTTTGGTGTCTTTTCTCTGTTTTCCAAAGCCTGAGGTCCCATTTCAAGTGGGCAAAGCCGAGAGTCTCCAGGGTGGTTGGCATTCCATGCCAGTTGGTGTCATCTGATTGTAGTTCTTCAACAGATGGGACCTACAGTGAGTGGAGGGGCTTTGCCATGTTTTATGGAAATCTTTCAAGATCTTACTGGTCAGAGGTTTCTTTCTTCATCACAGTTGTATTCTTTATTGAAAAATCCAAAGGAATAGAAATTTCCTAAATCTTTTACAATAAATTTTATTCTCAGTTTTAATATGAATATATCATCATATGTAAATCTTTTTTCAATTCCATCTCTGCTGAGTTTATTACGTAGAAAAGTCCTTTATTGTAATGTTAAATGCCAAAAGCAAAAGGGAGGAACTAAATGAAGAATCTGCCAGTAGTTAGTTATACCTCCTGCATCTTCTTAGTAGTAGTCAGGTATTTCATATTTACTTACATGAAGACCAGAGGCTATTTGGCTAATGTCAGTGTCTATCTCTATTTTCTGTGAATGTTTTTTTTTTACATAATATTTTATTTACATTTCATTCTATACAATCACATGTTTACTGTGCATAATCAGGGCATATAACATTGAGTAATAAACACGGCCCTCACTTATATAGAAAATGCCCCCTACAATACAAACCCAATATACCACCTTGACCCACCATACACCCTCTTTCAACCCCCTCCAACTTTCATTCTTCCTTCTCACATACCCCTCTACACCTACTTCCCCTCCCCCTCTATCTAACCCTAACCCTATCACTCCCTTTCTTAATCCATTCCCTCCCTTCCTTCTCCTCCTCCTTTCTCTCACCCTCTCTACTCTCCTTCTTCTTTCACTCAGCTCCTCCCTTCGGTATACTTCTATTACCTTCCAATATATTCAGTTTGTTCTTTTTTGACACTAACATTAAGAAAAACCACAGTATACAAGTGCAATCATGTACTTTAGAATTTAACACATATTATATTTCCCCCCTCCCCCCTCCCCCTAGATCCCCACCTCCCTTCCCTCCCCCCGACTTCCCAGAGCCCATACATTGTATAACTTTTTGACAATCACAGTCTAAAATATCTCTACATTGAACTCAGCTTCTTACTGTTACCCAAATTTTAAACAGTTTAAGTTATTACTGATACTAAGCATAAGCTATCTGGAGTTTCTTAATCCCATATTTACTTTGTGTATAATCAATCCATTTTTTCCAGTCCCGTTTATATCTCTCGTTTGAATGTTCTTTAAGATATGCTGAAATTTTTGCCATTTCGGCTAAGTTTATAACTTTCAAAGTCCATTCTTGAATTGAGGGCAAGTCTTTCTTCTTCCAATATTGCGCCACCAAGAGTCTTGCTGCCGTTATTAAGTACAGAACCAAATTAATCTCTGCTGCTGTAAAGTCAATACATATACCTAGTAAAAACAGCTGGGGGGTGAATTTTATCCTTCTTTTGAAGATATTTTGCAGGATCCACCATATTTTTATCCAAAATGCCTTAACATTACGACATGTCCACCATATATGAAAATATGTAGCATCAAGAGAACCACATCTCCAACATTTAGGCTGAACATTCGGATACATAGAAGCAAGCTTTTTGGGATCTAAGTGCCATCCATAAAACATCTTATAAAAAATTTCTCTCAGATTTTGTGCTTGTGTAAATTTCACATTTCTTACCCAAATTCTTTCCCATGTGTCCAGCATTATTGGTTCCTCAATATTCTGAGCCCATTTTATCATACAGTCTTTAATCAGTTCCGTTTCAGAATCCAACTGTATTAATGCATTATATATCCTCTTTATGTGCATTGAGCTTTGATCTCTTATTTGTTTAAACAAATTATCCTCAACTTTTACAAAGCCAATTTTTTGATCTGTTTTCCACCTGGCCTGTAGTTGACCATACTGAAACCACGTTTGAACTACCTTCTCTTCTTTAAGTACCTCTAAAGATTTTAATTGCAACACCCCTCTTTCTAAAATAAGAAGTTGTCTATAGGTGGTTCTATCGTGTTTTTGTTCTGTATTCATATTTTCAATTGCATGTCTAGGAATTGCCCACATGGGCAATTTATCATTTAATTTATGTTGGTATTTTTTCCAGACCCGCAATAAAGCATTTCTTAAAATATGATTTTTAAAATTCTTATCCAGTTTTTTGTTAAATAACAAGTAAGCATGCCAACCATATACCAGGTCATGTCCCTCAATATTCAATATTCTATCATTAGTTAAATGAGTCCAATCACTAATTGCAGATAATGCCACTGCATCGTAGTATAATTTTAAGTTAGGTAATTTCAATCCTCCTCTTTCACGTGCATCTTGCATTATTTTCATCTTTACCCTCGGCTTCTTTCCTGCCCACACAAATTTGTTGATACCCTTCTGCCATTCTAAAAGATTCACATCTCTTTTGAGTATTGGTAACATTTGAAAAAGAAATAAAAATTTTGGTAAAATGTTCATTTTCACTGCCGCTATTCTACCCAGCAAAGACAAATGCAGTTTCTCCCACCTTTTCAACTCCAACTGTATACTATGCCAAAGTGATTCATAATTATGCTTATATAATTTCCCATTTGAGGTTAAAATATTAACTCCAAGATATTTCATATTTACTTACATGAAGACCAGAGGCTATTTGGCTAATGTCAGTGTCTATCTCTATTTTCTGTGAATGTTGACTACTAACACATTTTCTTTGGCATTCCTCATTTTTCTGCTCAGTCACTGCCTCAGTCCAACTGTGCGGAAAATTGTCTTCCTGGATTTGTCAAGAGGGCTCGAGAAGGAGAGCCAGTTTGCTGCTATGACTGCGTTCCTTGTCCGGAGGGGACCTTCTCCACTCAGGAAGGTGGGTCACACTGAGGAAAATGAGGCTTTGTGGAACTGGATCCATCCAGAATCTTTTCATGAAAGTGCAAGTTAAAAGACACAAGCTCACCTTTTTTTAATTTTTAAAATGCACAATTTCTTATCTAAAAGGAAGCAAATCAAAAAGTCTTTGAAGGAGGGGTTGGGAGGAGATTGGAGGAGGGGGTTGTAGACTGGGCAAGCTTTACTAACAGCAGAGGAAACATCTCCCCTGTTTTCTAGTCTGGATATGTGCTGCTAAGTTCACCTTTCTAGTAACATCCGAGTTCTTTGAAACTTGATGGATTGTTTTAGGTCCACCTTCTGAAAGACCTTGCAATTCACTGTATATTTGGATCCTCCCCTTGAGGATCACTGAAAAGGTGTCACTGGTCCATAATGTGGTGCTGTGGATAGTTATGGGGGCAACTCATTGAACAAATATTCTACCACTCATGTAGATCAATCAATCAATCAATCAATCAGAGAAAAGCTGGAAAGGACCTTGGAGGTCTTCTAGTGCTACCCCCTGCTCAAGTAGGAGACCTGATACCATTTCAGACAAGTGACTGTCCAGTCTCTTCTTAAAAACATTCAATGTTGAAGCACCCACAACTTCTGGAGGCCAGCTGTTCCACTGTTTAATTGTTGTCACTGGGAGGAAATTTCTCCTGAATTCCATATAGCTTCCAGATGTTACAAGATACTGTAGGTATCCTCTAAGTCCAGCATGTTAACTGCCATGTGGCAGGACTCTAAATATTTGAATAAAAAGATTATGTGATTCATTATTAACCTGTAATAATGTAGCTTCCTATGAATTACATTACACATTACACCAGAAATAATTAACACCCCAGGACTTTCCTCAACTTCATATGCCTAGCTACTTTAAAAAAAGTTACATCCCTCATGCTATTTTTAATGAAAAATAAAAGGAACGAAATATTAAAGAAAACCGATTTTTGGTTTCTCAGATGCAGAAAAATGCACCAAGTGTCCAGATGACAAATATCCTAATGAGGCCAGAGTCCAATGTATCCCCAAAGTTATAGCCTTCCTGTCTTATGAAGAACATCTGGGCATCATCCTGGTCTCTTTTGCCCTGCTCTTGTTCCTAACTACAGTCCTTGTTTTAATTATCTTCATTAAATATGGAGAAACTCCCATTGTCAAAGCCAACAACCGGGACCTCTCCTACATCCTCCTGGTCTCCCTCCTGCTTTGCTTCTTGTCTCCTTCTCTCTTCATTGGTCAACCAAGGAAAGCCACCTGCTTTCTCCGACAAACGGTTTTCAGCATCATCTTCTCCGTTGCCGTTTCTTCTCTCTTGGCCAAAACCATCACGGTGGTGCTGGCTTTCCTGGCCACAAAACCAGGAAATCGGGTGAAGAGATGGTTGGGGAAGAGCTTGGCCAACTCCATCATACTCTCTTCTTCTGCAGTCCAAATTATCATCTGCTCCATCTGGCTGGGAGCTTCTCCCCCCTTTCCTGACTCTGACCTCCACTCCCAGCCTGGAGAGATCATCCTGCAATGCAACGAAGGGGCCGTTGTCATGTTCTATGTCACCTTCAGCTACATGGGCTTCCTGGCTGCCATCTGCTTCATGGTGGCTTTCCTGGCCAGGAATCTGCCTGGGGCCTTCAACGAAGCCAAGCTGATCACCTTCAGCATGCTGGTCTTCTGCAGTGTCTGGGTGACTTTTGTGCCCACCTACCTGAGCACCAAAGGGAAACACATGGTGGCTGTTCAGGTCTTCTCCATCCTGGCCTCCAGTGCTGGTCTGCTGGTCTGCATCTTCATCCCCAAGTGCTACATTATCCTTCTGAGGCCAGACCTGAACACAAAGGAGCAGCTTACAGCCAGAACAAATTAGAAACATGAGCTATTTAGAGTCACAAACACATCATTATTTGTAAAAGTACTATTTTTTACCTGGCTCCTAAAGGGGATTCAACATAATTTAATCATTAAAACAGACCTATCATAAAAGTATTCTTTTACTGTGAGAAACATTTACCAATTCAAAAAAAAATCAGTTGTTTCTACAATGATCAAGAATTGTAATATCGATCAGCAATTATAAAAAATATGGAACTGGCCTGGGCAAGGACCACAACAACTGTTTCAATCACTTCTTTAAACAAAAGTTAGCATTCAAGTGATGAACTGAAGTTTGGATGGAAAGAAGGAAAATAATCTGGAGTTGTTACAGTTTTTATTCCGTCCCATCTTGGGATTTCAGCGACTTCCACAAAATAAGAGAAAAAGAGAGAAGCTTTGGAAATCCAGACCATGCAGGAAATTAGAGACAGGTCCTTTCATATAGGAGTAAGTGGAGTAAAGAGAAAAGAAGGAAAGTGTTAAGAGGAATGCAAACAGAGGAAAGGAAACTCCAGCACAGGGAATGACTTAGGAAGGAAACTGACCAGGAGGAGCCTGGTTGGAAGTCCTTGTTGTATGCAATCTTCCGGTGAAACTGAGGATTCTCCCAATGAGACAGTCTCCTGGCCTGGAAAAGCTCCATGGATTGTTTCTATCCTGGTGCTCCCTACTCAGCAGCAGGGACGTGCAGTCAGGGGTGGCAGAGCCTCACCACTGTCATCATGAAAAGAAAAAAAAATGTAAAAGGAAAAAGGCAAGAGCTGAGGTCAGGCTGAGCTAGTTGCTGCCAGAGTCACTGTGGGTGTCTCTGTTTAACTGTTTAAAAAAGCCTCTAAAAAAGCGCCCTCTACAGGAGGAGGTAGGAGAACGATGTGCCTCATCTTGTCTGACTTTAGGTGTTTTATGATCACTCGAGCAGAGTTAAGCAAGGGTTAAAAGCCTAAAAATTCCTTACGTAGGTAAGGCACGTTCTCCTGCCTCCTCCTGTAGAGAGCACTTTTTAGAGGCTTTTTTAAACAGTTAAACAGAGTCATCCACGGTGACTCTGGCAGCAACTAGCTCAGCCTGACCTCAACTCTTGCCTTTTTCCTTTTACATTTTTTTTTTCTTTTCATAATGACGGGCAAGAGCAGAATTGAAATCCTCTCTGAAACAGCTAGAAAAGGTATGTGTGGGTCGGAGGGATGGGGAGGAATTCAAATTTCATCCTCAAGTGTACATCCCTCCCCAAGTGTACTTTGATTGCAGGCAGAGCCACGTTGCCTTTTCAAACACACACACACATACACACACATACATACACACACACACACAGCTGGATAAAACTATATAGACCCAGCTTCACTGATTACAAGTTTGAAAAGGCAACGTGGCTCAGCCTGCAATCAAAGGCTCAGATCGGAAGGCAGCAGCGGAATAGGGGGAGGGGTATGGCAGAGGAGCTGCTTTCAAGCCATTGGAAAATATATCCAATCCAACTTCTGTGTTTGTGTTTGTTTCAGAGAGAGTGAGTGAGAGAGGGAAGGGGGTAGGAGAGATAGTCCAATCCAACTTCTCTGTGTGCGTGTGTCTGTTTGACAGAGGGGGGAGGGAGGGAGAAAGGGAGGAAGGAGGGGGAGGGAGAAGAAAAAGAATGAAGGAAACTTTTTCGCAAAGTAGAAAACAAATGCTGTCACTTTAAATCGGAACTGAGCATGCCTCGCTGTGGAATTCTGGGAGTTGAAGTCCACAAGTCTAAAAAAATTTGAAACCCACCACTGTGTCAGTGCCTCACCAGCCATAAACCTCACCACATGTGACTGCTCAGCGGGTACTTCATTCTCAGCTTCCCAGAGACTGGCTGGGACACCAGCAGCACCAGAACCAGGATCAGGAGGTCCACAATTCATGGGGTGAACCAATCAACCCCCTTCCTGTTTCTAAAGAAGAATTAGAAGAACTCAAAGGACTCCTGTTATGTTCTGGGCGGAGATTGGAGGCGAGGCCCGAGTGAATTCTAACAGCCCTTTATTCAATACTGCCTGCGAGGTATCAACTCCCTGGTTGTCACAGCACGTTTTAAAGGAAACTGATCACCTGAACAATCAGGAGAGAGCATTTTCCCACTCCAACAGAGGACCAGAATGAAAACTTCAACTGACAACAATACACTATACACCTTCTGTACCTCAAAAATAATAAGACCTCCCCAAAAATAAGGACAAGCACTTATTTCAGGGGTTAAAAGAAAACAAGACCCTGTCTTCTTTTGGGGGAAACACAGTACAATACCACATTTTTCAGAGTATAAGACACTCTGAAGTGTAAGACGCACCTAGCTTTTGGGGAGGAAAACAAGGGGAAAATATCTGCCTCTGCCTCCCAGCAATTTGCCTCCTTGCAACAAACAGTACAGACAATATACACTGTTTGTAGTGTTATATTTCAGACTAGTACAGATGCTGTTAAAATTGATGTGCTTTCTGGAAGTATAGTTATTCTCTGCTATTTAAAAGAATAACACTTTTTAAAACAATAGCACGGGGCCTCTTCAGATCAAACATTTATTTTAAAAAGCTTCTTCATTTTGTTAAATTGTCTAGAATAATAAAGCAGTCTTTAAAAAATAAGTCTAATGATTTGAACATTCTGTAGGCATTTATAGTTGTTGACTTGCCTCCTTGCAGCAAACAGCCTGATTAGCGCAAGAAAAAAATCTGCCTCCCAGCAATTTGCCATGGAGCAAACCGCAAATTTCACTTTCCATTTCTTCCATTAGCTTTTCAGGCTGCAGGGAAGCCCCCGCAAGCCCCCATTTGCTGCAAAGAGTTAAATTGCTGGGAGGCAGAGGCCAAAGGGTTGGGGCTGGTGGGTGGGTGAGGCTACATTCAGTGTATAAGACGCACCCAAATTTTCACCCTCTTTAAGGGGGGGGAAGCTGCATCTTATAGTCCTAAAAATACGGTATATAACAACTCTCACAAAGTGGAATATCCAGGTGCTTTCATGATTCAAAAGGAGAGAAGCTAAGCTTCAACTGAAAAGGAAAAGCTTGAATAACAAGGATATTGACCTTCTGCTGTCCTTCAACATGGTCTCTTGTCTCCAGAGACTGCTGGGGAATTTCATCCAGAGCTATAGAGTTTGGTGCCATTCTATTTGTTCTGTTCTATTCTGTTCTGTTCTGTTCTACTCTACTCTACTCTACTCCTCTCTACTCTACACTCTACTCTACACTCTACTCAGCGATGGTGGCACAGTGATTAGAATGCAGTCCTGCAGTTTCCTTCTGCTGACTGCCAGTTATCTTTGATTTGGCAGTTCGAATCTCACCAGGCTCAAGGTTGACTCAGCCTTCCGTCCTTCCGAGGTGGGTAAAATGAGGACCCAGATTGTTGGGGGCAATAGGCTGCCTCTAAGTGCTATTGCTATTCTACTCCACTCCACTCCATTCTAGTCTACTCTAGTCTATTCTATCCTTAGGCATTAAAAACCATCTGGATGACTACAGTCACTCTCACCCCAGAATTCCAGGTTCAGGCAACAAGCCAGCTGATCAATTCATGTTTGTCAATCAATTCCTATTGCGACCAATGAGCAATCAACTGGGTACAAATATGAAAAAAAAACCTCAATGGAAAATGTCCCAAAGGTGCTTTTTCAAGAGGCAAATGGACTTCTTTGTTTTCCTTTGAACATGATTACGTGTCTAAATTTTAAAAACAGCAACTAGCACCATTTTTAACCACAAAATTGGACCCTGAATCTTCTCCTGGCATCCGTTTTGTGTTTGGGTTGCCATCTCGTGGCCATTTTGAGTAGGAAAAACTGACAGCAGTCATCTCAAAATGTAATATAAATAAGAATAAGTAATAAAAATAATTGCTTCAAAAAAAAAATCCCATGGGAAATTTAGGGACCAATAACAGCCTGCCACCTCGTGGCCATTTTGAATATTGCAGGCAGAAGCCAGTGATCGAAAAGTTGAATGTACCGTATTTTTCAGAGTATAATACAGACCTTTTTTCCTCAAAAAAGAGGCTGAAAATCTGGGTGCATCTTATACACTGAATACAGCATGTTTTCCCTCCACTCGGATATGCATGCTCTTTTTTTTGGAGAAGAAATGGGCCATTTTTTTCTCTTTGTGGGGGCACCCCCCCCATGAGCACTCTACAAGCCTCCTAAAGGCTATTCATTCCCCTTTTTTGTGAAAAATGGGCCATTTTTGGGAGGTCTGCATAGTGCAAAACCTTTTTTTAAAATTTTTCTCTTCAAAACCTTGGTGCGTCTTATATTCCAAAAAATATGGTAAGTAAAAGTTATCAGGGGACAGATCGTGGCATTGGGCTGTGAACCCCACACACACACACACAGACATTTGGCTAGCAGTGAAAATGGGGTCCTTCAAATTAAATGAAAACCATTGCTTTAAAAGTCTCTGGGAAATTCATCATCTTTTAACAATCCCATTGTCAGCGTTACAAATATCATTAAATCAGAATCCAAGGCGATAGTATCCTTAATGTTCCAATTTAATAAGTCAGACATGTTGGCACATCTGTGGAAAATCCCAATTCTGAAAACTTCCTGGGATTTCACCCAGTTGAAAGTTCATGATCTTAACCCCACACCCATAAATCCATCACATGGTCCAATCTTCTTCAGCCACGCTGGCATTTCCACCCATCTGGTTCCGGTCAGATGTAGAGGTGCGGAGACAAAAGTTGACCTTGGGGTTCTAGAAAAGAAAATAATGACAACAACACATTCCACAATTCTACTCCTTTCTATTCCCCCCTCCCAACTACTACACTAATGAAACAGCACAGTGAAATAATAGAGAGTGTGGCAGGCTAAAAATCCTAAAAGGAATATAACTGCAGGCCTGACAACCATGATGCCTTGCAGGGTGGAGTGTGGGCAACTGAATGGAGCTGAGTGTTTACTGGCCGGATGCCCTTCATGTTGCCAATGTGGAGTTTTGTTCAGCAGATATATTCTCATTGTGGCCAGAGAGAGAAATATCTGCCTCTACCTAGGATCTCAGCCTCCTGATTATGAGGGGAGAGCTTCACCCCACCACTTTTAAAAGTCTATGGGAAATTGCATAGCAAGAGAGCCTGCCCTCTCGTGGCCATTTTGAGTATGGCAGGTGGAGGCCGCTGATCGCAAGAGTTTAAGATAAATAAAAGTAATGGGGTTACAGAAGGGGGGAAATTGGACATTGATTGAATTTTTTTCACTTGCATGCTTCATACTGGGGGAAATAAGAGCTCATTCTCCTCCTGAAGCCCATTATGACGCGGAGCCACAATGCGACCATTGGTGGGGTTCAAAGATTTTTTCTACTGGTTCTGTGGCCGTGGCTTGGTGGGCGTGGTATGGCCTGGTGGGTGTGGCTGGCCTGGTGGGCGTGGTATGGCCTGGTGGGTGTGGCTGGCCTGGTGGGCGTGGTGTGGCCTGGTGGGCATGGTGTGGCCTAGTGGGTGTGGCATGGCGTGGTAATCCAATAATCCAATCGCGCCCACATTCCCGGCACACACACCCCACATGCCTGCGCGACCCCCATTTCGGTGCTAGCAGGCCTCCCTGAAGCCTCCTGGGACCAAAAACAGTGCATGGGGTGGGCAACGCATCCCACCAGCCCCTGTGCGCTTCTCCCAGCAGAGACTTGAAAATCAGCTGGCCAGCGGGAGGCGTGGGCGTATGTGCAGTGCAACTGACCTGGGCGACAGCTCGCATGCCAGCAGAAACGGGTCCGCATGCCACCATTATGGATATAAGCAATGGGAAAGACAATGCCATGCCCCCATTGGTAGTCTGACTCTAAGATGGAAGGTGAAGAGCTGACAGAGAGCGGGAGAGTGGCTCCATTGGCAGTGGAGGAAACTGGGGAACGGCAAAGTCAGGCTGGGCAGAGCAGGGGAGAGGTAGAACAAGGGAGAGGGTTCTGATGAAGACCAAGGACCTCCTCCTCTTCCTCAGGCCGGGATGGTGAACCTATGGCATGCGGAGCCATTTGTCAGGGTATGCAAGGCGTTGCCTTGTGAGATGGCCAGCTGAGTTCAGCCTTTTTTAAAGCCATTTTTTGCCTTCCAGAGGCTTTATAGGAGCCTGGGGAAGGCGAAAATAGCCTCCCCCACCCTCCGGAGGCTTCAGGACCTTCCCTAAAGGCTCCGGAGTGCAAAAAACCGACCCTACGGGCAAACCGGAAGTTCGGGAACAGACTTCCGGTTTGCTCGTAGGGCCGGTTTAAGCCCTCTGGAGCCTTCGGGGGCCTTCTGGAGGCTTCCCTGAAGGCTCCGGATGATGAAAAATGACCCAACCGACAAACCGCAAGTCACTTCCGGTTTGCTCGTAGGGCCGGTTTAAGCCCTCTGGAGCCTTCGGGGGCCTTCTGGAGGCTTCCCTGAAGGCTCCGGATGATGAAAAATGACCCAACCGACAAACCGCAAGTCACTTCCGGTTTGCTCGTAGGGCTGTTTTTAGCCTCCGGAGCCTTCAGGGAAGCGCAGGTGTGGCACACCCACATACGACCCCCCCCTTCGGTCCCCCCGCTTATGGCACGCAAGCCAAAAAAGGTTCACCATCGCTGTCCTAGGGCATGCAGGGAAGAACGGAGAAGAGAGCAACCTGGGTTGCGTGGCTTACGAGGAATTCCCTACACAAGGCACACCTGGGGATGGAGTTTAAAGGATAGGCGAATGGGAGGGGCAGTTGTCAGGAACAAACACGGAGCTCATCTGGTGTTAACTTCTTATCTGAGTTCCTGGCATCCTCCCAACTGCTTTGATTTACTGCCGTGCTACTGCTACTTCATTTGTGGAACTCCTTATCTTGCTTGCCCTGCCAGATCAATCACCTTATCTTGCCTTGTTGGATTTATACTTGGACGTTTTCTGCTTGCAACGTTTGGACTGGAGTCTTGTCAGCCAAAGGAGGTTACAAGTTCGTCGGAGAGTTTTTCTCCAGGCCGGAGAGTTGAAAGGGACGTTGGGGGCCCAGTTGGTGGTAATAAAGGGACTCATGCTGGTTCTCTGGCTGTGTTGCCTTTGTGCCACACCCGGGGTCATTGCAATGTCCTTCAATTATGAACCCCAAATTTCTGTCACTAAGTGAGACAGTTGCTGACTTTGGTCCCGTTTTACAACCTTACTCGCCACCGTTGTTAAGTAAACCACTGCAGTTGGTGAAGTGAATCTGGCTTTCCCCATCGGCTTTGCTTGTCAGAAGGTCCCCAAAGGGGATCATGACATCCTCTTTATGCTGCATGCTATACATGCTTTATACTCCTTTGGTAAGGCCTCACTTGGAATCCCACATCCAGTTTTGGTCACCTGATGCAAACAAGATCTTGAGAGTCTGCAAACTGTGCAGAGAAGAGCAAGAAATACGAGGAGGGATCTGGAGGCTGAATCGCATGAGGAACAAGGGCAGGAACTGGGTCCATCTGGGCCAATGAAGAGAAGGATTCGGGGTGTCCTGATAGCAGCCTTCCAACGGTTGAGAGGCTGCCACAGAGAGGAGGGGGTCCAGCTAGTCCCCAAAGCTCCTAAAGGCAGGACTAGAAGTGGCAGATCGAAATTGATGCAGGAGAGAATCGACCTAGAATCCAGGAGACATTTTCTGACAGGGAGAACAAGGAATCCGTGGAAGGGCCTCCCTCCAGAGGTTGTGGGGGCTCCATCCCTGGAGGCTTTGGAGAAGAGACTGGAGAGGCATTTGACTGGGAGGGCAGAGGGTCTCCTGAATCCCCTCCAATTCTCTCTTTCTTTTACCTTGCAAGGCTGAGATCTGAGGCCATCAAAGCTAATCATAACCAGACAAATCCTTTCATGCCATTACATGTATAAGTGAGGGAACATTATTTTCTATCTACTTCTTCCCGTCAATTGGATTCCACCTGAACCGTTTCTTTCCTCCAGCTGGGAAGAGGAGGAATTCCTGGGTCTCTCGGAGGTTCTCTAGGAGGTTGGGATGGATTCCATGCAAAGACGGGCAGGGAGGAGTTTTTGATCTTTTGTTAATGCTTCCCCTTCCCCAGGCCCCAAGCCCCCTCCTCTGGATTTTACGAGCTCTCCTACAACAGGTAGTTCTCCACTCATGACCACAATTGACTCCAAACTTTCTGTTGCTAAGCGAAACAGTTGTTAAGGGAATTTTGCACCATTTTATGACCTTTCTTGCCACCGTTGTTAAGTGAATCACTACAGTAGTTAAGTGAACCTGACTTCCCCATTGACTTTGCTGGTCAGAAGGTCGCAAAAGGGGATCACGTGACCCCAGGACTCTGCGACCGTCATAAATAGGAACCAATTGCACAGCATCTAAATTTTGATCATGTGACCATGTGGATGCTGCAATGGTCGTAAGTGTGAAAATGGTTATAAGTCACTTTTTCAGTGACATTGTAAGTTTGAATGGTCACTAGATGAACTGCCGTAAGTCAAGGACTGCCTGTACAGTCTCTGTCTCTTGTCTGTTTGATGCCTTAATTCAAAGTCCCGAAGAGGAAGAGGAAGAGGCGGGAAAGAGGCAAAGCTTCCCTGGAGACCCCCGGGGGCTGCTGACCCTCCTCAAGTCCCTGAGTTCCTGAGGGGGGGTCCCTGCATGACTCTAAAAGCTCAGGAGGCTCAGCCTGAGGTCCCAGTGACCGACCCAGATTGGATCCTGCGATCTGGAATCTTTTAGGGGGGAAAGAGGAGAATTTTAAAAAGTAGAATAATGTGGCTGCAGAAGCATTCAGGCACAGCTGAACCCCCGGAAAATCTTCTGATTTCTCATATACCCCAACAAATGGCTGAAGCTTTGTTTCCTCTAAGGAGAAACTGCTGGTTGTTATAGCAGAAAGAGAAAAACTGAATTTTATATACAGACACACACAGAGACACACAAAACACACCAAGTTATGTTTAATATCTTTTTTTAGTTTACAAAACAATGTCATGTTTCAAGTGAAAAAAAGGAAGGAGGCCAATTTCTCTCTGTTCTTCATAATTTACAGGAAGACCATGGAAATTTCAAGGCTCTTGTCAGAAAAAGAGGAGCTCCAGTTGAAGAACAAGGAGCTTTCGGTGAAAAGTATCTAACAAATTACAGAAAAGGAGAAGCTTTCCAAAGATTTTGAAGAGAAACTGAACAGTGAGAAATTTTTAGCTAGCAGCCCTGACTTTTGTTCCAGAATTTCATCTTAAATACTCCTTAGCTCTCTCTCTCTCTCTCTCTCTCCCCTATTACCCATAGTTCTAGGTTGAATTACATTGCCTGGAATAAGATTGGGAAAAATAAGACCTGACTCTTTTCAACTTGTTCAAAACACAGAAAATTATACATAGACACACAACCATTCACTAAGGCTGCATTACTATTAGTTTTCTCATCCTTCCTATCACCCATCTCCTCCCACTTATGACTGCAGGACTGTAGCTTTGTGGCTTACATCCTTACGATTTATATTGATATTGATTATTTCCTGATTGCTTATTTTTATCCTATGACTATCATTAAGTGTTGTAGCTTATGATTCTTGAAGAATGTATTTTATTCTCCTTATGTTCAGAGAGCATCTGCACCAAAGACAAATTCCTTGTGTGTCCAATCACATTTGGCCAATAAAGAATTATATTCTATTCTATTGAATTGCAAGCCAATAAACAAAATACCAGATATTTTAATTAGTTTTAATTTTAAAGAAGTCTGATGACTCATGTAACAAACCCAAGGAAGCTAATTTTACTCTGGTTTAGATCTTTTACAGAAGAAATATTTCAGATGAGACCAGCTCAGAAAAGAGAATCGAGATCTGAGTTGCAGGGTTCAAAAACACGATGGAGAGAAGGTGGAACTCCTCAGAGAAAACAACCAATACAGAATCAAGAGTTTGGAGAAAGAACTCAATGATGTAAACAAGGAAAGCCATCATCTCCACTGCAGAGTTCAGGAACAAGCTGCGGAGGACCAGGAGATCCTCAGGGAGAATCGAGCATTGAGGGAACAACGGGACAGGTCAGAAATACCGTCTTTCCCTGAAAATAAGCCCTAGGCTGAGTTTTTTTGGGTGACCCAGTATAAGTGAAGGGGTGGGCGTGGCCAGCACAGGAGGCAGCCTTTCCCTTCCCCGGTCACCTCATGGAGGCTCCACCCCTTAATTATGGCCCGCAGATCAGCTGAGCGAGTGAGGGCCAGGCAACTCAGCCCAGATCTCTGGAGCCCCTTCCCAGGCGCCGACCAGCCAGGGCCCCCTTCACCAACCATTAAAACCAGAGATTGACTCTTCTTCCTCCACCCCTTTTCTCTTTCAGAAATGGACCCAAATGAGCTGTTGCAGCCATCCAGGGAAAGACCCCAGACCATCTTTGGAGACCCCTGGAAAGTCACATTGTTCATCGTTGGGGTCTATTTATTTGTTGGCCTCTGCATTTTTTACCACCAATGCAAACAAGTTACTCCTGTTAAAGGGAGTATCCTCACTACAACCTGGGGAGCTCTGGGGCACTGAAAGCCCCTCCCCCCCAAAAAAATGTTGGTGGAACTAACAGGAGAAAGGAGAGAATCCCTCAGGGCTGGAAGGGGCCTTGAAGGTCTTCTAGCCCAACCCCAATGTTTTCTTGAAAAGCTCCCATTAAGAATAAGCTCTATTATCATTGTTAAGAAAACAATGCACCAGTCAGTTGTATTTGATTCTTTTCTTCTTCTTCAATCCACAGAAAAGGGTGTCCGCAAGTGTCACCAGAGCAACAAAACGAAGATGTGGAGGCTGATATCATCACCATGGAACCCTACATACCCGAATCCATCTGCCCCAACATCATCTTAATTGATGGGCGAAGGATGTCAGATGTTCCACCTTGCACGACAATGTGATGGTTGGTAAGTGTTTGTCAGTTTTTCTTTATTTTTATATTTTAAAGGTATTCTGTTATTATTGTTCTTGTTATTTAATTCTTAACGCCTTTTGTTGTTTTGCATTTCTTGCTTTGGGATTTTGGACTATGGACGCTAACAGTAAGGAAAACTAGAAGCCTTTAATTCTAATTTGGTTGCTCAGGTTTTTTTATTGTTTTGTTTCTTGCTTACTATTTCATTATTCTTAAAATATTAAATCTGTGCTTCCTTTGCCCCAGGACAAATTGTGGCCATGGGTGAAATTCCATCCGTCAAATTGTTGACCAGACTGAACATCTGACATCGTCTTTCATCGATTATGGTGATGTTGGGATCAATGGATTCAGGTATGGAGCTTTCACCGTGATGGAGGCCTCCTCATCTTCAGCTGGTGGTTCTGGTGACGCTTGCAACACCTTCAATGCAGAGGCCAGACAACACATAGACCCCCAAAGATGACCAAAGTCATTTTCCAGGATCTCCAAGGAACTTTGGTGGTCTCTCACTGGATGGCTTCACCAGTTCTGTATCGGTTTATGTAAATATGCATTCTACATCTATATTAAACAATTTAATACATCTTTTATTACATTTCTTGCTTTTATTTGGGGTCTATGTATTCGTTGGTCTCTGCATTTTGTACCACCAATGCAAGTAAGTTACTCCTGTTAAAGGAGTATCATCACCACAACCTGGGGAGCCCTGGGGCACTGAAAGCCCCCCCTCCCCCCCAAAAAATATGTTTTTAGAACTAACAGGAGAAAGGATAAAATCCCTCAGGGCTGGAAGGTTCTTCTAGTCCAACCCCCAAACCTTGAAAATCTCCAGCAATGCAGCCCCCATCAAGAATAAGCTGTATTATTTAAAAAAACATTTTTTAAAAAAAATAAGCTCTATTATTATTATTGTTAAGAAAACAATGTACCAGTCAGTTATATTTGATTCTTTTCCTCTTCTTCAATCCACAGAAAAAGGTTTCTGCAAGTGTCACCAGAGCAACAAAACGAAGACGTGGAGGCTGATATCATCACGGTGGAACCCTACATACCGGAACCCATCTACCCCAACATCATCTTAATTGATGAGCGAAGGATGTCAGACATTGTGCCTTGCACGACAATGTGATGGTTGGTAAGTGTTTGTCAGTTTTTCTTTACTTTTCTATTTTAAAGGCATTTTGTTATTGCTGTTTTTATTTAATTCCTAATGCCTTTTCTTCTTTTGCATTTCTTGCTTTGGGATTTGGGGAGGGGATTGGACTATGCAAGCTAACAGGAAAGAAAATTAGGAACCTTTAACCTTAATTTGGTTGCTTAATTTTATTAATTGCTTTAACAGATGTTTTAACAGATTAAGAGAGTTGAAAGGGACCTCATAGGTCATCTAGTTCAAACACCCTCCCCCACTTAAGCAAGAGACCTTACACCATTTCTGACAAATGGCAGTCCAATCTCTTCTTGAAAGTCTCAAGTGATGAAGCTTTTTCTTCTTGCTTACCATTTTTTTATTATTAAAATGTTCAATCTGTGTTTCTTTTTCCCTAGGAAAAATCACAGCCATGGGTGAAATTCCAGCCATCACATTGTTGACCAGGGTTGAACGTCTGACATCGTCTTCCATCAATTATGGTGATGTTGGGATCGATGGATTCCGGTATGGAGGTTCCACCGTGATGGAGGCCTCCTCATCTTCAGCTGGTGGTTCTGGTGACGCTTGCAACACCTTCAATGTAGAGGCCAAACCATACAAAGACCCCAAAGATGACCAAAGTCATTTTCCAGGGTCTCCAAGGAACTTTGATGGTCTCTCACTGGATGGCTGCACCAGTTCTGTATCGGTTTATGTAAATATGTATTATACATCTATATTAAACAATTTAATAAATCTTTTATTCCATTTCTTGTTTTTATTTGAGGTCTATGTATTCATTGGCTTCTGCATTTTGTACCACCAGTGCAAATAAGTTGCTCCTGATCAGGGGAGTATCGTCACCACAACCTGGTGAGCCCTGGGGCACTGAAAGCCCCCCCAAAATGTTGATGGAACTAGTAGGAGAAAGTATAGAATCCTTCAGGGCTGGAAGGGACCTTGGAGGTCTTCTAGTCCAATCCCCAATCTTTTCTTGAAAATCTGGAGCCCGCATTAAGAATAAACTTTATTATCATTGTTAAGAAAACAATGTACCAGTCAGTTATATTTGATTTTCTTCTTCAATCCCCAGAAAAAGGTGTCTGAAAGTGTCACCAGAGCAATGAAATGAAGATGTGGAGGTTGACATAATCACTAGAACCCTACATACCGGAACCCATCTACCCCAATATCATCTTAATTGATGGGCGAAGGATGTCAGATGTTCTACCTTGCACGACAATGTGATGGTTAATAAGTGTTTGTCAGTTTTTCTTTATTTTTCTATTTTAAAGGTATTCTGTTATTATTGTTCTTGTTATTTAATTCTTAATGCCTTTTGTTATTTTGCATTTTCTGCTTTGGGCTTTTGGGTGGGGGTGGTTGGACTATGGAAGCTAACAGGAAGAAAAACCAGGAACCTTTAATCTTAATTTGGTTGCCTCCTCATCTTCGGCTGGTGGTTCTGGTGATGCTTGCGATATCTTGAACACAGAGGCCAAACCATCCATAGACCCCAAAGATGATCAAAATCATTTTCCATCCCAAAATCAAACCTCTGAGCAAGAAAAAAAATACCCAAGACAAGAAATCAAATCCTGCTCATCTACAGAACAAGTTTTCTCTCAGGGAAATTGACAGATCAGGAGATTTTCATGGAATTGGGTTACAGCTGAATACTGTCACATTATTCATGGTTTTTGTTGTTATTTATCCTCCTAAAATATTTCAAATAGATTTTTAGTTGAATTGAATAGCTTAGATGTTATATTAACGGTCGGAAAAGATCTTGGTCTGATTTTATTTTGCATCCATTATTTTTTGCACCTACTCTTCTTCCTCCATCCGTTTTCTCTTTCAGAAATGGACCCAAATGAACTGCTGTGGCCATCCAGTGACAGACCCCAGAATGTCCTTGGAGACCCCTGGAAAGTGACCTTGTTCATCTTTGGGGTCTATGTATTCATTGGCCTCTGCATTTTTCTCCATGTGCAAGTAAGTTGCTCTTGATCAGGGAGTGGTGTCACCACAACCTGGGGAGCCCTGGGGCACTGGGAGCCCCCCCCCCCAAAAAATGTTGGTGGAACTAACAGGAGAAAGGAGATAATCCCTCAGGGCTGGAAGGGACCTTGAAGGTCTTCTAGCCCAACCCCCAATCTTTTCTTGAAAAGCTCCAGTAATGGAGCCCCCATTAAGAATAAGCTTTATTATTATCCTTCAGAAAATAATGTACCAGTCAGTTATATTTTATTTTTTTCTTCTTCAATCCCCAGAAAAAAGTGTCTGCAAGTGTCACCAGAGTAACTAAGCAAAGATGTGGAGGCCACCATAATCACTGTGGAATCATACATACCCGAACCTCATCTACCCCAACATCACCTCAATTGATGAGCGAAGGATGTCAGACGTTCTGCCTTGCACAACAATGTGATGGTTGGAAAGTGTTTGGAGGAATTTGGTTGTCAGGTTTTTCCCATTATGATGATATTATTGTTGTGTAATTCTTACATGGATTCCATTGGAGAGGCAGAGAAACCCAGGTGGCTGCAGTCAGTTGGCAACTTGGAGGCTGCAGGAAGTGAGTGGCCGGAGGACTTGTCCAAAAGAAGAGTCCTGGCTGAAGGGAGAGGATTTGGGGTCTCTTGAGGTCACCTGGGGTCCTTGGTTGCTTTGCATTTCCTGCTTTGGGCTTTTGGGTGGGGATGTTGGCCTTGGAAGCTGAAAAGGAAGAAGAGTGGGAGGCTGGTACTTTTAAATATTAATTGGATTGCTAAGTTTTATTTATTTATTGTTTCTTGCTTATTTTTTTTAATTGAAATTTTAAATGTGTGCTTCTTTTGCCCCAGGATGAATAGCTGCCATGGGTGAAATCCCAAAACAACTGGAGCCCTATTTGAACCCCATCGGCATTGAAAACGTCACCATCGGTCAATTGCCAAAGGCCGATTTCCTTGGAACAGCTGACATCCAGTCTGAACATCTGGCTGACTGTGTGAAGAACCACAATCCCCCCGTGAGGCAGGACCTTGATGTGGTTGTGGGGCTTGTGTGCTCTGAGGAAGATGAGGGCTACAACTGAGGTTCAAGCATGCTGGACAGGACTCAGGAGAGGAATCGGACAAAGAGCGTCTCTCCCATAAGCAATACGGGGAAAACACACATGACAGAAACCCAGATTGGCTCTCTAGTTGCCCAGGTCAAGGAGGACCGTGCCAGGGGTTCAAATTCCTGGATATCTGGTGGAAAATGACCTGCAGGACTCAGGGATGATGGCTGAGCATCCAGGCCAGCAGCTGCTGAACAACTGGAAGGAAAATGTTATTCCGACTCTCCCCAAGTTGGCATCCAGACTCAGCAGGGGTTCCCCCCCCAGCTTCCTCACCTGAATTGGTTCTCTTCTTTTTTCTTTTTATGCACTTTTTAATGTAGTTTTATGGGGGTTTGTTTGGATGTTTTTTTCATTTTTTGGAGGTTTTGAATTGTTGGAAGAAATGTCCTTCTGGGTTTGGCTCCAAAAAGGGGGAAAAGACACTGAAGACATGGAGGCTGCTTGGAAAGATGGTTTTAATGGTGGGCAGGACCACATGGGTTGAGTCCTGAACAGAAAAGGTGATCACATGCTTCAAGGTTGGTGGAGAAGAGAAGAGGAGAAAGAAGCTCAGTTCCTGGTTTTATGCCCTCTCTGGCCTTTGATCTTGACCTTGTATTCTGATTGGTTGTCAGACTCCCATAGGGCCATGCAGGGGCAACTCTCTAGGCTGCGTTTTGAATCCAGGTTTGGTTGAGTTCTCAGATGCCATGTGGCGAGTTGGATAAAGGGCCAATATTATCATGCCTTAAACCCATCACTCTGGACTGAAGGGGAAAACTATTATGCAAAGTGGACTAGTTCAGGCTTTAATGGCTCATTGACAAAGGGGGGTGGGCAGGAAGCTGCAGGCAGCTATTCTGTCTTTTAAAACATATTTCTTCTTTTTCACATCCAGAGAAATATTCTGCCTTTTCAATATTTCCTAGGATTTCATTTTCCTGGGAGAGGGCTGGGTGATAACTTCCTACAATCCCTCCTTTATTTTTTCAAAACATGTGAGTGGAACACACATGTTTTTGACAAAAGATTAAAATTGGTCAGATCACAGAGACTTACTTTTTCTGATGTAAAAGCACTATGAAGTGATATATAAGTGCTACTGCTATTAGGAGACTGGAGGCTAAAACATACGAAGGACAGTTGCAGGAACTGGGCTGGCTAGTCTAGTGAAGAGAAGGACCAGGGGAGATATGAGAACATATTCCAATATTTGAGGGGCTGTCACAGAAAGAAAGGGGCTAAGCTATTTTCTAAGGCATCTGAAGGCCGGACAAGGAATAATGGAGGGAAACTGAACAGGGAGAGATTCAACCTAGAACAAAGGAGAAATTTCCTGACAGGGAGACCTATCAACCAATGGAGCAGAAGCTGCCTTCAGAAGGTGTGGGAGCTTCATCCCTGGAAGGTTTAAACTAGAGACTGGACAGGAACCTGTTAGAAATGGTGTAGGGTCTCCTGCTTGGGTGGGGGCATTGGACCAGATGGCCTACAAGGTCCCTTCTAACTCTGTTAATCTATTCAAGTTTCTAGAGAGGCTGGGAAGGATTCCACATGTGGATGCCCCAAACTGTGAATGCAGAAATGCTTAATTCCTTCTTTGAATTTCTTTTTAGGCACAAAGGAAAAAAATATGTGAAAAGAACACAAGAGAGATATATAGGTATACAATTCCAAATAAGCACAAAATTCGTAAGGTGGCCGACCAACTGCACCCAGTGAGGAGTCCTTCATGGAGCGACATCTACATGGAGAGAAATATTCAGAGGGGCACCTCAAGTTTCTGCCTTGGGCCCCAGACTCTTCCATCTCTTCCCAAGTGATCTATGTGAGGGGACAGAAAGGGAACTCATCAGGCTTGCAGATGGGACCAAGCTTGTGGGAATTACAAGAATATAAGCTCAATATCCAGAAGACACAAACATTGGATTCTACCTAACAAGATGCAGTTCACTGGTGAGAAAAGCCAGGATCTGCACTGAGGAGACCCCAATGCCCAGGTACAGAACAGGGGGAACCTGGCTCAGCAGTGGCACCTGTGGAAGGATCTCCTGGCAAAGCACTTAAGGATCAGCCAGAACTCTGCTGCAGAGGACAAAATAGGCCCAGGCAGTCTTAGGCAGCAATAAAAGAGGGGAAGATTCAAGAGGGAGAGAAGGGCTGGTAGAGCTTTCTGTCTCTCTGGTCAGACCATCCTTGGAATACTTTGTCCAGTTCTGGTCACCCTGGAAAAGAAAAAGTTGTGGAGATTCTGGACAATGTGAAGAGAAGAGGAACAAAGATGATTTAAGGTCCAGAGGCCAAATCATTTGATGAACTGTTGAGGGAGTTTGCTATGTCCAACCGAGACAAGGTGGGAAGGATTGGGCAGCCATGATAGAATCTTCTGGCACTTTGAGGGGCTCCCACAGAGAAGAGGGGAGTGACTTCATCTCCAGAGCCCTGGAGGGAAGGAGAAGAAGAAACGGGTGGGAATTTGTTAAAGAGAGACCCAATCTAGAAGTCAGGAGAAGTTTTCAGACAGTAGGAACAATTAAGCCATGGAATAAGTTGCATCCCAAAGTAGAGAGTGCTCCATTTCTGGAAGTTTTCAAAGTGGACAAGAGAACCATTTGACTGGGATGGTATAAAGTTCCTGCCTTGAGCAGAGGGCTGGACTAGAAGACCTCCAAAGTCCCTTCCAGCCCTATCAATCTACCTCCTATGTTCTACCATCCCTAAGGCTACTTCACCACCCACCACCCACCGGCCACTGACCAGCTCCAGTTGGCCTTGGTGGCCCCTGGCTTCCCCCTCCGGTTGCTTTTTCTTACAGCCTCTGGAGCAGCAGGGGTTTCTGCCTGCCCCCCCCCCCCCCGAGACCCTCAACCCTGCTCTGTCTTCCAGCTCTGTCAGCCTTGTGGCCTCTGGGGGGGGGTCTCTGCTGCCTCGAAACATCTCCTGCAGACACCTCGGCTCCCAGTTCAGTTTCTAGCTGTTCTCCTCTCTTCTCCTCTCCTGTGGGCTGCCCAGATCCCAGCTGCTTGGCTCGTTTGGCTGCTCGGTTCTGGCTCCCAGATCCGGCTCTGGCCAGACACTCTGCCCCCCTCACAGCAGAGCCCTCACCCTCCTCACTGCTTCCCCTCAGACTCAGATGGCACTCTGAGGCTTGGAGCTGAGCCTGGGGATCCACCCTTACCAACCTCACCACTGCAACGGCCATCACCTCCACCCTCCTTCTTGGCTCGGAGCCCTGGGATTCCTCGGTGCTCTCAGGCCCTGATGCTCGGTGGCTGGGAGGGTTTCAGCTCAGCTAACATTCCTGCAGTGACTGGTAAGGTGGGGGTAAGGGTGGGGCTTCAGGTGGTAAGGGTGGGGCTCTCCTGACTCCCCTGGCACACTGGGTGGCAAGTCAAGGGAAGGGAGGGGAAGAATCTCTTTTCTCTTTCAAATGGGTAAAAGGCTGCCATTCCTCTATTCCAAATATGGGGAGAGAGAGTGTCAGCAAAGTTGTCCCATGTGCTGCTCACTCAGGAGTGCCAACATCATTTCTGAAGAAGGCCACTTGGCTGGTGACCTCCCTGTGGATTTCTTCCCAGTCTTTCTCCAAACACCTGTTCTGCAGCTCTAATTCTTGGATCATCATTCTGACATGGGTCAATCCTTCTCTCTTGTCCTCCAGAGTTTTCTGCAGGTCATCTATTCTGGACTGGTAAACACAGGTCTGCTGCTGCTGAAGATTGTTGAGGTGCTTCTTCTCATTTCCCCTCACATTCTGAAGAATGATGACTTTCTACTTCAGTTGGCTGGATGGCTTTTCTCCACAAAGTGGAAGTTTGGTCCATCTCAGCCAGTTCATGCTGCAGACTCTAGAGGTGCTTCTTGAGTTCTTAAGAAGGTTCCAGACCTCTTTGAGGAACTTCTCAGAGGTTTTAAGGCAGCCTTCTCAAGTTTTAGGAAGGCCACTTGGCTAGGAACCTTAGACATTTTTTTCTGGAGTTCTTCACTGTGTTTCACCAAAGATTCTTTCTCTGGCTCTAACTGGTGGATCATTGTGTTGGTATGATCCAAGCTTCCTTTGTTGCCCCACAGAGTTTTCTGCAGGTCTTCTGTTGTGGTCTGAACTGAATCCACTGTCTGCTTGAGACAATTGAGCTTCTTTTTCATCCGTTGTTTGTCTTTCATGGATTCCTGGATCTGAAAGTCAACGGAACCTGGTTAATCTGGAGATCATGGAGGCCATCACTGCTCATTGAGAAAATAGCCCAAGGATATTCCCTAAAGGACCATTTCTTACCTGCTGCTGACCTCTTTGGAAAATGGAAAGACACAGTCACTTCTTCTCTCAGTTCAGGGATAATTTTGCTAGATGTCTAAAGCCCACAGATGCCTTCAAGTGGCCTAGTTTGAGAAACTCTGACTTAATCCGTCACAACTGATCTCCCTTCAAACTATCCTGACTTCCCATTTGATTCTGACTCCAATTCGACGCTTATCTTCTCTCAAGACTCTCCAAAGGAGTCAGATTCTGCTATCAGTCAATTCGGCCCGCTCTGGCACTGCTAGGGGGTTTCTCATGAGAGGGAAAGGGGAGGAACCATCTGGATTAGGAAAGAGCACCTCCCCTCCAAGTACTTACCAGTCCCATCCAAGGCAGGAAATTCTGGTGGGTCCCTTTGAGCCAGTCCCTCTCTCTCAGCCAAGCATGTTGTTGTGAGGATGATGGAGTCTTCAGTATGTTCACTGCCTTGAGCTATTTAGAGAAAGAATAAAGGTGGATAAAACTCTGAGTAATAAAAAATAAAAATATATAAATGAGTCAACCAGCAGGATGAGTCTGTTTGGGAAATAACTACATCTGGCCAATACCTTTGGGGTCGCAATGCCTTTCCAACTGGGACAACCTGAAGCCATTTTTCCCCCTAGATCACATTGCTGACCCCCAGGCGGCTGCTTCCAGCCCCTTTCCAGAGACAGGAACCTTTGACATGTTGGATGAGGAGTTTGGTGACAGTTATGGAGGCTGCAGACACAGAGGGATCAGCACATCTGTCATGTTGGTTGAACCCCACTTTTCTAATCTCTCCTCCTTAGTTCGGCCTTAGAGGGAGGGGTCTCTCCCTCCTTAGGAGCCCAGGCGATGGAGATCCTGCAATGCCCCCAGTGCCAGCCATCCAACCCAGCCACTTTCCAGGGATGTTGAGCAGAGCCTCAATTATGTGGCCCAGACTCACCAAGGATGATGGAGGTTGCCATGGTGAGCTCCAGCCAATGAACTCAGGAGGAGCCTCTGACATCACAAGCCAAGACTTTGATTGGCCTGGACCTGAGATTTGAATAATAATCACCAATTGGCTGTCTTCCCCCTGGGGGACATGACTTATCTATTGATGAGCCAATCCTGAAGGGGCTTTGAGCCCCAAATTCAGTTCAGGCAGAGAGTCTCCCTCTGAAGGGGGAACCCTTGATTGCTTGGAAAGGTTGGGGAGCCCCAGATTCCGCCCCTTCTTTGGGGGTGGAGTCCAGATTGAAATCTTGTCCCTTGGATCTGAATCTGGTATGAGAGATCCAGAGAATCCAGGTTTCCCTGCACCTGCCCAGATGATGAAAGGGAAACATGCATAAAATATTAGATGTTATTCCTCTTAAAAAGGCATTGTGGGAAGGTGCCTGAAGAAACGATGGATCCAATGATGTACAGTCCCTAACCAAATATCCTACACATAGTCCTCAATTTATATCCATTCATTTAGCAACAGTTCCAAGTTCCACAGCCATTGAAAAAAGCGCTTTATGATGGGTCCTCATATTTACGACTAGTGCAGCACACTTGAGTGCCTGGCAATCAACATGGATTTTTGACAAGGAAAATCAGTGGGCAAAGAGGTGTTTGTTTCATGACTGCAGGATTCACTCAACAACCTCAGTGATTCGCTTAACAACTGTGGCAATAAACAATGTAAAATTCAGCACAACTCACTTAACGACCACCTAGCTTAGCAATGGCATTCCTGGTCCCACTTCTGGTCATAAGTCGAGAGGTAGCTGTAGGGTGTAGCAGCAGGCTGATCTGGAAAAGCTTAAGCAGGGATGGATTTAAGCAGGGGTGGGAGACCACCAGGAAATGCCAGGGTTAGATTGAAAAGAAGGCCGTGGCCTATCTTTCTATGAAGAAAATTAGGTGGGGCCCTTTAGTGACTTTGAGCCAATCAGTAAGTGACTCTGAGTTCTAGTCCTACCTTAGACATCAAAGGCAGATGGGGACTTTGAGCCAATCACCAGGAGGCTCTGATTTCAATTCCCAGAGCACAGCTAGGACTTCATGGCCAATGTCTAATGTCCATTTCTCCCCACATTTTCCATGGACGGAGAGTCCTAACACATTTTTTTTTTTTGGCATTCCTTGTTTCTCTGCTTAGTCTCTGCCTCAGTCCAGATGAGTGGAAAATTGTCATCCGGGATTTGTCAAGAGGGCTCGAGAAGGAGAGCCAGTTTGCTGCTATGACTGTGTTCCTTGTCCGGAGGGGACCTTCTCCACTCAGGAAGGTGAGTCACACTGAGGAAAATGGGAGGCACTGCAGAAATCCAGAGCATTGTCATGAAAGTACCAATTAAAATACGCTTTGAAGCTCAATTCTTTTCTTGTTTATTTTCAAAATGCTCCATTTCTTATCTAAAGGAGAAAAGAGCAAAAAGATCACGAAGGAAAGGCTGGGAAGAGATGGGGGGCTGTGGTAGATTGGGCAAACTTTACCACTATTATTTATCTCTAATAAATTTACCTACCCAGTATCTCTTCTGGTTTTCAGTTTTGATGTTTCCAGCTATTTCTTTTTTTACCTTTTAAGAAATAGATCATAACTTTCATTCTAATTTCATGAATTCTACCTCACAGACTCAATGTTGCTTTTACAGCGCAGACTTGATCTCCTGAAATGATATCCATACATTTAACATATTTAACTTCACCTAAGACAATCCTCTGTGTGATCCAAAGGGCCGAAAAGTAGAAACCGTATCTTCTTAGAAGTTATATGAGAAATTCTTCAGAAATTCCACCTGAACCACATCAAAGATCTTTTCAACATCCAATGCAATGTGAGCATTGGATCGAGAGATATTATTCAGTCACCCGCGTCTTAGTCACACCTTCGAAAGGAAGAGATAAGAGGGTGGAAGTTTTCACAAGCTTTACCACTTCCGGAGAAAATCTCTCTTTGGATGTGACCTGCAACATTTGCCTCTGTAGCAATAGTTAAGTTCTTTGGAATTTGAGGGATTTTCTTAGGTCTGTAATGGTGTAGGGCTTCCTGCCTGAGCAGGGGGTTAGACTAGAAGACCTGAAAGGTCCCTTCCAACTCTGTTTCTCTGTTAGGTCCATCATGTGGAAGATTACTGCGATACATTCTACATGGGCCTCCCCTTCAGGAACTACATGGGCCTCCCCTTCAGGAACTCCCCTTCAGGAACTTCAGGAACAGCCAACTACATATCCCAAGATCCTCTGAATCAGGGGTGAAATCCTCCTGGTTCGGCCGAACCAGTAGGGATGATTGTCCTTGGTTCTGCAAACTGGTAGTAAAAAAAAAGCTTCCAGGGATTGTGCGGCTGAGCTGTGAGCTGCGCAATTGTTGGAAGCATTTTTTTCCACTTTTTAAAGCATTTTCCCCCTTCCAGTTTGGGCGAATTGGCAGGGAAAAATGCTTGAAAAAGTGGGGGGAGGGGTGCTGTGAAAGAGAGAGAGAGAGAGAGAGAGGGAGGGAGAGGGAGGGAGAGATGGAGGAATGAAGGGAGGGAAAAAGGAGAGGGAGGAAGGACCACAATCCTGGCTCTAGACGCGGCTTCAGAGGATGCCTTGAAAGAGCACAGCAGTCCAGGGCTGGAAGGGACCTGGAGGTCACCTAGTCCAACCCATAATAAAAAGATTATTAGATTCATTATTAACCTCAAATAATGTAGATTCCTGTGAAAAGTCTGCACATTAGACTGGAAATAATTAACATCCTATGATTTCTCCCAAATTCATAGATTTAGCTATGCTTTTTTAAAAAAATACATATTCTTATCTCTTTTGGTGAAACCCATCTTGGAAAGTGATCCTACTAACAATAGAAGATATTTTTTAAAATATAGAAGGATAACATATGAAAGAAATAATGCTTTTTGTTTTCTCAGATACAGAAAAATGTATCCCCAAAGTTATAACCTTCCTGTCCTATGAAGAACATCTGGGCATCATCCTGGTCTCTTTTGCCCTGCTCTTGTTTCTAATTACAGTCCTTGTTTTAATCATCTTCATTAAATATGTAGAAAATCACATTGTCAAAGCCAACAACCTCTCCTACATCCTCCTGGTCTCCTTCCTGCTTTGCTCTTGTCTCCTTCTCTCTTCATTGGTCAACCAAGGAAAGCCACCTGCCTTCTCCGACAAACGGTTATCAGCATCATCTTCTCAGTTGCCGTTTCTTCTCTCTTGGCCAAAACCATCATGGTGGTGCTGACTTTCCTGGCCACAAAACCAGGAAACCGAGTGAAGAGATGGTTGGGGAAGAGCTTGGCCAACTCCATCATCCTTTCTTCTTCTGCTCTCCAAATTATCATCTGCTCCATCTGGCTGGGGGTTTCTCCCCCATTTCGTCATTCTGACCTCCACTCCCAGCCTGGAGAGATCATCCTGCAATGCAACGAAGGGGCTGTTGTCATGTTCTACGTCACCCTCAGCTACATGGGCTTCCTGGCTGCCATTTGCTTCGCGGTGGTTTTCCTGGCCAGGAATCTGCCTGGGGCCTTCAATGAAGCCAAACTGATCACCTTCAGCATGCTGGTCTTCTGCAGCGTCTGGGTGAATTTTGTGCTGAATGGTGGGGAAAGGAAGGATTTGTCCTCTTTGCAGCCGTTTGGTGGTTAGCATTGTGAAGGTCAGCCATGAGCTCTCTGAGAGGCCTTGAGGCCACCTGGGGGTTTATCTGCCCCCTCAGGGCTACCTGAATCAGAGGGCAAATGGGGGGGGAGAACCCTTGGAACTGAGGAAAGGACCGTGTTGCTGTCTTGGGAAAGAGCAAAGTCCACCCTCTGGGCAGAGGAAACCCCTGGTTGGAAAGGAGGGTCCAAGAGGCCATCTATCTTAAAACTGAACAGCCCTCTCTCGACAGAGGGGGAGGGGTACGATCCCTCCTCTCTCTCCTGTCTACCACACAGTCCTCCTCAACCCACCATCCCCCCTCCCTCCCTTCTCTATCCTGGATCCTCTCGTCTTCTCCTTTCTTAGAACTGACTCCATTCACTTCATTTCCCTTGAGATTTCCTATTTTGGGAGGTGGGAGGCAGACGGGGCAGCTGGGAAGGTCCAGAATTGGAGGAAAGATCGGATTCCAAAGTCTTTTTGGCCCAGAGGCAGAAAACCTCTTTCCCCCAAAGGGCCCAAGAGATGGAAGGAAAGAGGGCTTCGCTCTGCCCCACAGATCCTAAACTCACCCACTAAGACGGCTCCCACTTGCCCCTCCCCAGCCCCCTCCCCCTTCTAGCCAGAGCGCTGCCCTCCCCTCCCCAGAGGGACTGGTAGGTCTCAATGGTTACGGAGTCCTTTGTGGGGAGCCTCCATGGCAGCTGGCAAGTCTCCTGGTCCTCTTCCCAGCCTTCAAAGAGACACGGAGCTGCTTCCTCTCCATCCGGACCCTCATAGACTCTGGGCACTGGGGATCGTCTGAATGGAGCCCTGGAGTCATAGTAATGTGGAAATGGTCCTGAGAGGCCGTGTGGGGCATCCTGCTGCTCCTTTCTTATATCTCTGATGCACATTTTTATAAGGATCTGAAATTTTGATCGATCTCATCACTCTGTTAAATAAAGAAAGTGAAGGTGTCATTTCTGTGTGGTCTCCTGTCCAATGAGATGATCAAGGTTATCCTAAGGATTGAGGAATTGAGGCATGAACTCTGTGTCAGCTGAATGGAGGGGGAGGGGAAGTTGGGAGAAGGGGAAGGCAAAGGATCGAGACATAGGAAGGGAAGCAGGGAGCAAAATGAAAGCAAACAGGAAGAGAAAGGAGAAAAGGAAGCAGAAGGGGAATTGGAAGAAGAGAAAGGGGAAAAGGGAAAGAGAAAGGAGAAGAAAAGGGAACTAATAAATCCCTTCACCTTCCCTTCCCTTTGGATTATTTTGCAACTACAAATAACTGAAGAAGAATCAGCCAGACACACTCACAACTTCAGAGAGCAAACCAATCAGATCGCCTCTTCAGAAGGGACTCACACAATGAGTCTCCCCCTCCGTCATTCCTTCCCTCTCCCTCCTCATGGAGTTTTCCTCCCTGATCAACTGCCAGTGTCTGGTCAGTGTCTGCAGCCTATTTGTGACATTGTCTTATTACGTAGCCCTTACACCGCAGAGCAAAAACCCACCTAGCTAGTCTTGTCTGAATGAGCAACCCAAAATCCCCGGGAGCTTCGATCTGCCCCGGGAAGACGGAGATCTCAGCCACAGTTGGAGAGAAAGGGATCTAGTGGGATCCCAGCTGCTTTGAGACGTTGGGCGGGAGGAAGGAAGAGGCTCCTGTGACGGTGGAGCTGAATTCCCATCAGGAAGGGCCCCCTTGCAGAGTCCCCGAGGGGCCCTTCAGCTCCGTCCGGCTGCTTGGCTGGAGTCCAAAGGGCGCTGCTAGCGGAGCGTCTCCGGGGCTGCGGAGTCCTTCGGCGGGGGCGGCAGAGGGGGCCTCGGTGGGGACGAAACCTTGGGCTAAAGGGGAGGAAGAGTGGGGGAAGGGCCACACCACCATCTGCCTTCAGTCTCAGCGGCCAGAGGCTTCCGGGCGCTCAGAGGTTTGGGGCTCTTGGGCGGGGCGAAGGGAAGGGAGGGGCTGGGATTCTGAGAAGGGGGAGGGGCAAATGCAGAGAGCCCCGCTTTTCTTTGGCGGAAGAAAGAGGCAGGAGAAGGCTCCCCTGCTGATGGCCGCTTGGCTTTCCCGCAGCGCTCGCCCTGGTGGTCGCCCCTCCAGGTGAGACTCTCCGCATCCCTGCTGAGCCCCGGAGACGCTGTGGGAGGATGGCGGTTCTTTGGCCCCTTGAACTCTCGCTTCTCTTGCGGCTCCTCTGCCCCCTTTCTCGGGCGCTTTCCCCGCTGCTCTCGCTTTTCCTCTCCTTCCCTCCCTGGCTTTAAGCCCCCCCCCCTCCTTCAATGCTCTCCTTCATCCACACACAACACGCCCCCACAAAAACAGCCCCCGCAACCAACCTCCCACCAACCCCCACCCAGAATACTCTTCCCTTACCAAACAAAGAGTGCCCACCCCCGCCTCGCTCCTTTGTCCCTCCCCAAGCAGAAAAGGCTCCTTCTGCTGCTGCGCCCCCTGCGGCCCCCTCGCCCTGCCCGGACCTCCAGCCGTCACCCTCGCCCCTCGCCTACCCTGCTCCCTCGTACCCGGAGCCGGCAAGAACAAGCCACGCACACCCCTCCACGAAGCCGCTGTTTGGGGAAAAGCCCGGCAGTCGCCCCTTCAACCTCCCACCCGCGGAGGACACGCCACGCTCCACCACCAATTAATACACTCACACCGCATTTTCTCAGCTTCCCATGCTTTTAGCCCTGGTGGTGTTATCTCCATGGGTCATGAAACGTCTGTAAGAAAACCAGGAAGCTCCAAGAGCCCAAGGAGCCTCAGGTCAACCCTGAGCTACAAATAGTCTCCTTCATTGGCTCCCAGTTTTGCCTCTAGAAAAACTCGCTTTCTTTTAATGCTCTCCTCAGACCCCAAACGGCATTCAGGAAGGCAGAGACCTCTAAAGAATGGGGGGAAGGGGCTGCTGAACCCTCAGGAAGGTGGGTGACACCAGAGGAAAGGAAGGCCTGGTGGAAATGGATTCATCCACAGCATTTTGATCAAAGTATAACTTTAAAAAATCTACATATCCCACCACCCACCCCCCCAAAAAAAATTGTGTCTCGGCAAAATGCATTAAAGCTCAACTCTTTTTTTATTTATTCAAAATGCACTAGAAACCCTCCAATTTCATATACCTTTACTATAAAAGTACTAGAAAATTATATTTTCTGTGGAATGGAAAATATTCCTGGAATTAGGTGTTGTCCAAAGAAAGTATTTCTTGAAATGTAAAAACAGAATATTAAAGAAATATTGCTTTTTGTCTTTCTCAGATACAGAAAAATATATCAAATGTCCAGATGATAAATATCCAAATGAGGCCAGAGTCCAATGTATCCCCAAAGTTATAGCCTTCCTGTCTTATGAAGAACATCTGGGCATCATCCTGGTCTCTTTTGCCCTGCTCTTGTTCTTAACTACAGTCCTTGTTTTAATTATCTTCATTAAATATGGAGAAACTCCCCTTGTCAAAGCCAACAACCTCTCCTACATCCTCCTGGTCTCCCTCCTGCTTTGCTTCTTGTCTCCTTCTCTCTTCATTGGTCAACCAAGGAAAGCCACCTGCCTTCTCCGACAAATGTTTTTCAGCATCATCTTCTCAGTTGCCGTTTCTTCTCTCTTGGCCAAAACCATCACGGTGGTGCTGGCTTTCCTGGCGACAAAACCAGGAAACCGAGTGAAGAGATGGTTGGGGAAGAGCTTGGCCAACTCCATCATCCTTTCTTGTGCTGAAGTCCAAATTATCATCTGTTCCATCGGCTACATTATCCTTCTGAGGCCAGACCTGGACACAAAGGAGCAGCTTACGGCCAGAATAAATGTAAAAACATGAGACATAACACCATTATGATATTGGAAGAATTGTTAATGTTTATTTTATTTGAAAAGAGATATTCTTTCCACTTTGATAGTAGGCAGGAGCCAAAGAAGAGCAAATCTACTAGTTTCAGAAGGAGAAATTATTGAATGACTGGACTTCTTGTATCTCCCTATTCATCCCAATAAATATATTTTATTCTAAATCTAAAGAGAACTCTGGGAAAGTCATTCAGAGGAATGTAATATTCAGAAACTTCCAATGAACCAGACACCTTATGAAAAATAATTGAGGCACTTGTTCCTACTGACAGCAACTAAAAGTGTTTGTGTGTGTGAGAGAGAGAAAGATCATAAGAGGTCAGGTGGGAGCTGTGGGAACCCTGCTCTAACCGTGTTGTTGGATCATCTCCATGAGAAGCCTTGGAATGGCAGAATGAGCTGGAATTTCAGGGATTGACCTGCTCTCCTTCACTATTATGTCCTTCATTCTTCATTTCCTGATAAAACCCCTTTCACAGAAAGCATCGATTGGAACAGCTGTTTGGGATTTCACTTTGGGGTTGTTATTATTTAAGTATCTACCTTTTAGAAATCCCCACTTTTTTCCTTTCTCATCCAGAGAATGAAAATAGCAACATCTAATCTGTCCCTTTAATTTTCCACTCTATCACTTGTCCATAAAGCCTTTCTCTGCCTTCTATTCCAAGTGGGCTTGTGTGTGTGAAGGGATGGAGAAGAGGCCCAGGGGAAAAAGCCCTTGAGAGTCTCTCCAGGAGGAGGTTGAGGGGATCCTGTGTAGAGGCAGCATCAAATGCTCTGGATTGTGGCATGAGAGCATTCAATGCCGCCTATTCATCCAGGTCAAGAAGGGAGGGGAGGGGGAGTAAGGGGGGGGACATCCAGGTTTCTAGCAAGAGGCACCCATGGAAGCGTGGCACAACATAACCGCGGTAGACTAAAGCGCGCTGACAACACCGTGGTGCTAAAACTGTGATGTCAAAAGCGCGCCCACAACAGCGCGCCCACAACAGCGCGCTGACAGAAGCGCGATTTAACTTAAGGTAAGGTTTAGGGCTAGGTTTAGGGTTAGATTTAGGGTTAGGTTTAGGGTAGGTTTAGGGTTATTTTTAGGATTATGTTACAGCATGCTTCTGTCGGTGCGCTGTTGTGGGCGCGCTGTTGTCGCACGGTTTTGACGGTGCGGTTTTGTCACCGTGCTTTAGTCACACGCGCTTTAGTCTACCGCGGTTTTGTGGTGGAACCCCAAGAGAATACATCCTTCCATTCCCCACCATTCAGTCAGAACTGAAGAAGCTTCTTGGAGGAGAAGTGAAATGTTTTTAAGGAAAAATTCAAGAAATTCTAGCTGTCTTTTGAAAAGAACCTGTGGGATGTGCGCTGAAGATGCCCCAAAAAGGGATGGGGTTTTCGGAGTCTCTTCCATGGCTGAAGAAGGAAAAGGGGTGAAGTGGGAGAGCCTTTCTTTTAGGCTGCACCTCAGGTCTTGTGCAGGAGGTGCCCTTTGCAAAGAGCAGGTGAGCCTATCAGGCCTGCTTGGGAGGAATTCAGTTTCTGCCATGGGTGAAGGGTGTTATTTGATGGCCGAGTCCATGGACACAGGTGGGATTGAACCAAGGTTTGGACGGTCACTTCTCGGAAAGCCCCACAGAACCTGCCCATCCTACGGTCCACATTCAGGGCTCTGCTTCGTGACCCAGGCAAGGACACCAAAGGGGGCTCATTCTTAGCCTCCCATCCCCGAGCAGGGGGGTCCTCTGTGCTTTGCCTGCCACGGCTGGTTGCTGGTGGTTTCAGGCATACAGAATTTAAGGGAATAGCAGACTTGGAAGGGACCTTGGAGGTCTTCTAGTCCAGTGGTTCTCAACCTTCCCAATGCTGTGACCCTTTAATACAGTTGCAAATGTTGTGGTGACCCCCAACCATAAAATTAGTGTCTCGCGAGTCTTTTCCGTGGCTGAAGAAGGAAAAGGGGTGAAGTGGGAGAGCCTTTCTTTTAAGCTGCACTCCAGGTCTTGTGCAGGAGGTGCCCTTTGCAGAGAGCCAAGCCCCATTAGCCCCCAAAGCTCCCCCCTCCTGCTCGCTCCCCCCTCCTGCCCAGTCGAAAGAAGTGGGGGCTTCTTCCACAGCCGAGGAAGGAACAAGAACGGAGGACTCGCCCACACCGCCAGGCTGCCCCAGGGCTCTGCGCCCACCAGAAACAGCGGGGTCGAAGGAGGGTTCCTCCCTGTCCCTGGATACTCTGGGGAAGGGCCGCTTCTCTCTCGCCCTCCGTCACGGGAGCCAGGAAGGGCAGCGGGCTCCTGCGCAATCGGCGCCTTTGGTGCCTGAAGCCCAAGTGGCCAGGAGGAAGACTAGGACAGGGATCTCCTCTCGGATCTAGCCTGGGAGAGAAGCAGCAGAGAAAGGTAAACCAGCATTTTATATTTTATTGTCTTTATTTGCTTTCGGCCCGAGCGGGGCGGGGAAGACACCTTGCCAGAGGCTGCTGGAGAACTCTTTCCGAAGAGCGGGGTTTGGGAGCTGGGCGGGCGAGATTGGAGCGGGCAGGCGGGCGAGCGCACTTGCTCCCCTTTCCCACGGCCCGCGTTTCCCCACGGAGCCTGTGGACGCGGCTGCTGGCTGTGCAGGTGTCCTGGAGGGAAGCCCCGAACCTCCTGGCGTGGACCTGGCGTTGGAGATCCGCGTTTCCAAAGCGTAGCATTATTTCACTCCTCTCTCGTTTTCTGGGTGGGGGGGAGACGAGAAGCGGGTGGTGGCCACTTGGGGAATATTTGTGTCCCCGGGAGATCTGCTCTTCCCCGCCCCTTACCTCCGAAGGGGAGGCCAGGCGTGGGAGAGAGTGCTAATGATAATGACCGATTCCCCCCTCTTTCTGCGGGTTTGGGGGGGGGGAGAGAAGGTAATTGCAGAGCCTGGACTGAAGTTAGGAGGCTGACTCGCTACAATAAGCGGTGACCATTATTTGAAGGAAGAAAAAGCGTAGCTGTGCGATGGAGATTCGCTCTCGCAGAAACTTTATCATCTTTTTTGTTTCCAAATTAAAAAAAGCCTTTTAAACATTCTTATGCCTACAGGCAAAAAAAACCCATGAGGCTTGATGGAGAACGGAGCGGAGGTGACGTGCGAGGGGGAGGCGGGGTGCCGTGGTGGGGGGAGAGGTTGCTGAAATAATTCGATCTATCAGGAACTCGGAGGTGGGGGGGGGGGGAAGGTCAGTGGGAAGCCTTTGCCGGCCCGACGCCAGCCGCAGCTCTGAAGTTGCTTTTCTTTCTACTGAAGCAACAGATGTTTCCCTTGCTTAATATCGGGAAGGCTTGACTGGCAGGCTCTGCTGGCCCCTCCGGCGTTTCAAAAGGCAACCGACAAAAGCCACTTTCCCGGAGAGGGGTTGGGGCTGTTGGGAGAGGGAAGTGGCTGTCGTTCCCCTCTTGCCGCTTTGCCGGAGTTGTTTTGAGGCTGGCCTCTTTGCGCACAGAATCCAGGAAAGGGCGCAACTAACACGTGTCCTTGCCACAAAGTGTCATTGAAACGCAATACTTTCTGTGTCGTCGTCCCCCGCCCCGCGCAATACCAAAGGCCATTTAAACAGATTAAGACCGAAGGACATAAAGCGAAAGTAGAGTTTGTTAGCGAGTCACTCCCCCCCCCTCATGTCTTCCTCTTTAAAACCTGTGGGGAATACAGCCCTTCTCCCGATCCCACTTAGGAATTTGATCTCCAGGTCATCGGAAAACCCGTGGCGGAGAAGGGAGGGAGGTTAGGAGGCTGCTTTCTTCTTTTCCCTCTGAATGGAGGTAGAAAAGTCTTGCTTGAAAAACAATTAAAGAAGAGTCTGTTATTCCCGGGAGGAGAGATAACTTTAAACGATGCCTTTTCAGTGGAAGCCAAAAACTCTCCTCAGCTGGATCTGCCGCCTGGCTTGACAAAGCTCCACAGACACAAATGAAAGCAGAGGAATAAATCCCTAAGAATTTAAATATTTACGGTGATAAAGTTCTGTATTGTAGGAGTTTAAAAGGATAATGAAGAGAAGATTGGACATTTAATTTCATATTCACGTGGCAGGAATGCACAAGTCTCCCTTTGGGCATTTTTTGCATTTTTCCTTTGAAGGGAATAGTAATGCAAGTAATAAGTATTATCGCATTAAAGTAGAAACTTGTTATTCTAGATATCTGTTCTGTTGTAGTATACAGATATGTTATACTGCTTTGAAAGTATTTTCCTTCTAAGCATCTGTATAAATATATGCCTGCAATCGATTGCATTCTTCCTGTGATAAGATCTGACTCCTTCATACGCCACCCTGCCTCTTCCAGGAATCAGCACATAACTATGCCCCATCTCAAATACCAGAGCAATCCTCACCCCTTTTGTGCTGCTAATAAGGGGACAAAAGGGCAATTAAGCAAACAGAGAAGGGAAAAGATAACAAAAGATAAACCCTGCCAGGAAGGATGTAAATCTAAGTTAGGATATATGATGAAGTTTTACAATGTATTTAGATTATATGACTAGAGTGATTTAGAGTAATTAGTAAGTTAGGATATATGACTTGAGTTTTACAATGTTGTTAGATTATATGACCAGAGTAATTTAGAATAATGAGAATACGAAGAACAAAGATTTTTTTGGGTATAAGAAAGGACACAGTGTCATCCAGTGTTTGTGGAACTTTCCTCCCATGTCTCTTGTGCATGGCTTTGGGCCTTCTTACCCAGAACTTTCACTTTGATCAGAGAATAAAGTCTGTTTTCTCTTTTTTTCAAGCCTCCATTTAAGTCTTCATTTTGATTCATTTTTGGCTTAAGCGTATTGCCAAACCTTACACCTTCCTCTGCATGGATCCCCCCCCCTCCATTGGAAACGAGGCGGATGTAGAAGCGAAGGGAGCACACGCCACATGGGCTTGTCCAACAGTTGAAGAAAGAAAGAAAGAAGAAAGAAAGAAAGAAGAAAGAAAGAAAGAAAGAAAGAAAGAAAGAAAGTCCACCCAAGACTGAGCTCAGAGGTCCATCCCAGCATGAACTGCGCAGCAGAGAGGGCCAATGCGGTGGTGGAACAATACATCTGATGCTATGCAGACTATCAGCAAGACAACTGGTCGGACTTACTACCCTTGGCCGAAGTGGCGTATAACAATGCGGTCCATAGCAGCACTGGATTTACTCCTTTTCAGATTACCTGTGGCATGGAATTTGTTCCCATGCCTGAGCTGCCTAGAGAACCTCCCTCCTCCATGTCTTTGAATGAATGGATGGACACACTAAAGAAAGGATGGGAAAATACGAATAAAGCTCTAGCAGATGTGGCAGAAGCTTAGAAGAAGCAAGCTGATAAACACCGCTCGCTCCAAAACCCCTTTGGTGTGGGGGACAAAGTTTTTGTATCTACCAAGTACATGAGATTAAGAATGCCTAGCAAGGAATTTGGTCCAACATTTCTATGTCCATATCCAATAGTGAAGATAGTTAACCCAGTTATAGTTTGACTCAGTCTACCCTGAAGTCTAGGGAAAATTGGCCCAGAATTTCATTGTAGCTTGTTGAAGCCAGTAATTGGGTCTCGCAAAAGACCATCCACCCAAGCTTTCTCTCCTCCTGTAGTGATAGAAGGGGAAACACAATCTGAGGTGGAAAAAATCATAGACTCCAGGCTGAATAGGGGTTGCTTACAGTATTTAGTGCATTGGAAGGGTTACCCTTTGTCTGAAGCTACTTAGGTGAAAAGCTGGAACCTAAAAGTGGAGAAGTTAGTAGAATAATTCCATGAGAAGTTTCCCGATAAGTCAAAGGGTCCCCCTGAGGGGGGAAGAGGTGGTAAAAAAACAAAGTTTTCTGCTTTTCAAATTCCTGGATGTTCCCATTCTAGTTTCATTCCTTTCTGGAGAAGAATGAATTTTGGAATATTTCTAATAGAAAACTGTACTTGGACCAAAATGGAGAGATAAGAGGAGATCTGGCCATTGACGGCTACTTGGTTCTCCCCAAGGAGGAAGCCAAGTATGTGATTCTGGTGTATTTTATAAGACAGAGACTTTCTATCGACCAATATGCTCTTTCATGGCTAAAGTTGCTCAATAAGGTGAGAGAAATTTTGGTGTCGTTTCTCTGTTCTCCAAAGCCTGAGGTCCCATTTCAAGTGGGCAAAGCCGAGAGTCTCCAGGGTGGTTGGCATCCCATGCCAGTTGGTGTTATCTGATTGTAGTTCTTCAACAGACGGGACCTACAGTGAGTCAAGGGGCTTTGCCATGTTTTATGGAAATCTTTCAAGATCTTACTGGTCAGAAGTTTCTTTCTTCATCACAGTTTTATTCTTTATTGAAAAATCTAATGGGATAGAAAGTTCCTAAATCTTTTACAATAAATTTTATTCTCAGTTTTAATATGAATATATCATCATATGTAAAAAAAAAAATTCAATTCCATCCCTGCTGACATTATTAAGTAGAAAAGTCCTTTATTGTAATGTTAAATGCCAAAAGCAAAAGGGAGGAACTAAATGAAGAATCTGCCAGTAGTTAGTTATACCTCCTGCATCTTCTTAGTAGTAGTCAGGTATTTCATATTTACTTACATGAAGACCAGAGACTATTTGGCTAATGTCCGTGTCTATCTCTATTTTCCATGAATGTTGACTACTAACACATTTTCTTTGGCATTCTTCATTTTTCTGCTCAGTCCCTGCCTCAGTCCAACTGTGCGGAAAATTGTCATCCTGGATTTGTCAAGAGGGCTCGAGAAGGAGAGCCAGTTTGCTGCTATGACTGTGTTCCTTGTCCGGAGGGGACCTTCTCCACTCAGAAAGGTGGGTCACACTGAGGAAAATGGGAGGCTTTGTGGAACTGGATCCATCCAGAATCTTTTCATGAAAGTGCAAGTTAAAAGACACAAGCTCACCCTTTTTTAATTTTTAACATGCACAATTTATTATCTAAATGGAAGTAAATCAAAAAGTCTTTGAAGGAGGGGCTGGGAGAAGATGGGAGGAGTGGTTGGGAGACTGGGCAAGCTTTACTAATAGCAGAGGAAACATCTCTCCTGCTTTCTAGTCTGGATATGTGCTGCTAAGTTCACCTTTCTAAGAAGAGCCGAGTTCTTTGAAACTTGATGGATTGTTTTAGGTCCACCTTCTGAAAGACCTTGCAATTCACTGTATATTTGGATCCTCCCCTTGAGGATCACTGAAAAGGTGTCACTGGTCCATAATGTGGTGCTGTGGATAGTTATGGGGGCAACTCATTGCACAAATATTCTGCCAGTCATGTAGATCTATCAATCAATCAATCAATCAGAGTAGAGCTGGAAAGGACCTTGGAGGTCTTCTAGTACTACCCCCTGCTCAAGTAGGATACCATTTCAGACAAGTGACTGTCCAGTCTCTTCTTAAAAACATCCAATGTTGAAGCACCCACAACTTCTGGAGATCAGCTGTTCCACTGGTTAATTGTTGTCACTGTTAGGAAATTTCTCCTGAATTCCATATAGCTTCCAGATATTACAGGATACTGTAGGTATCTTCTAAGTCCAGCATATTAACTGCCATGTGGCAGGACTCTAAATATTTGTATAAAAAGATTATGTGATTCATTATTAACCTGTAATAATGTAGCTTCCTATGAATTACATTACACATTACACCAGAAATAATTAACACCCTAGGACTTTCCTCAACTTCATATATCTAGCTACTTTAAAAAAAGTTACATCCCTCTTATGCTGTTTTTAATGAAAAATAAAAGGAACGAAATAATAAAGAAAACCAATTTTTGGTTTCTCAGATGCAGAAAAATGCACCAAGTGTCCAGATGACAAATATCCAAATGAGGCCAGAGTCCAATGTATCCCCAAAGTTATAGCCTTCCTGTCTTATGAAGAACATCTGGGCATCATCCTGGTCTCTTTTGCCCTGTTCTTCTTCCTAACTACAGTTCTTGTTTTAATTATCTTCATTAAATATGGAGAAACTCCCATTGTCAAAGTCAACAACCGGGACCTCTCCTACATCCTCCTGGTCTCCCTCCTGCTTTGCTTCTTGTCTCCTTCTCTCTTCATTGGTCAACCAAGGAAAGCCACCTGCCTTCTCCGACAAACGGTTTTCAGCATCATCTTCTCAGTTGCCGTTTCTTCTCTCTTGGCCAAAACCATCACGGTGGTGCTGGCTTTCCTGGCCACAAAACCAGGAAATCGGGTGAAGAGATGGTTGGGGAAGAGCTTGGCCAACTCCATCATCCTGTCTTCTTCTGCAGTCCAAATTATCATCTGCTCCATCTGGCTGGGAGCAGCGGCCATTCTTCACCTTTTCCCTCTTTCCTTTCTCTTTTCCTTTTTCCTTCCCTTCCCATTCCCTCCGTTTTTCATCCTTTCCGTCTTTCCCATTGCCTTTCCTTTCCCTCCCCCTTCCTTCCTTCCTTCCTTCCTTCCTTCCTTCCTTCCTTCCTTCCTTCCTTCCTTCCTTCCTTCCTTCCTTCCTTCCCCAACATCTGCTCTGATGGCAATTATGGCTAAAAGGCCTTTGAAAGCTGGTGCTACCCCCTCCCCCTCCCCTCCCCATTGCAGAAACTCCTCTTGCTGCAGATTTGGGATCTTTCACATCTTCTTCTCCTGCACCCCTCTCCTCCCCCCTGCACAGTCTCAGTTGCTGCTTGGAGGGGTGTGTGGGAACCAGGATGTTTAGCCATAGGTAAATTAGCTAGGATAGGATAGAACAAAGAATACTATCTGAATCTTAGTGGAAATTTACCAGAGCCAGGTTAAAAAAGACAGCCCTGAGAAAATCAAGATAAGGAAATATCTGGAATTCATCCTGGGTGTTTACATGAAAAACAGTTCCTGTCTTCTGAACCGTTATCTGTTATCACAGAGATGAGAAACATGCAACAGAGACATCTTTCTGACCTAAATTACTATGCAAGCCTCATGTGGCAAAAAACCTGTTACTCCCTCCCTGCTGTGATTTACAACTCTCTATCTCTTCAATGCCATTCAACTGTAAATCTTTTGTTCCTCCTTCCTGCCCTCCCTTTTGTCAGGATGTAATGAACCTTTTGTTAGTTTATTTTGTGCTAATTGTTGATTATATATGTCCCTTTGATACATTCCTTTCCATGACGATGTAATTAGCTTCTTCTAAATAAAAGGGGCATTCTGTGAAGACAGAATTTGCCAATTCACCCAGACCATAGCCTTTGTCTTATTGGGAAACTGTCTCAGGATTGGAACCGTGAAATTGGTCCACTAGTTGAAGAGACTTCTGCTTCCAAGCAGACGTCGTCTCTTCAAGTGGTGACCCCGACGTGATTCATTTTACAACAGAAATCGGTCGAGGTGCGACGCAGGAGAGACTTCTCGTCTCGTGGCGTACCCAACACTCTCACCTCTTACCCAGCGCAAATTCGTAAGTATGGGGGTAGATTTGTCTACAGGGCGGACGGCTCACCTTATGGGGACAGCTTGGTCTAAAGACCAGGTGAATCACCTTAAGGAAATTTGACAAATAGTTGGAGATCACAAAATTATATTAAAGAGTAGAGGTGAACTTCCTACAAAAAAAGGGGTTCAGGAATTATTGAAATATATTTGGCAGAATTGTCCATCATACCCCTCATATGGGTCTTTAAATATTAAAATATGGACAGATATAGGCTCTTATTTTCATGAGGAGCTGAGGGCACCACCACCTATATTGTTTAACTGGAAAGCAGTTTTAATCGCCCTCTGTCTCCATCACGGAAACACAGTTACTCTTTCAAAAAAGCAGGCGGATGAATTAACACCTTTAAACCCAACCGCCCCTCCCAAATATGAGGAAGTAACAATAGAGGCTGTAGGGAGAGTAAAAGGGGAAAGCAAAGAGGAGATTATACAACAAACTCCTCAGGAAGAAAAATCTAATATTCCTCCAAAATATGAAAAAGTAACAACAGAAATTGTAGAGGGAATTAAGGAAAGAGATGAAGAGGAGAACAAACAACAAACTCCTCAGGGAGAAAAATCTAACATTTATCCGGTTTTAAATACTGGGTGTCCATACGGACCTCTGACTACGGGGATTCAGGCAGCAAGAAGTGGTGAAAATGTAAAATTGGAAGATTTAGAAATGATGGCCGCTTTCCCCGTTGATTTTACAGGAGCAAATCCTGTGCTCACTCCCTTGTCACATAATGTTTTAAAAGATTTAAAATCAGCCATAACAACTTATGGATTATTATCCCCATATGTTCAGGGCTTATTTATAAGTTTAGCTGACAACTATGTTATGTTACCGGGCGAATGGTATTTATTAGCAAAAACGGTTCTTAGTATGACCCAGGCGATGTTATGGAAGGCTGTTTCAACTGCCCTTTGTTTGCATCAGGGAGATACTCTTACTCTCTCAAAAAAGCAAAGTAACATCTATCAAAATTATCCTGAAAAGGGCTCAATTCAAACAGCCACTTGGAAAGAATTAGGGGAGTATTTTCACCAGCCTCCAAGGGCACCAGGGAAAATACTTTCCACTTGGCAGATCATCATGGAATGCTTAAAAGTTCATGAAAAAGCCATGATGGGGGGACCAGACACCCCCCCGCTACATTTGGAAACCTTTTTACTAAATTTGCACTTTGAATCTAAGGCTTTCTCTTCTCTTGTATGCATGTCTCTGTCACCCGCAGCCCGTGAAATTCCTCAGCATTATATCCCTTCAAAGGACGCTTCTGCCTGCTTTCCAACCTGACTCACAGTCGGGAAACTAACCCTGGGGGCATTCAGCCAGCCCCACACAAAAGGCTGCTTCTTATCTTTCTTTCTTATTTCAATCTCTTGGCGAGTGAATCTGCCTGGCTCTTCCTATTTTCTTTTGGTGATTCCGGCTACCTCTCTTTCATTACCCTCTACGATGCCACTCTTGGGCTTTCCTCATCGTGATTTCATGTCTCAAGGAGTTCTTGCTACTCCCTTTCTTACTGACTCTTCTGATTTCTCTTCTGTTGCTTTAAGCACATTTTCATGCCTGAGCACCTAAATCTTTTTCACAGATGTTTCACAGAGCAATTGATTTATAGGATCTGAATTGGAATGGAGAAAAATGCTTTTGTGCGTGCATGTATGAAGGAAATTCCTACTAAAGGTCTGCCTTCACCCTGAGTAAAAACCCTCTGCACATTTATCTGGCCAACCTACTCGAAACCTGGCCCCTAGAAGACAGTTTTCATTTAGATTTTGTAACAAGTTTGCTGATTTTCTGACCACCATCAGATGAACTGAAGAGAAATTCTACCTGAGTTTCTTCCCCGAAGTGACTAAGGAGTCCACAGGGATATGTTAGAAAGCTGTTAATAGTTGTCTTTTAAAAGAATATGTAGAATTGAATTGAGTTGATGGTGATATGTTTGATCAGCTAGCTAAATAAATAAATAAGCTTCGGCTTGAAGCTGTGGGGGAGGGAAGAGTAGTTAGGATTTAAGCTGCTCTCTGAGTTTCCCCGCTGCTTGGAGAATGAGCCACAAGTTCTCCAAGGAAAAGAAATTTGAAGATTTAAAGTGACAGAACCTCCCCCAGGCCTGAAAGTTTTGTTTCATGGTATGTGTGCATGTGTGTGTGTAATCATTTTCAGACCTGGAGGGAAGTTGAAAGTTCTTAATAATAGAAAATGGAGCTCATTGGCTTATGTACAGCTCCCTGAAATAATTGTAATGATTGCTTTGTATGAAGAAAGAAGAATGAAATGGGATTTTTGCATGTGAAATTAATTTACACAAGCAGTTTGATTGCAGTGCAAATGTATGTTGAATAGTAAAAGTTGGTATGAATGTATTTTAATTCCTTTCATATAAAGAAACAGTAAGTTGCAAAGTTGTTTAATGGTATGTGAGTGTATGCTTGTGTGTTTTCATTTTGCGTTACAGTTTTTAAATCATTCCATTGGTTAAAAAACCCTACATTCGGTTTTACCAAACAAAATTTCACATGAAAAGTAGTATGTGATTCCAAAGTTTCTGGAGTAGAAATGGAGTGATCGTTGGAAGAGAGGCGGATGCAGATGCATGAGTTGCTAACATGTGTAATGGGCTTGCAGCAGCAGTGTTAGCCTGAGAGAATGCAGAGTGGAAAAAAGGAGGGATTGTAGGAAGTTAACACCCAGCCCTCTCCCAAAAAATGTAATATCCTAGGAAATGTTGAAAAAGCAGAATATTTCTCTGGCTGTGACAAGAAAGAAACATGTCTTAAAAGGCAGGATAGCTGTCTGCAGTTTCCTGCCCATCTCCACTTTTTGTCAATGAATCATTAAACCCTGAGCTAATTCATTTTAAGTTGGTTGTTAACTTAAAGATTTTTTTTAAAAGATCAAGCATGATTGCAGTGTGAATGTATATGTTCCCAATGCCCCAGAAAGTGATAACTGAAGTATCCAAAGACTTGTGATTGCCTGCGTGAACCCCCCCTCTTTTCCCCCTGAGTCATTCTTTGGAGGGAAACAGGAGAGGTGGGGAGAGAGTGTGTGTGTGTATGTGTTTGAGTGAGCGAAGGCTCCGGTGAGGGAATTGCGCCTATTTAGGAGAGTAGGTGAATTATTGTAAACATGATTAATCGAAGATAATTATGGGGACAGATTGAGCAGTAGAGAGTAAAGAGTAAGTGATGAAAGAGTGGGAGAGACGAAGAAAGAAAAAGAATGAAAGAGACAAAGAGAAGGGAGAAGGAGAAAGTGACTGAAGAATGGAAAAAGGGGAAAGAGAAAGTGAACAAAGAGAAAGAGGATGAGAGAGACAGAGAGAGAAGAGAGGAAGAGGAAAGAGATATTCCACAGTCCCTACAATACCCCAGTGTTTGTTATAAAAAAGCTTGCTGCCTCTATTTTGGCTTTTTCCACTTTTCCAAATAAACCCTTTAACTTGATTTTGGATACCCTCTATGTAACCTAGATTGTGAAATCAATCTATGAGGCCTATCTTTCTCCCTCATTGGAACCACAATTACTCTCACTCTTTTTATTTTTGCAAAAGTTAATTTCTGCTATCACACCTTGGGATAGCCACTCTTACTTTCATCAGAACAAAAAAGCGCTCATAAAACAATTTGGCCTTACGTCGGCAGGGGCATCAGCAGTCATTCAACAATGCCCCAATTCTAGTCTGCAATCTCATTCCATCCCTATGGGGGTTAATCCCAGAGGGACAGAATGTCGCCAAATTTGGCAAATGGATGTGACTCAATATCCATCCTTTGCTCCTTGGAAGTATCTACATGTAATCATAGATACATTCTCTGGCTTCTTGTTTGCTACCCCACAAAGGGGTGAAGCCACAAAACACGTTATCAACCACTGCATTCGAACCTTCGCATCGCTGGGACGCCCAAAAGAGACAAAAACAGACAATGGGCCCGCTTACATCAATGCAGCCTTTGCTGCTTTTTGTAACCAGTGAGACATTGTGCACAAATTCGGCATTCCATCTAACAGCCAAGGACAGGCAATGGTCAAGCGTGCTAATCAGACTCTTAAGTATGCCCTTGATCGCTACATTGAAACACAGGGGAAAGTACCCCCTAGCCTCCCAGCTTTGCAAAACATTCTTAATCTTTGTCTCTATACATTAAACTTTTTAAATCTCACGAGTCAGCCGCCTTCCTCAGCAGCAACTCGTCATTTCGCAGCTCCACCTTCTGCTGACACTCTTCAACCACCTGTCTACTATCGCTGCTTGCCTGACCTGACGTGGCGAGGACCTTCTGACCTGATTACCTGGGGAAGGGGCTACGCTGCAATCCAACTGAAAGACAAGATTCTTTGGATCCCAGGACGGCACGTAAGACCATATTTGCCCAAACCACCTACACAAACACAGAAGCCGCCTGACCATGACCAACCAGCAGGAACCACAGCTTGAGGCTGTCTCTGTCTCTGACCTGGAGAACAGGGCAGAGAACCCTCCACCCTACACTCCCCCAGACGAAGTTTCCAAGCCTTTGGACTGCAGACCATTTTCATATCACATGATTATCTTTGTTTTATTGATGGTCATTTTGTTTTTGCTTTTCTGGGTTGGGGAATGTCAGTCAGTTCCTGCTGGGACAAAGGATGCCTCCACCCCACATCATCGGCCCAATACATGTGGTACTATGGAATGGCAGAGATATTATACACACCAGGATAAATATATTTGCCCTAAAAAATGGAGTCAAGGGAAAGATCCGGACTGTGACAATTCGGATGAATTGTTTTGCCCCTATTGGAGATGTGTGACATGGGGCTATCGTACACAAATATATATGATTAATAGAATTATTAGATTACAAGCTGTATTAGAAATAATTACAAATGAAACTGCATTGGCATTAACAAAACTTGCAAAAGAAAGTGTGTTATCAAGAACTTATATTATGCAAAACCGTTTAGCTTTAGATTATTTGCTCGCTGCTGAAGGTGGGGTATGTGGTAAATTTAATCTTAGTAACTGTTGTATACAGATAGATGATTCTGGAACTGTAATAGAGAAAATTACTCACAAAATGATACAGACTGCTCATGTCCCAGTACAAACTTGGAAGTAGAGGGATGGCTGGGAGGTACAACCCATGGTTATTGCCTCTCCTTTAAAGAAATAAAAAGGAGGAAATGTGGGAACCAGGATGTTTAGCCATAGGTAAATTAGCTAGGATAGGATAGAACAAAGAATACTATCTGAATCTTAGTGGAAATTTACCAGAGCCAGGTTAAAAAAGACAGCCCTGAGAAAATCAAGATAAGGAAATATCTGGAATTCATCCTGGGTGTTTACATGAAAAACAGTTCCTGTCTTCTGAACCGTTATCTGTTATCACAGAGATGAGAAACATGCAACAGAGACATCTTTCTGACCTAAATTACTATGCAAGCCTCATGTGGCCATTCAACTGTAAATCTTTTGTTCCTCCTTCCTGCCCTCCCTTTTGTCAGGATGTAATGAACCTTTTGTTAGTTTATTTTGTGCTAATTGTTGATTATATATGTCCCTTTGATACATTCCTTTCCATGACGATGTAATTAGCTTCTTCTAAATAAAAGGGGCATTCTGTGAAGACAGAATTCGCCAATTCACCCAGACCGTAGCCTTTGTCTTATTGGGAAACTGTCTCAGGATTGGAACAGTGAAATTGGTCCACTGGTTGAAGAGACTTCTGCTTCCAAGCAGACGTCGTCTCTTCAGGGGATGAGATTTCTGGTTTTGCAGGGCTGAGATGAAATGGGGAAGGGTGAACAGGCCCTCCAAGGCTGCCCACCCCTTTGCGTTTCTGCAACCAATGCGGAGTTCAGAATGACTCTTCTCCCAAAGAAGTTCTGGGGAACCCAACCCCCCCCCGCTGCCCCTTCCAGAGCCCGGAAAACTCCCAGGCAAAGCAGCGCCGCCTACCTCTCAGGAGTGGGGGAGAGAATGGATTCGAGGAAAGAAAAACTTGGGGAAGGAGGGAGATCCAGAGGAAACGGGCAGAGCCCCTCGCCCTGTTTCCGCCTCCTCCCAGGTGGCCCACAAGGTTGAAAAGCTTCTGATTCCTCTCTCTCTCTCTCACCCTCTTTTTCTTTTTTCTCCCCCCCTCTCTCTCTCACACACTCACACTCTTATCCCTGCAAGTCCTCCTTCTCTGCCTGCTCTGGAGAGAGAAGGTTGCCTACGCAGAAGAGGCACCGATCGAAGCGTGTCCCAGTAAGTTAATCAGCCGGGCTTTCCTGGGATGCGAGCGATGCTGTTGGGCGCTTGGAAAGGACTTTGGCCACCGGCCCACCACTAAAATCAAACAATGAGGGGAGCCGCAGAGCTGGTTGCAAGAGTGTGTGCGAGTGTGTGTGTGTGTGTGTGTGTGTGTGTGTGTGTGTGTGTGTGTGTAAAATGGGTGGTTTCATCCAAAAGAGTTTTTGTTTCAGGTGGATCTCCTAGCTTTGGAAGGAGGAAAGGAAGGGGGAGAAAGAGAGAGAAAGAGAGATATGAAAGAAAAGGAAAAAGAAAGAAAAGGAAAAGAGAGAGAGAAAGAAAGAGAGAGTTATGGAAGGAAGGGAAAGAAAGAAAAAGATGGAGGGAGGAGGAAGTGAATGAGATATAGTTGGATGGATGTAAAGCAGCCGTAAAGTGAGATTTGGACATTAAGTGTGAAACCTACTGGGTCAGGCTGGACAGCCTCTTAGAACTCCTTTACTTCTATATTAAAAGTCACATAGACAAGAGTTGGGACTTGCAATAGAATAACCGGGACAGTTAGAAGTTACTTAAAGGAAGTCTCCCCATTCACTAACCACAGGATGTTCTCGCCAACCTCCCTATGTCCAAACCACAAAGTTCAATTAAAGTTCGTTAATAACACGTAAGCCATAACTGAAACAAAAGGAGAAGTAAGACCTTCATCTCCTTCTAAGGTTTTCTCCTCAAGGTAACCACTAAGAAATGTGTTAAGCCTAACTCTAAGGTCTGAAGCCAGACTCCATTTTCTGTCTGTCTTTGGAGAAGACGGAAGCAGCCGTTGTGACCGAGACCCCTGGTCATCCGGAGACGGCCTCCGTCCCTCACACGGAGCATCGCTGGAGAGGTTCCAGCTGCTCCTTTGCTGGCTGTTACTTAATGCTGCCTATCTCGTCTTTCTATTTCATTTCCACTCTTTGCATCTCCTCAGTTTCACCTGCCCTCTTCTCCCAATAAAGCATCCAGATCCAGGCCAGGCTCCTTTTCATTGGAGGAGAATAGGGGGGCTTAGCTGCCTGTCCAGCTGCACACAGACCCACCTGCAATGGGGACAGAAGGAAGGTGGAATTCCACCAGGCTCATCACAAACCCACAAATAAGGAGATTTATTTTGAAAAGAATACAGCATTTTCCAATTAGCAGTGCTAAATATAAAAATGCCATGGTCTCTACTCTTTGGAACCATTAATTCCCTGAGTAAATAAATTGGCCAGATCTGTTGAGATGCTTCCCCTCCTTCTCCTCTGGATTCCTCCTCCAAAGGATCTAAGATTAATAGATCCATATCGGGATCCCCTTACCTGCCATGGCTGCAGCCTTGGAGACCCCGAGATCTTTTCTCCCTCCTTCCTTCCCCTCCTCGATCTGGAGGAATATGCAGCATTCAGGGCCTGGACCAGAGTCTTCATGAGACTGTAAGGTTGGTAGTCATTGTGGCCCCTTAATCTGTCCCTTTTCCTCTGGGTCTCCAGTGGGGCTTTCTGGGTGCATCTTCTGCGGCCTTTGATAGAAAAGACATTCTTTGAAAGAGAACAATGAAAACAAGGATCTTGAAACTTTTCTTCCACAAAGAAAAAGGGTTCAAAGGCAGAATCTTCTGGCCTTTCTTTTTCCAGATAAGCAAACCTCCAAAGACTATGGATGTATTTGAGAAGTCTGCGCTTGTTTATTTCGTACCCTGTAAAACTTGTGAGGATCCAGACTTTCCCCTCAATGGGTCCTGGCAGGCGCATAAAAGTTAAATGGAAAGGAAGAATTCTCTCCCAATGGGAATCAAATTCCATGAAGTGAACAAAGACGTTGACTTGTCTCCACTGAGAGAGGGAATCCCTGAGGGCTGCTGTATGTCCAGTTGTTGAGAACAGTTGTGATATAACCACACAAATTCCATTCCTGACAAGCACAGGAGTAAAAGTCCTCATGAAATTCTCTCCCTTTTCTGTGTCTGAAGCAAAAAGGCCAATCAGGGTCCATCTGAAGTGGAGGAGCAGCTGGACAATTGCTGGGTACTGGAATCCTTCTTTGGGGTGAATGTGGTGGAAAAAGGGGAATTTGCTTTTATCACTCAGAGCCTCTGAAGCACTTATATGATTGATCTGGAAAAGGAATTGAAAGGATTAGAGCCGTGATGGGGAACCTGTGGCATGCAGAGTGTCCTCTCCTGACACACCAGCCACACCAGCCCAGCTCCACTAGCATCCACATGCAGATGCACCTCCTGCCGACCAGCTGGTTTTGTGGCCTTTGTGGAGGGCCAGGGTGGGGGACGCGTGAGTATGCAGTGTGTGTGTGTGTGTGTGCTCACATTGCACAGGAAACTCTGGTGGGCTGGAATGAATGGTCTGAGCCTCCAGTGCTTTCTTGCTCAGTAGGAGGCTTCCTTCAGCCTTAAAACAGTTGCAAGGGTTTTATTTTTTATTTTTTGCTTCGAGGTTGGTGCAGGAGGCTTTCCAGGGCCAAAATGGGGTGCAGAAAGCACAGGGTTTCCCCCACTATTTTGGCCCTGGAAAGCCTCTTGCACCAACCTGGGAGCAAAGAAAAAACCCTGCAACTGTTTGAAGGCTGAAGGAAGCCTCCAACTGAGCCAGGAAGCACTGGGGGGGGGAGGGAGGCCATCCACACTCATTTCCAGCCCACCAGAGTTTTCTGCCCCAGTGCAGAAATGAGAGCCTGTCCTGTGGAGCCCACTGCCGCTTGGGCGAGAAGGACAACGACACGAAGAAGAAGAGGAGGAGGAGAATGGCGAGGATTTGCAGGAGCCGGCAGGGAGCAGGTCAGGTGGAGCTGGTTGGCTGGGGAGGGGGCAATCATGGTGCTTAGGTGGCAGCAGCCTCCATGCCCCAACTGTGCCAGGGAGGAAATGAGGGGCCCTGCTTGAATGGGGATGAAAGTACAAACACACCCTGCCTCCCTGCTCAGCTGTCGCCCACACCATTGGCAGCAGTTTGGGTGCCCTGGCTGAAGCAAACTTTCTCTCATGAAATGCAAGCATGGAATAAACTGAGCCTGGTTTGTTCTCAGTCTTTTCAGTGGCCACAAACTACTAGCAAAAGTGCCATTTGATCACAAGGCAAGAAATGTTTCCCCTTTTGCATTTGAGCATCCCAGTCGGGACAGGAAAGACCAAGAAAAACAAGGAAAGAGGGGAACAGAGTAAAGAAGCAAAAAGAAGGGAAGAGGGGAAGAAATAATAAAGAGGGAAGGAAAAAGAAGGGAAGGAAGGAGATTATAAGGAGAGAGAGTGGGTGTGTGAGGTAAATCCTGCCTAAGAATTTGATCTCCTGCAGCCCTGCTGCCTTTGACCAACCCCTTGTCCCCTCCTCCTGACCTCTCCTGGTGGTCTCCCATCCTATCATTGAGGATGCTTTGGTTACAAAGCTAGGTCTCATAAGGAGAGAGAGTGGGCCTCCCTCTGACCCACATACTTTGCCCTCCTGCACACACCATTGGCAACCAAGGAGAGTGAGCACAGCAGCAGTGAGAGCACACCCACCATGGCCTCCAAAATCACCCACAATGGGGCCCTCATTGAAATTGAGTTTGACACCCCTGGACTAACAGATGACCTGAGTGCTGCATGTATTGCTCTCAAATTTCCAAAGTCTGAGTCAAGGTTAGAAAAATTATCAGTGTGCATCAACAGCAAAGGTCACATTAATCAAAAGCACATCAAATGCAAACTTTTACCTTTCAATAAAAAGGTGTTTGTATCATTGAAAGTGCTGTTATTATGGGGTTTTTTTTAGAGAAAAGACATTAATCACCTATGAGTTGTTTTTCTAAACGAAAACCTCATTATTCAGGTTAAATTGTCGTGTTGGCAATCCGAGAAAAACAAGTGGGTTTTGGGTTGCGGTTTGGGCATTCGGTCTCTAAAAGGTTTGCCATCTCTGGATTAGAGCATACACAGAGTGTAACCTAATTTAGCTTTTGTTAAATTGCTGGTGAGAGACGCTCCATTGTAACCTCAGGTGCCAACTGCATGGATAAAACTTCTAGGCCAGCGATGGCAAACCTTTTTTGTCTCATGTGCCATAAGCGGGGGAAGCTCAGGGGGGGGGTGTCATGCGCCAGAGGTTTTATAGGAGCCTGGGGAGGGCAAAAACAGCCTCGGCCGCCTCTGTGGAGGCTCTCTGGAGGCTTCAGGAGCTTCTCTGAAGGCTCCGGAGGACAAAAAATGACCCTACGAGCATACTGGGAGTCATTTAAAGTTTGCTTGTAGGATCATTTTAAGTCCTCCAGAGCTTTCAGGAACTTCCGGTTTGCTCGTAGTGTCATTTTTAGTCCTCCCGAGGCTTCAGGGAAGCCCCCTGAAGGTCCCTGAAGGCTCCGGAGGGCTTAAACCTGCCCTACGAGCAAACCGAAAGTCTGTTCCCAAGCATCCAGTTTGCCCTTAGGGCCATTTTTTTGGACTTGGTGGCTTCAGGGCCGCAGGGGGGGGGGGACTGTTTTCGCCCTCCTCAGGCTCCTATAAAGCCTCTGGAGCCTAGGGAGGGCGAAAAATGGCTTTTAAAAAGGCTGAACTGAAATGGCATGCGTGCCTGCCAGGTAACAGGGCAACACTTTGCGTGCCCTGACAAATGGCTCCACGTGCCACCTCTTGCACGTGTGACATAGGTTCACCATCCTGGTTATAGGCGAATTGCCAACCTTAGCCTAGAAAAGTAACGTCTTGTGAAAAGTAAAATGTGGATTCTGCCAAGGAGCCTTGTTTGCAACTTAAAATGTTACAAACATTTAACTGCATTCCCTAACAAAGCTCTGAGTTATACGCCAGAAAATGTATTCCTTTTCCCTTTTAAAATCCATTGTTTTCAGAGCACTGAGAAAAATCATGAAATTCACATGATATCAATTTATGTTTCTATAGCAATGACGTTCTGTGCAAGCTGTGTGAGCTGTAAGATGTTTGGAAAAGTTTTTGGTGTGCGCCTGTTTCTCTCTCTCTGCCTGCTCTGTTAAGGAGGGAGACCAAAAGGTTGTCCAGTCTTTTGCTTTCTGCAGAAATAAAAGCTGATAATCCGTAGCCTCATCTTCAGAGTTTCACTGGACTTATCAGATTCTGAGCTGCATTCAAAAACCTTCCACAATGAAGAATGCTGTGTTATATTTGGGGTCAGATCAAGTCCACAATATTAGATTTTAATAAAACCAATCTTGTTCTCATGAAAGCATTATAATAATTTGTTAATTAGACATTGTTTAAAATATTAAAGACAGAATATTAGCAAGATTGTATAATAAAAGCGGAAAATAATAAACAAATTAAAAAACTATAAACAATGTAAATCATATTACTGTATCTCACCACTAAAATTTATTGCAATTAGATTAACATCTGCAAATGCCAACTGAATTATTCTATTCCAATAAACGGCCTACTATAATTTTTGAGGATTGCTGCATATTTTAATGCTTCTATGGCCCAGATTCTTTGTGGAGGAATCTTTTTAGCTTCTTCTCCAATTGTACAAGAAACATGGAGACGTCAGTTCCTAATACAGTTTGTCAGTTGTACAATAGAAGATTGGTCTTTAATTGAAATTCTGTCTGTTCTAATAGCCACAATTTTCTGAGTCTGCCAGTTTCCATAGATTAAATTTTATGCCAATACCCATATTTTCTGATTTTAGGCAAAGCAGAAATTGTGAAAATTCCCAAATCAGCTCTGAGGGGCAGCAGCTGGAGTCCTTTTGTCCACCCCAAGATACTCCTCGGAGGCTGTGATTGGGTTGGTTCAGCTGGTGGTTTCTCTCTGAAGCCCCAAACATTAGATTGATGTAAGAACATGGGGGAAACCTTGGCCTCACATACTTCAATAATTGGGGCTGAGGAAGCTGGAGAGCTATGAGGTTTTCTTTTAAGCACCAGTTTCACTCATGTCTTTGATCTAACTGAGCTCCTTTGATGATGAGGGAGCCAAGATTCAGTCTCAGAGAAAACTACCCCAGGTAAGGAAAAGTATTACTTGCTCCATTGGCTGACCATCTATGGCTAGGATGTCATTTCCCAAAGACCATAACTTTTGAACTTGATTTATTAATTATCACATAATTATTATGAGAAAAGAACCCAAGTCTTCCTCACAGGGTATATAATCCAATGTGTAAGTATGATAATATCACAGTGTAAATCAGCATATTCCAATAGGTATTTAGCATGCTAAACACATGTCCCTATAACAGAAGTTGTAACAAAATGAAACGGTTGGAAGGGAACTTTGAGGTCTTCTAATCCAACCCTCTGCTCATGACGGAGACCCTATTCCAGGGGTCCTCAAACTATGGCCCGCAGGACAGATAAATCCCACTGAAGACATTAATCCGGCCCACGTGGGACCATGAGGCTGCCCCACCTAAATCACCCCAGCCACCCGCCGGATGAACTCATGCCTTACCTTCGCAAGCCCCACGTACTGAAAGTGCAAAATTAAGAAAAAAGCATTTGGCCGGCAGAGGGTTTCTGGGGGCCCAGGATGCACGGAGGCCTCAGGAGGGGAAATGGTGTCCACTGCCTCAGCTTCTTAGTTCAAGCTAAATGGAACGCAAAGCCATGTTGCCTGGCATGCGTGGCCTTGCCTGTTGCTCTTCTGGGTTTCTGGTGCACATGTGTGCACAATGATCAGCTCCATTTGCGTGCATTGCAGTGCCAGAACCTGGAAGAGGTGGTATTCCGGTTTCCACAAGCACATGCGCACAAGCCAACTGATCATTGAACGGGTGCATGCCAGAAACCGGAAGAGGAGCTGCCTGGTGCGCATGCACACTGGGCAACTCCTCTTCCAGATCACATCCCTGACAAGAGCCCTTGGTGCTGAAAAGGTTCTCCATCCATGCACTATTCCAAGGGTGGTTTTTCCATGACATTATAAAGCGGTACCAATACTTCACGTGATTTGGATTCTCTCCTTCTGTTGATGCAGCCTAGGATTGCAATGGCTTTTTTTGGCTGCTGCCACACATTGTTGGCTAACATTTGAGAGATTGTCCACTAAGATTCCAAGATCCCTCTTACAGTTCCTGCTATTGAGCCAGGTTTCACCTAATCTGTACCTGTACATTTGGTTTTTCTAACCTAAGTGTAAGACTTTACTTTTCTCTACATTGAATTTCATTTTGCTAGATAGGCCCAGGGTTCAAGTCTATCTGGATACATCTGGATCTTCAGCCTATCTTCTGGGGTGTTGGCTATTCCTGCCAGGTTAGTGTCATCTGTAAATTTGATGATTTCCCCATCTATCCCTCATGTTGATGCCTGGATGGAGATGTCCCTGAAAGCTCCATCAAGTAGAGCCAGAAGGTTGTCCTTCCTTCCACAGCCGTAGTTGGGGACATTGGCTTCTCCAGTGGAGAGAATGTCCAGCAAGGCATCTGAAGTGTGGAAAGTGCTCAAATAATTGGCATGGAGGTTGTAGCCCAGTGTGAGATTGTGCAGGAGCTGCATTTTCCTCAAGTTTAATTAAGAGGATCATGGCATACATGACTGCATCTATTGCTCACCCACCGCTACCCACCTCTCACTTTACCAGATGGAGAAAAACGCACACAAACCTTAGAGCTGGATAAAAGAACTTTAGCTTCTGTCCTCAGAACTAATTTAGGAAGTTGTTCATTTTTCTCTCTCACTAAAATTAGGGAATATTATTATTGATCTTAAATGGAATTAGTGGAAAACAAGAGAACCCCAAAATCTGGTTTGTCAGAACCAACAAAATTTCAATTACAGTCCACTTTCCTTGAACATCTGACAAATCTTATTAGGAGCTGTGGTTTCCCTGTCTCTTGCGTACTCGGAGAACAAGTTCAAGAAAGGCTGCACAGAGAATCTGGGATATCCGAGCAGAGAAAGATACACCCAACCTCTCAATAAGGTTGGCACATTGAAGTGGGTGAGCTGCTACAAACAGACCTCCCAAATTGCCAAGTATTGAGACGCAGAAATATCTCAGGGTCGTATTTATTTGAGCAACATTTGAAAAGCTAGTCATAATGGTTAATTAAAGAACTATAATCAACTGCTTATAATGAAAAGGATTTTATTTGTGGAGTTGAGAAGATGTCATGCATCTTAATACATCTGTTATTGGAATGTCTACTGTCTAAGAAAGAGAAAGATCTTGGACTGCATTGTTAGACAAATGACTCATTGCTTAAATCAAAACAATTGATTTTCTGGGTGGTCAGAATTCCAAAATTACATATAATGCAGCCCCTTATTGGAGCAAAACTCTTCCATTGAGTACTGGATATATGGGTATGACTGTGGCAAATTTTAAGGGTAATGCATAAATATGTTTTCCAATCTTTATTCATATTCTTTCTCACTTATTTTTTTTTATTACTTTCCATTTTTATATATGGACTTATTATGCTCTGTGTTCTACATTATTCATCTTGACATGGCTTAATGGCTAATTGACAATAAATTCTTCTAGTAGGTTCCTGAGAACCAGGTTGGATTTATTAAAATCTAACGTTTTGGATTTGATCTAACCCCCAATATAACATGGCATTCTTCATTGCTTTTTTAGATCAGTGATAGAATTGCTTCAGAGACCCTGAGAGATAAAAATAAATTCCCCTTTTTCCACCAGATGCTCCCCAAAGAAGGATTCCAGTACCCAGTAATTGTCCAGCTGCTCCTCCATTTCAGAAGGACCCTGATTGGCCTCTTTGCTTCAGACAGGGAGAGAATTTCATGAGGATTTTCACCCCTATGCTGGTCAGGAATGGAATCACAACGATTCTCCACAGATGGAAATACAGCTCCCCTCTCTAAGTGGAGACAAGTCAATGTCTTTGTTCACTTCCTGGAAAATGTTCCTCTTGCAAACCAAGTTCTTCCTTTCCATTCAGCACTTGCACACTTGCCAGGACCCACTGAAGGGAAAGTTTGGATCTTGCCAATCTTGGGTGAAGCGACAATGAGAAGGCACAGGCTTTTCAAATATGTCCACAGTATTTGGAACTTTGCTTTTCAGGAAAAAAGTCCTAAGGATGATCCCTTTGAACACAGTTTCTTTGTGGGACCTCAATATCAAGATAAGTATTTTCACTGTTCTGTTTCAAAGTCCATCTTCTCGGTCAAAGACAGGGGAAGATGCACCCAGAAAGCCCCACTGGAGACCCAGTGGAAATGGAACAGGATCCAGCCACCTCATTCTCTGTCGTAAAATTTTTTTTAGATCTTGTGTAATTCTCCAGGCTTGAAAAAGGGTTGGTGGGAGATTTAAACTTCAGACTTGCGAGATTGTCTTGATGTGGTCTTCCAATAAAGTCGAATCACCTCATGTTGTTATGTTTTCTACCTGGTGTACCTGGGAGAAGATTAGCCTGGCAACTTTCTTCTTGAGAAATCCACGTTTTCTGGAAATCCCCCTGTTTTTCCCAAGGAGTTTACAAATAATCTCTTTGTTTGTTTCTTTGCTCAATTTATTTGTGGTCTGTTCTAAAATATTCTCTTTCATAGAGAAATTTGGTCAATGATATTTCATCAATGCAAATGTAGTTTTTCAATATATGATTGACAAATTTTGCTGAACCTTGGTCAGTTTTGAAGACAGTGATAACACTTATTTCCCAACTCACAAAATTTGCAAATTAGACAACTCTAGAAGAAAGATTCACATGTGAAAAGACCACGAGTGGTAAGAAACCAAGCTTCCTGCTTTCAACCTTCATGGGTGTTTCTATTCCAGTTCCATCCGTTTCTGGAGACAAGTGAATTTTGCAATCTTTCCAAGAAGAAACTGTACTTGGATCAAAATGGAGATGTAGCTGCAGATTTGAATATCATAAACTGGGTTACTTTCCATAAGAAGGATGCCATTAAAGAGCAGCTGGAGAGTTTTCAAAGAGAGAGATTTATTATTAACCAAGATGCTCTTTTACGGTTCAAGTGGCTCAACAAGTGAAATATTGGTATCCTTTCTTTATTTTTGAAAGCTATTGAACCCATTTCAAGTTGGCTAAATCTGATCATTAAGGGGAAGACCTTCAAAGAGAATTGAATATGGGGAACAGAACACATAGAGTCTTCTTAGACTGCTTGGAAGGCTTCCATACTATGGACCAAGGTATCCTTTACATGGTGTAGCTTGAAACATTTTTAATGCTGATTTAGCCACGCCCCACTTGGGAGGCTGCTGACAGGATTTCAATCAATCAGAATAGAGCTGGGAGGGACCTTCGAGATCTTCTAGTCCAACCCACTGCTCAAGCAGGAGATTGCATACCATTTCAGACAACTGACCTCCGTTGATGAAGCACTCACAACCTCAGGAGTCAAGCTGTTCCACTGATTAATTGTTCTCATGGTTAGGAAGTTTCTCCTTAATCCCAGGTTGCTTCCTGGTTGATCTGGAGGCTAAATCACTAAGCGGCTAAGGAAACTAGGTATGTTTACCCTCTAGGAAAAGAAGAGTGAGGAGAGAGGCATCTTCCGACATAGAAGAGGGCATTTGTTTATTCTCCATAATGCCTGAGCCTGAGGGCAGGACAAGGAGCTCATCAGAGGAAGACTCAACCTGCAATCCATTTTACAAATCAACAAAGAACATTCCTTTTAAAGTTGACAGCCTTAATTTCTAAGGAACTTTTCCTTCGTATTTAAGTGGGAGATGCTTTTGCTTCACCTTTCCCCACTTTTCCAGATCCTTCTGGTCAGATGTTTTTTCTCTTCATCAGCTTTATTCTATTTTAACAGATTTAAAATAACAATAACTTAATAAATCTGTAACAATAAATTGATTCTAAAATTTACTATGAGTACACCATCATAATAAATGAATAGTAAATAAATAAATATTAATACAGCCACGAGGAAGAAGCCACTGCTTCTTTCTTAATACTTAAATCTTTCCTCAATTCCATCCTGCCAGATATGCCAGAAGCCCAAGGGAGGAACTAAATGAACAATCTGCCATTGTTATATATCCCACGTCTGCTTAAAATGAACCAGAGATTTCATATTCACCTAAGTGAAGTTCAGAAAATACTTAGCTAATGTTTCTGAATGCCAGACAAGGAATAATGGATGGGAACTGGCCAAGGAGAGATTCAACCTAGAAAGAAGAAGGGACTTTCTGACAGTGAGAACAATCAACTAATGGAAAAGAAGTTGTGGGAGCTTCATCCCTGGAAGCTTTCAAGAACAGACTGAACTGTCATCGGTCAGAAATGCTGTAGGGTTTCCTGCTTGAGTGGGGGCATTGGACTAAAAGACCTACAAGGTCCATTCCAACTCTGTTAATCTGTTATCTGTTATCCTTGTCCAAATGTGTGGAAAATTGTCATCCTGGATTTGTCAAGAGGGCTGGAGAAGGAGAGCCAGTTTGCTGCTGTGACTGTGTTCCTTGTCCGGAGGGGACCTTCTCTACTCAGGAAGGTGGATCACACTGAGGAAAACGGGAACTCTTGGGGAACTGGGTTTATCCATAGCATTTTGATGAAAGTACAAATGTTAAAAGATACATTGAAGATTTTCTTGTTTATTGTCAAAATGTGAAGTGTCAGAGCGTTTGCAGTGTGACTACTATTAGGAGACAACCCTGGAGCAAAACACAACACACAGCGACTTCGGCATTTACCAGTGGTTTATACACAAGACATATTCAGATTTATACACCTGGTATGCAAATACCTGTCAAGCAATCAATCTTCTTCTTAACTCTACAGGGAGAACTGAGCAATGGACACTGGACACAAGGAGAGAGAATACGCCTTCTGCTGGCAGCGTTATGTAAACACCTCTTAAAATGGCAAAGACTTTTGGGGACCCCCTCATAGTCTTCAACCGGCTACATTAATGCTGATTCTTTTTCAATGCATCAGCCTTACAGTTGCATCAGCTTTTACAGCTGGTCAGCTCTTAAATCACGATACCTTAAGACACAGTTTCTTATCTAAAGGGATGAGTAGAAAAAGGACCATGAAGTGGGGGCTGAGAAGTGATGGGAGGAATGTCAGAATTCTTTGAATCTTGAGGGATTATTTCAGGTGCATCTCCTGGAAGGATTGTTGTGATGGGTTCTACAGGGGCCTCTCCTTTAGAGTCACTGAGAAGGAGTCACTGGTCCTCAGTGAGGTGGTGTGGATAATCCTGAGTGCCCCTCATTACACGTATAGTAGCAGTGCTCCTAGTAGCCAATCTAAATTACTTGCACGACTTGGCCAGCCAGCTGGATTTCAAAAGGAAGGCATCTTCCTGGTCCAATATTGATTACGTTTTTATGTACTTACTTTATTTATATCCTGCCTTTATTATGCTTACAAATTACTCCTGGTGGCAAACATATCCAACACACCTTCCTCCTCCCCCTATTTTCCCCACAATGACCCTGCAAGAGGGGTTGGGCTGAGAGAAAGTGACCGGTTCAAAAGGACCCAGCTGGCTTTCATGGCTCAGGGAGGACTGGAACTCCTCTTCTAGCCTGATGCCTTAACCACTAGACCAAACTGTCTGCATCAAGAAGTGCCCTCCGTCAGGGCTCAGGAGGTTTACATGGAAAGGTTAACTGATTCATTATTTACCTCTAATAACACTTTTATGAAGGTTCAGCACATTATACGGGAAATCTTTCAAATCTTAAGATTTACCTTAATACCGTAGACTTTACCTATATAGATATTTAAAAATGATAATTTCTGTTTTTCTGTGGAATTGTTAAGAAATGCATCTTGGGAAATATTCTTGTTTTCTGCTGTTGTCCCAAAAGAGCTTGATTTAGAGATTTAGAGATTTATTAACATTTATAGGCCGCCCTTTTCCCCAAGGGGACTCAGGGCGGCTTACATAAAATCAGGGGGGAAGGGATACAAACAATAACGTAGACAGACATAGAGTAAAATAATAAGCAACATTCATTCATCATTCGGGAGGGGCAGTTATCTTTATCCCCAGGCCTGACGGGCTAGCCAGGTCTTAAGGGCTATGCGGAAGGCCTGGACGGTGGTGAGGGTACGAATCTCCACGGGGAGCTCGTTCCAAAGGGTCGGAGCTACTACTGAAAAGGTTCTCCTCCTTGTAGTTGCCAGCCGACACTGGCTGGCAGATGGGATTCGGAGGAGGCCTAATCTGTGAGATCTAATTGGTCGCAGGGAGGTAATTGGCAGAAGGCGGTCTCTCAAGTACGCAGATCCACTACCATGGAGGGCTGTATGGGTGATTAATAGCACCTTGAAGCGCACCCGGAGATCGACAGGTAGCCAGCGCAGCTCGCGGAGGATAGGTGTTATGTTGGTGAACCGAGGTGCACCCACGATCACTTGCGCGGCTGTGTTCTGGACTAGCTGGAGTCGCCGGATGCTCTTCAAGGGCAGCCCCATGTAGAGCACATTGCAGTATTCCAGCCTAGAGATCACAAGGGCCCGAGTGACTGTTGTGAGGGCCTCCCGATTCAGGTAGGGTCGCAACTGGCGCACCAGGCGAACCTGGGCAAATGCCCCCCTGGTCACAGCCGTCAGGTGGTGATCAAAAGATAGCTGTGGATCCAGGAGGACTCCCAAGTTGCGAACCCTCTCTGAGGGGTGTAAAATTTGACCCCCCAGCCTGAGTGATGGAATACTGGTCGAATTGTTGGGAGGAAAGCACAACAGCCACTCGGTCTTTTCCGGGTTGAGTACAAGCTTGTTAGCCCTCATCCAGTCCATAACGGCTTCAAGGCCCCGGCTCATCACGTCCGCCGCTTCATTGAGTTGGCACGGGGCGGACAGATACAACTGGGTATCGTCCGCGTATTGATGGTATTTTATCCCGTGCCTGCGAATGATCTCTCCCAGCGGTTTCATGTAGATGTTGAATAGTAGGGGGGATAAGACCGAACCCTGAGGCACCCCATATGTTAGGGGCCTAGGGGTCGATCTCTGCCCCCCCCACTAACACCGACTGCGACCTGTCCGAGAGGTAGGAGGAGAACCACCGCAACACGGTGCCTCCCACTCCCACCTCCCGCAGTCGTCGCAGAAGGATACCATGGTCGATGGTATCGAAAGCCGCTGAGAGGTCAAGGAGAACCAGGATGGAGGGGTGTCCTCCATCTCTGGCTCTCCAGAGATCATCGGTCAATGCGACCAAAGCGGTTTCTGTGCTATAACCGGGCCTGAAGCCAGACTGGAAGGGGCCAAGGTAACTTGCTTCCTCCAAGGACCGCTGGAGCTGGAAGGCTACCACCTTCTCAACAACCTTCCCAAGAAAGAAAGCTTGGCCAACTCCATCATCCTTTCTTCTTCTGCAGTCCAAATTATCATCTGCTCCGTTTGGCTGGGAGTTTCTCCCCACTTCCCTGACTCTGACCTCCACTCAAAGCCTGGAGAGATCATCCTGCAATGTAACGAAGGGGCTGTTGTCATGTTCTACGTCACCCTCAGCTACATGGGCTTCCTAGCTGCCATCTGCTTCACAGTGGCTTTCCTGGCCAGGAATCTGCCTGGGGCCTTCAACGAAGCCAAGCTGATCACCTTCAGCATGCTGGTCTTCTGCAGTGTCTGGGTGACTTTTGTGCCCACCTACCTGAGCACCAAAGGGAAATACATGGTGGCTGTTCAGGTCTTCTCCATCCTGGCCTCCAGTGCTGGTCTGCTGGGCTCCATCTTCATCCCCAAGTGCTACATTATCCTTCTGAGGCCAAACCTGAACACAAAGGAGCCAGAACAAATGTAAAAACATGAGAAATAACACCATTATGATATTGGAAGAATTATTAAAGTTTGTTTCATTTGAAAGGAGATGTTAATTCTTTGTATAGTATGCAGGAGTCAAAGAAAATCATATGTATATGTTTCAAAATGGGAAATTATTGAATGGAATTTTGGTAGCTCCCTTTCAGCTCAATAAATTTTTGCTAAAGATAACTATGTAAAAGCCATTCAGAGGAATTTTCTGTTCAGCAACAGTTACTGAACAGGATATCTTATAGAAAAATAATTTGGGCCCTTGTTCCTATTGACAGCAGCTAAAAGTGTGTATGTAAGAGAGAGACTGAGTAGGAAAAGAGGTGAGGAGGAAGCTGTGGAACCAAGAACCAGCCTGGTTGCCTGATCCTCTCCCTGAGAAAACCAGAATGATGTGAAATGCCATGTTTGATTGGCTCTCAGCTGAGGAGGGAAATCTTCATCCCTCTTATATAATTATTTCTTTATTTCCTGATAAAACCTCCTTTACAGAAAGTGTTCAGCAGAACAGCTGCCTGGAATTTCAATTTGGGATTGTTTTTATTTTGATATGTACTTCATGCCAAAATTTTAAAAAGTAAAAGAAGTGAAGTATGTAAAGAAATTTCCACTGCGGTTTTTTTTTTTTTATTTCCTCAACTAGAGAAATAAAATACCAATTTTCAGGCCCTTTAATTTTCCACTCTACAATTTGTACCTAAAGCATTTTCTCTGCTCCTCTTCCAAGCTTGTCTTGTCTGTGAAGGGCTGGAGAAGATGCCCAGAGAAAGGGGACTTTGAGACTCTCCCCAGGAGGAGGTTGGAGGGATCCTGTCTAAAGGCAGCCAACATCATTGACCAGGACACAAACCTTCAATGCTGCATAATATCCATCCAGGCCCAACAAGGGGGAGAATAAGGGAGGGGGGATTTCTAGGTTTCTAGGAAGAGGCACCCATGGAAGCTGTGCTGTCCCAACAGTATATAGCTAATATAGGAATTAAGAGCTGTCTCCTTTAAGAAACTACCTCATGGGAAATGTAACTACCTTATGGGAAATGTAGTCCCATAACATGTGACCACATTTGTGCTCCCTGATTGGGCAGTGGGGTACTCTGCCCGGGAAATTGTTTTATTACTGGGCACTCACTGAATCTCCATCGGCACAACCAGAAGCAGCTTTGCACCAGCAGCATGGGTTAGAGGAATTAATGTCTTTTTACACTACGTGATGGGACAGATCATGGAAAGTCAGAAGAATCTTAACACTGAACTGTAAGTTTTGCTATTAAGGATGCCTGATAATAAACGTGATCTGAAAGATATTCCTAAGCGTGGAGTTAACTGGCTGCCCGAGCGGAAATAGCAATAGCAGTAGACTTATATACCGCTTCATAGGGCTTTCAGCCCTCTCTAAGCGGTTTACAGAGAGTCAGCATATTGCCCCCAACAATCTGGGTCCTCATTTTACCCACCTCGGAAGGATGGAAGGCTGAGTCAACCCTGAGCCGGTGAGATTTGAACCGCTGAACTGCTGATCTAGCAGTAGCCTGCAGTGCTGCATTTAACCACTGCGCCACCTTGGAAACTCATTGCCCGGAGCAGAACAGTAAAAAGACATTCCTTTAACCTCCTTTGTCTTCTTCTCTGAGCTCCATAGTAAAAAGACATTAAAACTCCTTTAGCTTCCTTTGTTTTCCTCTCTGAGCTCCGAAGCAGAAGACAGTAGAAATTCTTTAACCTCCTCAGAGTGATAAGGCTTTGAAGTTTATTCCCCTCAAGAAAAAGATGACGAATGATTTGCCCCCATCCAGAAGCTCCTGAGTAAATAAGACGTTGAGGTGGAATCCCAAACTCTGTTTGTATTTTAACTGAGAAAAGCTGCCAGGATTTTCCCACCCCCCCTTTGGAGCAAAGAGAAACATCCCATTTCAGCGAGAAAGGCTGATTATCCTCTCCTGAGATGAACGTGGTTGTGATTAAGAAAGTGTGTTAAAAGGAAATCAGGATTTGCATGATAAAGCAACCCCCCTTTCGTTCCCAAAACTAACAAGAAGAGAAGTTCTTTGTGTAGTAAATGCCTCATGGAAAATCTCCATGCAAACGAAATTTGAGTAAGGAAGAGGTCATCAGCCCAGAGCAGACCTCCCAACTCCTTTGAACTTTATTGATGAGTTGTCTTGGCAACGAGAGGCAATAAAGAGGCCAACTGATGCAAGCCCGCAGACAGCCAAAAGAGACATAAGGCAGAGGCAAACCAGCTGAATGAATTAAAAGAGAGTGCATGTTATGCTCTTGCTGATTTGTTATTGTTTGTGAAGTGGAAAAAGGTGCAAGCCCTTAGGAGGTATCAAGCCAGCCAGGTCCAAGAGGGGTTCTGAGTTCGGGTGCAGTCCCTTAGGAATCCCAACATTGGAGAGGCAGCTGAGCAAGAATCTCGATAGGAAGCAGCCATTGCCCGTCACTCCAAACGATAGACACAAGCAGCACCATCTAATGACCACTCTAGAACTGCAGTCCAGTTCCTTAAGCCAACACTAGCAAGGCACTCGAGAGGCTGGCAGGTGAACTGCGCCTGCATCTCCAAAGCTTCTCAATGCACCCTAGTGGCTGACAGGTGAACTGCACCTGCATCTTCAAAGCTTCTCAATGCACCCTAGTGGCTGGCAGGTGAACTGCGCCTGCAACTCCAAAGCTTCTCAACGCACCCTAGTGGCTGGCAGGTGAACTGCGCCTGCAACTCCAAAGCTTCTCAACGCACCCTAGTGGCTGGCAGGTGAACTGTGCCTGCATCTTCAAAGCTTCTCAACGCACCCTAGTGGCTGGCAGGTGAACTGTGCCTGCATCTTCAAAGCTTCTCAACGCACCCTAGTGGCTGGCAGGTGAACTGCGCCTGCATCTCCAAAGCTTCTCAACGCACCCTAGTGGCTGGCAGGTGAACTGCACCTGCATCTCCAAAGCTTCTCAACGCACTCTAGTGGCTGGCAGGTGAACTGTGCCTGCATCTCCAAAGCTTCTCAACGCACTCTAGTGGCTGGCAGGTGAACTGCACCTGCATCTTCAAAGCTTCTCAACGCACCCTAGTGGCTGGCAGGTGAACTGCGCCTGCATCTCCAAAGCTTCTCAACGCACCCTAGTGGCTGGCAAGTGAACCTTTCTAACCATGGCAGGAGGGTCAAATGTCCAAGTATCAAAAAAGGCAAAAACACATCAAATAGACTATGACCTAACACAGCACATTACGCAGATTATGCCGCAAGACCTCTTGATTGGGATAGAGTTTATCGAAGGCAGGAAAGTAGCTGGAAGCGGTTGCAGCATCTCTGCGACAAACTCGAAGATGATTTACCCCCCAAACGCCTCAATTCTTTATGTAAAGATATGGACGAAATCTACAAGCTATGGAGATTTTATGGAAACTGCCTCACTGATATCCAATTAGAACTAAACGATGATGAAGAACTCCAGAAGAAAATGCTGCACATTCATATGTTAAAAAGCAGTTCCGACGCAGCAAAGACCTTATACAATCCAATCTGAAGAAGGAGACAGCCCCAGATGAGAGGGCTGAGAGTAAAACATCTCAACAGTCATATGTAGCTCCCTCTCATGCTTCCAAGAAAGCATCCTCATCCAATCCCAAGGACAAGAAGGCTGAGTCTGAAGCATCTCGACAGTCATATGTAGCTTCTTTTCATGCTTCCAGGAAAACGTCCTCATCCCACCCCAAGGGAGCAGAACAGAAGCTCTTCTGCTCTCCAACCACAGGGATTGCTGATCAGTTGGTAATCAATGTTTAGGTATCAGAATGGCTCCTAATTGCAAACAGGATCCCTTTGCAAATTCCATTTTAAGGAGATAAGAAAAGCTCTGATGGAACAGACCAAGGTCACTCCAAGATTCACACAAATAATTATGGTTCTCCCACAAGCAGAAGGCGGCAGAGACTTATGGCTTTCCCACATGGAACAGGTGTTTTCCCACAGTTTCACTTTTGTCTATCACCCCACATAATATTGGACACTCAGCCATCTCACACTCTAGGAATCCCCAATTCTGGGTATTCTACATTAATCTGAGAACTTTTCTCCAAGTTTCACACCCCCATTCAATAAGAATGAAGGCGGGACTGGAACGCAAGAGTCCTGGGGATTGGCCCAAAATCCCCCAGGAACTTTTCATGCCTAAGGGAGGATTAGAACTCAGAGCCTCCTGAACTTTGTCCCAAGCTCACCCAGTGGCATTCATGCCTAAGGCAGAACTATGTTTATAAACTAAACTTTCAAATATTGCCCTTTTTTATTCAATCTTCCTTTGGATTATGGATTTCCTGTCTGGCCGCTCTCAGAGATCAGATTAGGTAATCACATCTCTTCAGCCCTAATTCTGAATACTGGTACAGCACAGGGTTGCGTGTTGAGTCCCTTAATCTATTCTCTTTATGTGCATGGCTGCATTCCCACTCACCCCAGTAATTCTATTCTTAAATTTGCAGATGATACAACAGTGGTTTTTCCCCCTCTCCGGGGGGGGGGATGCATCTGCCTATCGAGGTGAGGTGGAACAGTTGCTTTCATGGTGTGTAAACAATGACTTGATCTGTAACACAAATAACACCAAGGAGCTGATAGTGGACTACAGAAGGAATTGCTCAGACATCCAGCCCTTGCTTATCAATGGAGACCGAGTGGAGCAAGTGGCCAGTGTTACGTTTCTGGGTCTTGGCATAAAAGAGGACCTGATCTGGGACGATCACATTGCAGCCCTGGTCAAAAGGGCCCAGTAGAGACTAAACTCCCGGAGATGTCTCAGGAAACAACAGCTGAATGGAAAATTGCTGGTGACCTTCTACTGCTGCTGCACTGTGGAGAGTATTTTAACTGACTGCACCTGTGTTTGGTTTATGTGTGTGTGTGTGTGAGAGAGAGAGAGGGGGGGAGGGAGGGAGGGAGAGGGAGAGGGATCCCTGCTTTAGTCAGGGCACGCAAACTGCTGGCAATGGTGGTGGTGATGGGGGAGCCAACTGAGCAGCCGTTTTTCTCCTCGTCCTCCCCATTCAAGCAGGGCCAGTGGTGAAATTCTATTTTTTTACTACGGGTTCTGTGGGCGTGGCTTGGTGGGCGTGGCAGGGGAAGGATGCTGCAAAATCTCCATTCCCTCCCCACTCGGTCCAGCCAGAGGTGGTGTTGGCCGGTTCTCCAAACTACTCAAAATTTCCACTACCAGAAATCTCCAGAACCGGCTGAATTTCACCCCTGAGGAGAGCGTCTCAATTCTCCCCCAGCGCAGCAAATTCCAGCTTCAGTCGGGGCATGCAAGCCACCTAAGTACCATGATTGCCCCCTCCCCAACCAGCCAGCCAGCCCCGCCTGACCTGCTTCCCCACATGCGCCCTGGCCTGCAGCAGAGGCCCAAAAACCAGCTGGCTGGCGGGAGGGGCCGTGCATGTGCCTGTGCAGTGGAGCTGGGTTGGGGCTCCTGTGCCCGCAGAGAGGGCTCTGTGTGCCACCTGTGGTAGGCGTTCCATAGGTTCACCCTCACGGGTGTAGAATGGGAAGGATGTGTGTTTGTGTTTTATTTCAATAGTTTTCTTATGTATGATGTACATACATGGCATTTTCCATCTCCCTCCAAGGGGCCCCTGGGCCGCTCCAGCTGGTCACCTGGGAATGGGCTCAAAGGGCCTGGTTGCCTGGCTGGGCCTTTCGAGGGAAGCATCTCATTCCCCACCAGGATGGAGCTTCCTCTCCCCTCAGCCCCCCTTCCCCTCTCTCCCCTCCCCCTCCTGGGCCAAGGTGGACACATCAATGCCCCCCCCCCGTCCCAGGAAAGGAACACAATCCCTCAACCACAGACCCACATAAACCGGGAGTCCCAGTGGCTCTTTTCTAGAACTTGGAGGTCTTTTGTGGGGTTTCATTCAAGGCCTGGGAGATGGGAAGGTCAGAGGGGTCCCATCCCACCAAATAACACCCACACAACCCTAAGAGGGGCCACCGTGCCCTCCTACATGGGCCTCTAGCAGTGGTGGGATTCAGCCAGTTCGCACCTATTCGGGAGAACCGGCTGGTAACTTTCTAAGTAGTTCAGAGAACCGATTGTTGGAAGAAATCTCCTTTTGTTTTTCTCCACTTTACAGGGCTAATCCTGTAAGGAAGGCAGGAAGGAAACATTCTAGTGTTGTTTCTAGCCTAATCTTTATTGACCTGCTTACAGAAACTGCCTCTCCAGTTAACCCTTATTACATTGTAACAGCTAAGGTGAAGCGTCCACCGACCTGAGTGATCTTGAATTGGCCACGCCCACCCAGTCACATGACCACCGAGCCCCACCTACCCAGATGGTCATTAGGGCAGAGAACCGGTTGTTAAATTATTTGAATCCCACCACTGGCCTCTAGGTAGGTGTGGCAAGAATTCAGGTTGTGCCATCCCCCGTTCTGTGGGCACCTCCAGGATCTCAGCTGCAGCCTCTCAGCCCTCTGCTTACTCAAGGAACTGAGGAAGCAGAAAAGACCTCAGAGTCCTGCATGAATACGGGAAAACAACACAGGGTGAAGGAAACGGACTCCATCCACTGCTTCATTGAAAGGCAGCACCCGGACGGCAAAGGGGGGGAAAGAAAACTTCCTATTCACTACTCGTCATCTCTCATCCTACCATTTCCCTTTTTACAACAGATGGAAAATGGAGTTTAACTTTGGGCAGAGGGGCACATGACATGGATCTTGTAACTTGTTAACTAACATAGTTAGCTTGTATTTTAATTTGACTTATTTTCTGTCTTTTAAAACAATGTTCAGGCTCATTACAGACTGGAATGTAGGAATAGCCTTCCACATTGCTAACCGGGGAAGATAAACTGGCTGGAAATTAGCTCCGGATAAGAAAAAAGTTTGTCCATACAAATTGGGGTCTGGTTTATCTCTTTCTTGAACTATAAGCAACTGTGTTCCTTTACATGTGTGCCCCTTCTCATGTCAGACCTCAATTTAATGAATGTGTGATATTATGGGATGCAAATATGTAACATGTTTGAGTACATGTAACTGATTTCCTATGCAAAGGTTGCTTTTATCCTGTCCAATCAACTTTCCTCTTTCATTTTTCTTTGTTGTGCCAACGATAAAAAGGAATGTAAGAGGGGTCTCTGGGTTCTCCCTTTTCATAGGCAGATCCCACTTTATCAGGGCAGCCTCAAAAACGGCTTCTAAGTGATCTTCCAACTCGATCGCTTTTTGGGAAGTTGAACCAAGGCAGATTTGACTATCAGGCACAAAGAGTATTAAAATCACATCCACTTTAGGATTAGTACAGGGCCACGATGGTGAACCTATTGCATGCATGCTCCAAGTGGCATGTGTAACCATGTCACTTGACACGTGCAGCCTTGCCTGTTTGTCTTTCAAGTTTCTGGCGCACTGTACTTCTCGCACCTGGCAGTGGTGAAAACCAGCATGTGTGCCGGCCAGCTGATCATTCGTGTTTAAGCACGCCAGAACCCAGAGGTTTGGCTTTTCTGGAGCGCAGTCCCTTAGCCCCTCGCAGTGCCAAAAACCAGTGTGCACATGCGAGCCGGTCAGCTGATCTTTGGCCACACATGCGCCCCAAAACCCAGAAGTTCAGCTGTTCTGGAGTGCGACCACAACAAGCACACCCACACACAATGTGCAGGCGCTTCACGTTTCCACAACTTTTTGGCATTTGGTGCAGAAAAGGTTTGCCATCCCTGGCTCAGAGACTTCTAAGAACCAACCAGGATAGCTTCCAAACCATGATCAGGGTCTTAGGGTTATGTGTAAGTCCAACTAATTGTGGCATGTTTCACATCTGGTGGCCATAAAAACCCATGGTTTCTGCCTTATGCAAGCCGGCCAATGACTGATGGTCTCTTCAGGTGTGTTTGTTGTTTTCCAAAATGGAGGTCACGTGTGGAGAGTTGTTGGTCTGCGTCCTTCTTTTTCAAACTTTAAGATGAATGGACTTCCACCCCCAGAATTCCCCACCCAACAACGCATCTCCCAGGATTCACTGGCCATCAAGCTGTCCAGGGAATCCTGGGAATTAAAGTCAGCTCATCTTCAAGTTCCCAGTCTGAAAAATGCTGGTCTGTATCCTCCCCTTGTGTCAGGAGTTAAACTCTGCACCAAGACTTGGCTAATCCATACATTTCTGAATAAGCAGGAGACAATTTTGCAGATGAATCCTGGGTTGTTTGGCTAATCCCTGATTAGGCTTCCTCCTTTTTAAGCTTTTGTTTTATATCTCTGGCTTTTATCTTTCTCTTCCCCCCTTGGAAGACCCAGCCCTGCATGGCTTCTCCCCCCCAGGAGCATCTCCTGGAAAGACACGAAGCCAATGCAAAGCTGGAGAAATCCCCTTGGCTGTGTTCTCCCTCCTCAAATTCAGACCCATAAACCAGGATAGTCTCTCTCAAGGAATGAAGGGTGGTGGGAGCTGCCTCAGATCTCCTCCTCCTTCCTGGCTATCTTGGGCCTTTTCTATGGGTCTGGCTTTGCTTTCCCGAGTGCCTTATGCATGAAAACAGGGGGCAGTGGAACATGGGACTTGGGCTCCTCCCTTCCCAGGAATCAGAGGATGGAACTTGGAGGGGGCTTCTGCAGATCTGCTTCCCTCCCCCAACATGATGCTCCCCAGCTTTCTTCTACCAAGAGGGGCTCCCCACTCAGCCAGGCACAGTCCTGTCTGTCATCCCTAGAAGAGCCCCCTTGCCTGGCCTCTGCACGGGAAAGTGAGGCAGGGGAACATGGGATATGGGTTCCCACATTCCCTGGTCTCAGAAGATGTAAGTTGAAAGGAAGATTTTGCATATATGTTTTCCATCTGCAACACGAGGCTCCTGAGCTCCCCGTTCTTCCCCCACCCCCTTCATTCCTCCCTTGGGGTGAGAAGCAGCCTTGATTTCTCCATCTCTTTTCACTTGGTTTTCTCTGACTTCTCCCTCTCTGTGTGTTTATTTGTGGGTGTGATTTTTTTCAACTGGGCAAAGTTCTGAGAACTACTTTTCCATTCAAGTTGACTTTATTCTTGCAGTCTGGCCACACTGTTGCATCAGCCCTTTTGTTGAGCATTGCCTTTCAAAAGAAAGCAAATATTGGCATGGAATCAACAGGCAGCTACTTCAGATCCGTGACATGCTGGGGCATTAACTGTCTCCCGGGGTTTTCTCTCTAACCACGATGGCAACAAATGTCACGTTTCTAGTTAGCTTCAGCCACAGGTGCCGTTTATTCCCTCCGGGGCCAGTTTCAAGCATGGAGCTCCCAAACCTCTCAATTCTAGATGACGGATTTAATCCAATCTCTGCCCCTCTTATCATGAGCCACATGGGGATTATTTCCCTTTCATTTCCCTCCAGAGAAATGCCCAACAAACTCTGAGTGTGAGATCTAGTTGAATCCCCCAGGGATCCCTCCTGACGGGGAGAATGATTATCCTCCGAGATTCCACTCTGCTCTGTGGCCGAATCCTCCAGGAAGTCTCTGGGCAGAGAGCCAGGGAGTGTGTGTGTGGGGGGGGGGGGCAGCTTCTCTCTTCTCCCACCCTGTTCCTGCTGGAGATCTTGGCTTCGGGCAAAAAGGGTCCCTGGGTCATTTCAGGCTCTGGACTCCCCCCTGAAGATTGGGGCTGCCTGGATCCCTCCCCATCAAAGAGGGGAAAGAAGGGCTGGATACAAAGGGAGCCCCCCTCCCCAAAACTCCTTTTCCATCTCTGCTTCCTTGCAATTCCGGGAGAGAAAGTTTTTCCTGGAGTCCCTTGGATCCCCTCCCCCCACAAAGACCCTCTTTCTGCACAGGAGGGTTGGGGGGGTCCTGGGCTGTGGCTGCGTTTCCCCCTTTCCCCCTCTCCCCATTAGGGCAAGGGCTGGGAAAGAACCTCTGGGGCTCCTGCAGATGTGGAAGGGGGACGTCCCGTCGCTGGGCTGGGAAGTTCTGCAGATTCTACTCTGCCATCTGTGATAGAGAGGGGTTTGTGTGTGTGTGTGTGTGTGTGTGTGTGTGTGTGTGTGTGTGTGTGTTTCTGTCTGTCTGTCTGTCTGTGTTGAGAGAAACACTAGCAGAATCGCAGGACCTGTAACCATTGTGCCTGCTTTCCCCATTTATTTCTATCCATTCCATTCAGACTCATCTTCATTCTTACACCTATTATCTTCTAAACGATTGAAAAATCTGCCCCCCCCAAAGCCCCCACCAGCGCCAGCGGTTCAAGGCAGGGGAAAGAGGGGGGCACGACCCCCTGGCGCCGCCTCACTGCAAGGGGGGGGGGGCAGAGCGAAGCCGGATTGCCTCGCGCAACAACACCCCCTCCCCCCCACACAAACAGACACGACAGCTCGAGGGAAGCCTCCGAGACTCCCGCGTAGAACTCCCGGAAGAAGCCGAGTCGGCAGCTTCAGAGGACAAACGGAGCATGCGCCAGAGAGCGTTTCCCTCAGTTGCTCCTGGATGAGGGGGGGAGAAATCCACATGGGAGGATGCTTGTATTCCTTTCCGCTCTAGGACTTAACACCTCTCTGGGCTTAACCTTTGCGCTGCTCTCTAGATCAGTCAGGAATAGATGATGCGGACTATGAACATGAACCACCGGGCCTCAGTTGGCATTGGCCCTTTCTCGTGAGCTGAGCTGAGCTCCTTCGTGTCATAAACTCCAACCTCCCATAGATATCCTGGACCACAGAACCCATAATCCCTTCTTAATGCCAGACTTCTCTCCCCACCACGCACTGCCAAAGGAGGGAGACCAGAAGGGCCCCTTGGTCTCCACTCCCCGTATCCCCCCACCCAAAAGCCCCCACCAGCGTCCCCACCCAGCAGACAGACAGACAGACAGACACACACACACACCCCGAGCCTCGCGCGATAAACGCCCGAAAGAAGCCGCCTAGGCAGCTTCAGAGGACAAACGGAGCCTGCGCAACAGAATGTTGCCCTCAGTTGCTCCTAGATGGGAGGGGGAGGGAGAGAACTCCAGGGGGGAGGATCTGTTGCAAGGAGCCGCTTCTCCTTTCCGCTCTAGGACTTAACACCTCTCTGGGCGCGTCTCTCTTGCCTCTGGTTCGCAAAGGAAGCGGCCGTGACCGGTGGCAATCACCAGAGGGCTCGCTGTGCAGGTGGCGAAGTCCTGGCAGCCTTCGAGCTTCAGAAGGGAACTGAGCACCTTTTGCCCCTTTCACGCTTTTTTCACTCCCCAACCTGATGAAAAGTCACGGAATGGGGGGGGGGGGTGATTCCTCAGCTACCGCCCCCTTTGCACCTACACAGTGACACCCCCCCGCCACGCACCACCGAACCATGAAGCTGCAAGAGGGTCTGGCGGGGGGGGGGGAGGACCATCCCCAGGAAGGGGGGCTCACCGCATGACAGGCTGCAATGGGGGTCTTGCAAGGGTTAGGAGGTTGCTGGGGGGGTCTTCCTATCCCTTCTGAGCCACAATCGGAGCCAGTGCAGGAATTTCTTTCCTTTTAGACGTCTTTCCCACGTGATGCCAGGAAAGTTTGGATGCCCTTTCCGAGCCCCAGAAAGGAATCTCGCTTTTAGGGGATCTCCCCAGCATTGCCAAGCAAAGGGTGGGTGGCCACTGTCACCCCCCCCCCCTGACAACCTAGGATTTCCCTGCAGGAGAGCAGCTGCTGGCAGCATTGCTGGGGGTTCCCTGCAGGGGGGTGGGAGAGGGACGTTTTGTGACCCCTCCTGGGTGGGAAAGGGATGCAAGCCTCCCTTCCCTGTGTGTGTGTACATGAACGCCCAGACGTGTGTGTGTGTGTGTGTGTGTGTGTGTGTGTGTGTGTGTGTCTTCTTGGGGGATCTAACTCTGGACTGAGGAAGGGGCTCTGTCTGAAGGCATCAAAATCCCAAGAGTATTCACCTGCCTCCATTCATCCCCTTCTGCCACAGTCACACTCTGGCCCTTTGTGCACAATTGTGGGTCTTTGTGTTGAATATCTGAATATCGTTTCACCATTTGGGGAGGAGGCTTCCAAATAAGCCTATAGATGGTCCTCGACTTACGACCACAATGGAGCCCAGAATTTCTGCTGCTAAATAAGACAGTTGATAAGCGCATTTTGCTCCCATTTTACGACCTTTCTTGCCACAGTTGTTAAGTGAATCTTTCCCACTGACTCTGCTGGCCAGAAGGTCCCAAAAGGCCATCCCATGAGTCTGGGACACTACGACCGTCATAAATATGAGACAGTTGCCAAATGTCTGATCACGTGACCATGGGGATACTGTAGTAATTGTAAGCGTGAAAAACGGTCATAAGTCCCTTTTTTCAGTGCTGTTGTTAACTTTGAACTAAATGATCCGTTGTAAGTGGAGGCCCTCCTGCTCTTTGTCCAGGGCTGATTAAACAGAGACACAACTGTCCTCTCAGCTTCTGCCTCAGTCGAAGAACCCCGGATGCTCTCCAAGGGCAGCCCCACAGGGAGAGCCTTGCGGTAGTCCATTCTGGAGGGTGAGCAGGGCCTGAGTGACCGTGAAGGGAGCCAGGTGGCCCAGGAAAGGGAGCGACTGGGGGGCAAAACCCCAAACTCTGCCATGGCCCCTCCTGACCACGGCTGCCCTCCCTGCTCTCCGGCAGGAGTTGTGGATCCAGAAGGACCCCCAGATCAGGCCCTGGGGGGGTCTGGGCTGCTGCTCCCCCGCCCATCCATCCACCCTCAGAGGAGATAAAGTCAAAAGGAGAAAAGAACTCAGACCTCCCATTCACTCCTGCAAGGTTCAGCAGAAGGTTTTGTCCCCCATCCAAAGCACTGCGACCTTCAGGCGCCTGGAGAAGGACGCTGGTCTCTCTTCCTGGGACGTCTTTGTCTCCCCAAAGAGAGAGAAGCCAAGTTGTGGGGGCTCCGAGAAGCCAAGTCTCCCCTTGTGGAGGGGCAGAGACAAGTAGGGAGGAGGGGGCTTTCCAGGAGCAGCAGGGGCTCCTGGAGGGAAGGAGCATTTCACTCCCCTCTGCAGGAGACGGAAAAAAGGAGGATGGTTTCTTACACTTAGAGGGACCCACTTAGGAGTAGAAAGAAATCAGTTCCACTGGTGACCTCCAGGAAAGGCCCAGCAAAGAGGCCTTCAATTCTCTGGGACGGAGTCAGAAGGAAAACAGCCTCCAATGTCACCCAATTATAAGCAGAGGGAGAAAATATTGGGGAGGGTCAAAAAAGACACAAGAATTAGGTAGACAGATCTCCCGTTCTTGTCTTTCAATGGGAGTTTCTTTATTTGTGCCTAGGAGTGGATGAGGATTAATCAGGGCCACATATTGGAAGAAACTGGACATAACCCGGGAGGAGGGTCCCCTCCATCTCAATGAAGACCTCAAAGGTATTGAAGGAAAAGCAGCCGGAGAGCCAAGAGGAGAAGCCATTTCAACCCTCGGACCCCCTCCCTTAGGCATGAAAACTTCCTGGAGGACTTTGGGCCAATCACCAGGAGAGTCCTGAGTTCCAGTCCCACCTTAGTTCTTATTGAATGGGGCTGTGAAAGTTGGAAATATTTTCTCAGATTAACTTGGGATACAAGAATTAGGGATTCCTAGAGTGGGAGATGTCCGAGTGTCCAATATTGTGATGTGTGATGGAAGAAAGTGAAATTGTGCAAAAATGTCTGTTCCATGTTGAGCAAAGCCATAAGTCTCTGCCTTCTTCTGTTTGTGGGAGAACCAGAGGCCTCTGTGTGGTCCCTGTGAATCTTAGAATGACCTTCTTATGGTCCATCAGATCATTTCTTACCTCTTTAAAATGAAATTCGTAAAGGTATCCTATTCCCAATTGGGAGCCATTCATAGACATAAACATTGATTAAGAACAGATCAGCAATCTCTGTGGTTGGAGAGCAGAGCAGCTTCCATGGGTGCCTTTTCCTAGAAACCTCAAAGTCCCCCACCCCCTAATTCAGCCCCTTCTTGGACCTGAATGGATATTATGCAGCATTGAAGGTTTGTGACCTGGTCAATGATGCAGCTGCCTTTAGACAGGATCCCTCCAACCTCCTCCTGGGGAGAGTCTCAAGGTCCCCTTTCTCTGGGCATCTTCTCCAGCCCTTCACAGACAAGACAAGCTTGGAAGAGGAGCAGAGAAAATGCTTTAGGTCGAAATTGTAGAGTGGGAAATTAAAGGGTGTGAAAACCGCCATTTTAATTCTCTGGTTGATCAAAGAAAAAAATACGGTGGAAATTTTACACATTTTTTATTTACTTTGTTTTTATTATTTTGGTGTGAAGTTCATAACAAAACCAAAACAATCCCAAACTGAAATCCCAGACAGCTGTTCTGCTGAACACTTTCTGCAAAGGAGGTTTTATCAGGAAATCAAGAAAGAATTATATATTCGATTTCCCTCCCCAGCTGACAGCCAGTCAAACATGGAATTTCACATCATTCTGGCATTCTCAGGGAGAGGATCAGGCAACCAGGCTGGTTCTTGGTTCCCACAGCTTTCTCCTGAAGTCAGTCTCTCTCTCCCCTCCCTCCCTCCCTCCCTCCCTCCCTCCCTCCCTCCCTCTCTCTCTCTCTCTCTCTCTCACACACACACACACATTTTTAACTGTAGGAACAAGTGCCTGAATTATTTTTAAAGGTGTCAAATTCAGTAGCTGTTCTTGAACAGCAAATTCCTCTGAATAACTTTCAGCAAGGTTTATTAAGTTGAAAGGAAAGGGAGCTAGAACAATTCAATGATTTCCAATTTTGAAACATATGAATATTTTCTTTGACTCCTGTGTACTGTCTAAATGGAAAGAATACCTCCTTTCAAACAAAATAAACTTTAACAATTCTTCCAATATCATAATGGTATTATATATCATGCTTTTACATTTGTTCTGGCTGTAAGCTGTTCCTTTGTGTTCAGGTCTGGTCTCAGAAGGATAATGTAGCACTTGGGGATGAAAATGCAGCACAGAAGACCAGCACTGGAGGCCAGGATGGAGAAGACCTGAACAGTCACCATGTATTTCCCTTTGGTGCTCAGGTAGGTGGGCACAAAAGTCACCCAGACACTGCAGAAGACCAGCATGCTGAAGGTGATCAGCTTGGCTTCATTGAAGGCCCCAGGCAGATTCCTGGCCAGGAAAGCCACTGTGAAGCAGATGGCAGCCAGGAAGCCCATGTAGCTGAGGGTGACATAGAACATGACAACGGCCCCTTCGTTGCATTGCAGGATGATCTCTCCAGGCTGGGAGTGGAGGTCAGAGTCAGGGAAGGGGGGAGAAGCTCCCAGCCAGATGGAGCAGATGATAATTTGGACTGCAGAAGAAGACAGGATGATGGAGTTGGCCAAGCTCTTCCCCAACCACCTCTTCACCAGATTTCCTGGTTTTGTGGCCAGGAAAGCCAGCACCACCGTGATGGTTTTGGACAAGAGAGAAGAAATGGCAACTGAGAAGATGATGCTGAAAACCGTTTGTCGGAGAAGGCAGGTGGCTTTCCTTGGTTGACCAATGAAGAGAGAA